>NW_023596448.1:35823187-35844423 GCF_011947565.3 Pollicipes pollicipes
CCATAACCCAATGAACGAATGACGTATTGTGGAGGGTATTTACTAATAAGATAAATTTTGCTCACTATAGCAATCTTTTCTACTTAAAATATACCAATAGTAATTGGCAAGCGTTTTTCATCAAATCTGATGCTTACTTCAAAAGGTAAGCGGGTAAGTGTGGAATGTTCCCTTTAATCAACAATATAGCTCATTTTGCTACGATCTTCGGTTTTGCCAGCTGAGGACAAAGTCCTATGGTCGGCGTGCTCATGCATGTGATAAGCAGTGAGAATGCATCTGGCGCATCGGCTCACACCAGGCAGCTACTGTCGTGTCTCCATCTGCTCCGATCGTTGAAGTTGACACCAATACTTAACAACGCCCCAAAGCGGGAGGAACCAGCGACTGCACACACAATGTGTGACGGTCATCACAAAATGACCCACGTGTTTGCCAACAACATTGTCAGTCTCCATCACAGAGACCTTCACGGGTCTCCACGTGTAAATTTTCCATCCCTGTACACGCACACTACCCGCATGGTCAAACCGATACTCAGCCGCTACTCATTAACATATTAAAAGCCCTATACGCCGATGAACGAACGCTTAAGTGGGGTCCATTTGACCCTCCCTCTAAGATTGCTTTCAAAATAATTTTAGCAATGAGGCGTGGTCACGATAAACTTTGTACTGCTGTTAACTACTAAACAGCCAATGTTTGCTGGTACAAGCAAATTAGATGCACATTGTAAGGCTGACCTATTGTGGGCCAAAGTCACATCATGGCTGTCAGTGAAGGTGATTGCTTGGGAGTCGTGCAACAGAATGCGAATGTCAGACGTAGTCATGCACTTTTGATTTTTGGGGGCAAAAAGGCAATTGAAATTAAGAGCAGCCACTTCCATTGACCTTGGACAGGGCATGAAAGTCAGATCAAGGTAACAAAGAAACCTTTCATTACTGGAAATCTTGCCTATGGGACAGTTTTTACAGTCCGCATATTGAATTCCTCAGCCATAAAGATGTCAAAAGATCACCTATTTTCACTTCATGAAAGTGGGGGCTGGCCACTGGTCTGAAATAACTTCAACCGGCCCTTTTCCTGGAGAGCACGTTTCCTCGAGTTGGTAGTTGACGCCGAAGGTCAATTCTAATGTTTAAATCATTAAGAGGGTTATGGGTCATTTAAACCCTCTTTAGGTCAAACAAGATTACTGAACTAATGAGAACACCAGTGACCTCTTGCTAATTTTGGGGATCTCAGGGGGAATCAAATTGACCCCTGTATCACCCGATCGCGTCGCAGTAAATCGGTGCGTGTTATCCGTCGGTTGCTTTGCTCCCAATCCTTGTAAAGAGAATTCATAATTACCTTAGAAGGCATTTAACGACCAGTAGCACTCATGCTGAATGTTTCTGCTGCCGCATAATTGCAATGCACGTAACCACACCGAGGCAACCAGACAGCAGAGAAGAACAGCCATCAACTAATACAATGACTCCGCAGTAGCAAGACTGTCAGGTAGTCAGGTGTCAAGACATGCAACCTGTGGTCAACACTTCTTAATTGTCTTTTACCTGTCTAATAACAGGTCATAGACCATTGAAGATCTTATTTTACATTTCAGTGTTAGGTTACATATTCCCACGTATTTGACCAGAGGTTGCATTGCACAATGGAAACATACTAAGATATTGACGAGCTAAAAATGAGAGCTACCAATGGCTCGAGGCCTCGACCCGATTTCAACCCGCATTCTCCAGCTTTTGCACGACTTGGAAATTTGACCTTTTCCATGTAAATCAAATGACAGAGGTCCGTTCGAGGTGATCTTGCAATATTGCAAGAAAAGGCTGCCTGATCAAAGAGATTGCATGCAAATCCTTCACAACTTATGCAGCATAACCTGGAGCAAATCGCGCGTCCTGTTTCTGAAAACTCCGTAAACCGGCTATCAGGGGTCGCAAAGATATTAGTTTCTAGAAAGCGCGAAGGCCGAACCGCGCCGCTCAAGGTGGAAATATTATCGTAGTTCACGTAAGACCCACTTAGCCTGCCGCCCATCTTGCACTAATGCAGTGCAAAGTAATACTGTAAGCTTACGCAGACCAAAAGTGTGATGAAATGGTGCAATCCAACTTGTCTTCAGATCTGCAGGCGATTCGATACACACGCCAGGCCGGTCAGGATCCAGTTACGGACTGTGATATCACAGCACCATGTTGATCGCAGCCATTACTGCCTGCATCAGCGCGCTCGTCGGCACGCCACATTACATGCTGTTACATTGCATTACATTATATGTTACGTTGCACGTTGCATAACACATTTCGTTGCATACCATTGCATGCTATATTGCATCACACTACATTGCATCACATGTTGCATTACACATTACATTACACATTACATTGCATCTTATTGCATGTTATATCACATTACCTTACATTACCTGCTACATTAAATCACATTGTGCCGCCCTTGTCTGAACCTTCGCCCCGCGGGCTGACCTCACATACCCTGGTGTTACTTCTGAGCGATTTTCAGTAATGTAATGATGCAATTGCTTATTGCGAGCTGAGCGAGGAATAGTTTTGTACTATGCTACCCCGATACCAAGACCATCAGCCTAGCCATCGTCAGGCGTGGTCTGCCAAGACATTCCAACCGATAAACGCTCAGAATGTTCAGCGCTTTGAAAACCATTCCCCGCTTTCGCGAATACCATCGTCGAAGTTTTCGCAAAATCAAGCATTCATGTGCGATGATGGGTATTTTGACGTCTAATGAACAATGCATGGTTACAATGTTAGGTACGTCTTTTATCCCCTGCACGAGGGGCAGTCAATCATCGTTGATTCTACGGTATTCATACCTTTTCTCGAAGGAAGAAGTGTGTGTGTGTGTGTGTGTGTGTGTGTGTGTGTGTGTGTGTGTGTGTGTGTGGTGTGTGTGTGTGTGTGTGTGGTGGGTGTGTTGTGTGTGTGTGTGTGTGGTGTGTGTGTGTGTGTTGTGTGTGTGTGTGTGTGTGTGTGTGTGTGTGTGTGTGTGTGTTGTGTGTGTGTGTGTGTTGTGTGTGTGTGTGTGTGTGTGTGTGCGTGCGTGCGTGCGTGCGTGCGTGCGTGCGTGCGTGCGTGCGTGCGTGCGTGCGTGCGTGCGTGCGTGCGTGCGTGTGTGTGTGTGTGTGTGTGTGTGTGTGTGTGTGTGTGTGTGTGAACAGCCCTTTCGAACTTATTTCCCTTCAGTTTCTTCGATACCAAATATCATACAAAGAGCCGTTACAAATGCGGTGACGGTTCTGCTCCTGCGCATGAACAATGACATCATACATAGGCGATAGCAAAATTACACAACCACGCATTGAGAAAGATTGAGTACCAACTACCATTGTACCATTGAGATTGAGCCGGACAAATGGATGCTTCATCGATTCCGTATCTACATCAGTGTGGTCTGATTTGCAATCGGTACTGTTTTCTGTAGAGCACCATCACGGTGGTGAACAATATTTAGGCGCATCATTGAAGTAAGAAAGCACATTCAGACATGCAGAACCCAAATTCATTTTATTCTGAGCCGATTATGAGAGGTGGGCCATTAGAGTGATGAATCTTGCAGTTTGATACCTTAAGACAAAAGTGTGCGCGAAACAAGGCAGCGATAGACTTACTGCTCGGCGGGAGAAATTCGTAGTTATTCTTGAATTATCCATCGTATTTATTATTGAATTAGAGTTACAGCAAAACCAGTGAACGATTTCGTTCCGTGACTTAATGTCCAAGGAATCCGAATAAGTGGCTTGACATCCTCAACTTAACCAATGATGCTCCATGTCTGGTCAAGGAACACCTTTATGCGTGAGAAGTATAAGAAATAGGGCATTTATGGCAGACGACATTTTCGGCGCATCTGGGACGCAGTCGTGTTTTGAATCAGTTGCTGTGTCAAACGGTGGTCTAGTACTTATCTAATCTAACAAGGTCCACATTTCACACTCGAAATAAGTTTAGTTCCACCGATACCATGTCCAATTATCATCTTTTGCCACCAACAGCAAGCAAAAGTAAAACCGATCTTTTTCGCAACAATAGCGCTGCAAGCCTTCTGTAACCACCTTCCACCTTATTGGCATAATTTGTACTAGAACCTGTTCCTTTGCAAAACATGCATAATGACCATGTTGTCATTCGCGCGAAACGGAACAACGCTGTCTTTTAACCCTTTTCCTCAGTCATAAAAATGCTTCTCATGGATTGCGTGTAAAGGAGGGGGGGGGGGGGGGGGGGGGCAGCAACTCCTCCCCATCCGGCAAGGCTCAGCCTAGCGCCGCCTGTGAGGTGGTGGGCCGACGGTGACCGTTTGGGAGTTAAGGGTATCCCTCGTGTCATCGTGTCATCGTGTGTTTCGTTGTTATGTCGTGTCATCGTGTCATCGTGTCTTCGTGTCATCTAGTCGGATCGGAGAAACGTTGACTATAACTGACAGCGCTGGTCACCGTCTCGTCGTCAAAGTTTACATGACATAGTCACATGAATGGTGACGGCGCAGGTCAGGCGACAATAAAATCAACAACTCGAAATCGTCTGGTGCCTTCGAGTTTTGCATCTTCGCGTCTTAAACGCTGTGGAACTCTGCTTCCGATTCAAAGGAAAGTGCAAGTTTCTATGTGTAGCAATCATGTTTATCAGCAAAGACGCAACGGCAAGGTCAAGTCAAGGTCAAGCAGTTTCAGTTACCCGACCGTGACATAACCTTGCAAGAAGTGACTTTGAGAGTCTTTTAGATTTTAATATGCACTTTTTAATCTTTTAGATATTAATGTGTAGTATTTAATATGTACACCCTGCGACTATACTGCCGGTGGTTCTAAAAACATGATTATTTAAAGGCGTTGCCGTAGTATTTTCTGGCATGCACTCTCTTTTCTCGAGGGGTTTTCCCCACAAGTTAATAGTTTCTCCAACGTTGTACCTTACGTTCGGTCAGCATGGGTCACGTGGCATTGCATGGATGAATGGACGCTGCCATGTCACGTGTTTTTGTGGGATATAGTAAAGTCTAGCCTCGCTTCCGATAACGTTGCCCCGCCCAAACACAACATGATATGTCCCTCATTCGTTCCCCCGATGTTTTCATTCCAGCATGTTTGGAAACAACACTTCATATGGGCAAGAAACTGCCTTGAGTGCTTGTTTATCGGCATAATGAGTTCAGAGTTCTTCTGCTGAGATTTACCGACGCTCAATATGCCAGGGAATGCTGGTAAACGGCGTTATTAATCGCGTGGGTTAATGATCCGAATGCGGACAGTAATGCATCGCACCATCGTTGAGTCACCAAGCTATTCGACCCAATATCCACGCTGTCCGTCCGAAAGTTGTGCTAGGGATCTGCGGGGACAGTGTGCGAGATGGACTGGGACCGGATAGTGGTGCTGTTTTGTGACGGCTTTCAAATGTAAACCTGTGTGGCAATGACGGAAAGAGGCTCGCCCATTAAAGTTTTGCTCGAGAACCGACCTCACTATAAGCAATATTCCCTTGAAATGTATCCGATTTCCGAGAAAATATTTACGTGGACTGACACCTATGATTCCCATCACGCGTTATGCTATCGATATGTCTAAATAGCATTAATATGTTTTGCATCTGAGCATTTATCTCTATGATCTGTATCCGGCTGGTACTTTCAGTGCAGATTTCCTATTATGACATCCACCCTGCTGGTATCTATCCTGTCAGAGTCGATAATTTCCCCCCCCCCCCCCCCCCCCACTCTGCGTCGGGAATGTCTTGCTTCGATTATTTGGCATCAGATGTTAGATGGGAGATGGGGCACCGTGGTGGTGAAATGGGGTGTGCGGGGGGGGGGGGGGGCTGGCCTGCACGATCACCCAGCCAGGGTTTGTGCAGGTACGGTTCTCTCCATTGACACAGCTAGTGACACTTGATGGAAGACCACTCCCGCGGGGGCTTGGAACAATTATTCAGCCCGCGCATGAAATGTCTCATTTACCCGCTGACCATTGCTATCTAACAGCGGACTACAACGGAACTGCCGGTCCAGCACTTAACGCATAGCTTACTTGACAAATTGAACAGCCGCCAGGCTCCGTCTGCTTGTTTCCGCTCTCATACGCATGCAGTCTTTGACCTTGTATTCGTTTTTTGTATGTTTATGTATTTGATGACTTCATCACGCCACGACTCAGCGTAGCAGCATCCCTGGTTGGCATTCCCTCTCAGACACATGTAGCACTGGAATCCCCGACGTATAGCTCAAGGTATGTGCTAAGTCATGGTCGCAGAAATACCCATGTTGTGTCTACCATATTGGACCATTTTAAACTTCGCTGATATAAGATCGGTACAATCCACCGACCACATTCACTTTTTGGCACATACTGCCTTCTAAGCGGATCATGGTGACCCTGTATTCAACTAAGCTTCGAACAATGCTGCTCCGACTCGAAAACTTCAGCTTTCTACTTGGTTAGCCCGATGGGCTATATATAGTTCCAAATATTCTGACAGCAGAAAATGCGAAAAATTTGTGCACGCGTCGCCAAGAGCATTCCCGGCGCGTGCGCTTATCTAACTGCCGTGTAGGCGATACATAATTTTATTTTAAAAAAGCAGCCGTGTTCGTTGCAAACGCTTATGACCCACATAAAGGTCATATAATATCGGAGTCGCATCATAGAAAGCATTACAGACTACGTTTTAATGCTACCTGGGTGTTCTATATTAAAGACATGCGTCGTTTTCTATGCCTTTGGGGAGCCCTCCGTAGTTTCACATATTTTCACGTTATGAATTTGGAAGTCCGTAGACAAAACAACATAGAGAAATCGTTAAGTTGTGTTGAAATAGCTCGGCAATTTTTGGAAACTGTGCCCGTGATTGTACCAAATGTTGTGGTATACCAGGACTGCAATTTAAGTGTCACGCACGTCTAAAATGTACACAAGTATACATTAACGGATCGTTAATTCCGTTACGCATGATATGCTCTCGCTACGTGCGACTACGTGGCCAAACAACTTGAATTTAATATGAGGCCAATGCTGATACAAAACGAATTATATCACATGAACATACGCATCATGCATAAAAGCGATATATAATGTTTATAAAACGACATAGCATGTATACAAAACAGCATATAATGTATACAAAACGACACATCATGTATACCAAACGGCATATATTGTATACCAAACGACATGATAGGTATGCAAACTGACACTATAAATATATGTCACATGCCCTTGATTTATGTGCAAGTGTTTTTTGATGCACGTATATCTCCCCGAGCGCATTTTCATACAGGCGTTCAGAAATGCACCCTTCGTCAAGGGAAAATGGTATGAAATGGCAAGGAAATGCTCACTTCACGTGAACAAATGGTTTTGGTATCTTGTTTTACGAATGTGCTGCAAAACCGTTGACCAGTCTGGTGCATGCATTTATAATCCCGATATTTAGATATGAAGTGTCAGGGTATCAGAGAAGCTTTGTTTTCTGAGCCGTATACTGCGTGGGGAGGGCAACATGGCTTTTCTCCATGACTTTTCTGACATCTGCTGTTTCCAAGCGGTGTCTAGTGATATACAGGGTAGAGTCTGAGCAGGAACGAAGCCGGGAGTTTGAAAATACCGCAAACTTAGTGATACCTGCACCATCTTAATGATGTGCCAAAGAACATTCCACGAAACAAGACACAGTTAGTCGTTTCGAACGCGTTTGAGCCCTTGGTCACGTGCCGGACGGGACTTACCTGAACTAGCGTGCATTGCGATGAAGGAATCGAAGACAGGTGCTGATCTATGTCATGTGTTTTACTCGCTGATAAGTGCTCTTTGCAGCTGTCAACAGGAATCCATGGTATTTTATGGCGTTTCACCCAAAAGAGAACTGCGTAATCGGCTACAAGCAGGTTCATATCACCCGTGGTCGATTTAAATAACGGAACTGTTAGGGCCGAGCAGAAGTTGCAATTTTACTTCGCTGTGGCCCCAGACAGCCGAAGTACAAAAACATCGAGGCAGGGTTGATCTAACGCCTTCTTGAACTGCCAGAACCGCTGGTTCTTGGACCGACACTGGTATATTTTGCACGTTGCAGTCTTCGGCGATGGGGCGCCGCCGCTTGGTGTTTGCTACCTTGTATTTTGTGGCGCGGCGCCACGCCTCTACTAACGCTGTGGGGCATATACGATGACGGCGCCGAGGACCCATCTGACGCATAGATCCACTAGGTACCGTATTTGCAACTCAGGTATGATGTGAGGGTTAAAGAGCTTATAAGCAGGAAAACTTACAAGAGCGGGAAAACAGGAAAGAGCAGGAAAACTTATAATGGGCCATTCATATGTCTCGTTAGGTACTTTGGTCATTTTGTCTTGCTGCCCCTAGTAAGGCACGTACGAGCTGGATTCCCTGTCCTTGGCTACCCCGCATTGAACGCAACGTTCAAAAATGCAACGTCCATTTGGCCCCTAATGAGCTCGAGCTGTAAAACAATAACGGCATTGTTGCCAGCCGTGAGGGAAGCCAACGCCATCTGGCTGTTAGGCTGCAGGTCTACAGATGACCGCTCAGGTCAGGTAGGTAACACAACTTGGGCAAATATGTAAAACCATTCCCTCTGGAGGGCGACAGGGCAAACATTTGGGCGATGCAGGAGACCGGACATCAACGAAAGGACTCTCTGAAGGCGTGTATACCTAACTCTACCCCTGAAACCCACTTCCACCTGATGAATAGGTTTGGTCAGGTAAAAGGCTGTCGCAAGTCGAAATGGCGCCATGTGGTGGCTATGAGGCAACCCCGAAGTTGTGTGAATCGTCCAGAGTAAGTTTGAGATTCAGGACCAGCACCAGAAATACCTTGCAAATAAAATAAGATGAAGAGGGTAACTCGCGGTCTTCTCTTACAGGTCCGGCGACCTCGAGACGGTTACAACCCTGGCGTTGAATAAAGGGTTAGTCGAATTACCTAAGTTGTTAAGTGCGTTTGCGAGGAGCATTGTGCACGCAGGTAAGACAACAGTAATAGCCTTATTCCTCGTAGAAAAACCAGGCGAATGGAGAGAAAGATACCTTGCTATTTCGGCAACATCGCTTTATCAAAACAAATATTAGTAGAAAACCCAAAATTGCATGCCAATCCTACTCGATTTTTCCAAGTTCGTTTTTTTAACAGCAAGCCACGGTGTTTACAGGTCTTCAACATTCGGGAGACTAAACAAGGAACAATTGCCAGCCATTACTACAATTCATAACGTGGTAATATTATGCATCGTAATATATTTGACTATATTATAAATCGTTATTATGTAATATCGTAATATTACGTACCGTATTATATTCGACTATATTCGTGTAGATGCAAACAAATTCGAGGCAACAGGTATCACGTATCACGCTTCATTCAAACGTGCAAGTCATTTCAAGTAAATATGCATCACGCATCAAGCATTAATTATGCATGCAAACGATCTAAATTAAATAGACATCGCGCATCATGCGACAGGCATCACTCATACATGGAAACGATTTTAAGCTAGCATCGCACATCAGGGCACTTATCATACTCGCGTAATCGGCCATGATGAGTCCTGTACGTTAGCATCCCGTCGCTGACTTTTTATAAAAAGGAATTCACTTATTTTCCTGTCTGGATGGTTCTGTGCTCTGTAGATGACTTTGAGCTCCAGAAGGAGCATAGGGTCTGTACGTCCCTGGATCTCAGCCTGAACATGTTTTGCCAAAATATGGTCAGTGAAAGGGGTATTCCCTGTTTCGTGTACAGCGCCTCGCAGGAGTTTATTATATTTCAAACGAATAGGGCGAATGGACTCTCCGACATAGACTTTATCCCTACCATGGGGCATAGTCCATGGGTTGCTTAAATTACACTTCGTTGGCCTTAATTTGCATCTCAAGGGGCATTTGGTTCTCGCATGACTGCGGGTTTTGACATTTTGGGCCAAATCCTTCCTGAACAGGTTCAGGCATGGCGTGACAGGTCACTTATCTCAAACAACCGCAATTGTTTTTTGTTCTCCCTTGGCCAGAATTACCAGAGAAGGTACAAAAGGACGATATTTACCTCACAACCTCGCCCTGCCGACGCCGAGTGCAAGTAAATCCTCTGAAGCGTTGTCTCCTGGGTTAGCAGGCGTGGGGGGACACGATGGCCGAGTGGTTAGTGCATCGGACTCCCACGTGGGGAGCCAGGTTCGAATGTCGGTTTCGCCACGGCCCCTGGGTGTTAACATAACCAATAGAGTCGCTGACGTTCACTTAAAAATGGTATGCCAGGTGATTTATCTTCCTTTCCCACGTGTTGGTGATATGTGTTTGCAGCTGCACCAGCCAGGCAGTAGAAGACCATGGTACGAGGCAAGCATAAGCGCGTTTGATAGGACGGGTACATCACTGCACTTTTTTCCATTAGAATGCCCACTAACCTAGTTTTCTGAACGTGGTCACAACAATTTTCCAAGCTTCTCTTACCTGCCACGCAATCCTGACCTGGAACCAGGTGCTAGCGTCGTTCGGAGAGCCGGTCTTCGTAGAGCGACCGTCGGCATGCGTCCGAGTGGCCTTTGCGCAGACGCACTGCGCAGTGTTCAGCATGAATACTTCTTTTGGTGGTGCACGCATCGGGAGACTGCATGCACAGTTGTATTTAGTGCATGTCTCTCCTAAGTGCTGTACGTTGTTTGCTTTATGCGACGACGAAACATTCGTGTGGCTAACTGACGCATCGCTGGTTCGTGTTAACTCATTCCGTATCTTGACACAAATCGTGAAACGCGGAACTTTTGTGCATTTCAAAACGGCCGATGAATCCTGTTATGAAGAAGCTATTTCCGGCCATATCGGGCGGCTAGCAAAAATAGAAATGCCGCGAAAATTGGAAGATACGGCAACTTGGCATTGCGTGCCACATTGCCGTTGGTGAACTGAAGGGTACGCAGGGAAGGCACCGGAGGCAAGACTTGCCCCACTCCAAATGGCAACGCGCATTAGTGTGCATAAAATATGTATCGATGACGAAAAATCGAGAAACATGTAAGGCTGACAGGTTGAAAACACGGGACGTTTTGCGCCACACCAGAAATTGCATGCTCCTGTTACACGCCGAAAATGGAGTTTCCAGTGGAAAATGAGTCGTGTGCCCATCGCGAAGTCCTACGAACAAAGTCAACATGTCTGAAAACCCCTTTGATCACAAGTTTTTCTTCTTAAGTTCAAAAACCGTTCAATGCTCAGCAGCACCATCCGCCCGCGCCTACACGGCCGCCCCGGCCACGCGGGCGCGGCACAATGCCCAGCGCGCTCACCGCGCCTGGAATTCCCGGGCCGCCCCCGGCTGGGCTGCTCTCGACTGGCCTCCGGGCTCGCAGCAACAGCCGCCGACCAATCAGAGCACATCTCTGACCGCTGGCTGCCGCCTGAGCGCCAACCTTGAAAGGCAAGAACGGAGCGGCGGTTGGGTTCAACGCCTGATTCCGGGGAAGCCGAGCCGGGCTTTATAGCACTGGATGCATAAGCAGCCTTGTCAGCTTTTAAGTGGATATGATATTGGCTAATGATTGATAAAATGCTGAAATATGTTTACTTCACAATTTTGACACTGCTGCGCATTAAATTAAGGAGGAAATAGGTGCGTCAGCTCTTTGTTGTTTGAATGCCCAACGGCTACGTTGCTGGGCGCTCAACCCTGCTTTCAGCGCTGACGCACAAACATGCAATATAAAATGCAATATATATGCAATAATATGCAATATAATATGGCCGAGGGAATAAGCAGCACTTGTACAAGACTCATTTCTGCATGCCAGAACACGTTCGAACACGAACAAGCACAAGAGTGCACATAAGGTGAGTACATTAATAGCTACACGAGCTTTTAACGTCTGCTGAAAAAAGGACAGGCGTCATAAATCGTGTGATTAAAAGGAACCATATCACACCATCACGCACTAAGATTAAGTGCAGTTTCTACACGCCTCAGGTGTGGTCTCGCGCCAGTTTCAAAAATACGTCCAGGAAATCACAACGTACCGTTTAGCACGTCAAACATGACTTTGACACTGCGTGCGGACACACACGCACCCTTGCCATGTTTAACCTTTCACGTCCCAGCCGTCAACGGCAGCCTGACAACTAAGGCAAGCGTTCACCGCATGTCCGCTTCGCGATGAATGGCATGGTTAACCATCTCCCAGGTCAGAGCGGTCTTCTGGGCCGCCAGCCTGTTACAGCACTGGGCGGGATATTGGTGTCATTTTTTGTTATTCATGAAAATGATAATAACTATGATTATATGCATATGTGTACACGTCTATATATATATATATATATATATATATATATATATATATATAACAATTGAATGTCATTAAAGTAGCAACTGCTAGGCTGGATGAGGCGCTGTGCTAAGCCCGGAGACGCCACCTGGGTCCTCCATCTTGCACGTGCGTCGCTCGTGTGCGGTTCACTGGTGCTGCAGCACTGCCAGCATGGTCACGTACAGTTATGTCGGTGTGTATGATCAGGTATTAAGCACTGACGGCAAAGCCGTGTTAGGCAGTGTCTTCCTTGTTCTAGACTGCGAAAAGGAAAATAAAACCGTCAGGAGGAATTTGAAGATGTAAAGTCGCATCACTCTCATGTAAGTGATGTCAAATTAATGAAAAAATAAAAAGCATACATGCCAAAATATTCTAACACATATTTGGCTGGCCGTGATATTGTGATTAGTAGTGACATTTATGTTTTCAAAATATAAGTCGAAATAGACAGGGACATGCATAACGATAGTCAGTCCATCTACGCCAACGCCACAGTTAGCCCACATGTTTCTGCATTGTTTGACCAGTAAAACGTGGCATATTCCTGGAGCAAAGGAAAGTGAGTAGCGCACTGGTCTTGCAGTCATTTCCTGGCCAAGATCACGTACGTGTCTTGGTCATGTGGTCGAGCTGACCGCATGGCTTCCGTTGGTGACGTAATGTGACGTGTGCATATCTGACAAAAATCAGCACAGGCAAACCGGTCGGCAAATTACTTCGCAAAAATCCAAAACAATACACGAAGGTACGAGCCGCCGCCTGTACGAAGAAGGGAATGTAGGCGTGGAAACCTGCATTGATGACATCATAACTCGGTGAAGCTGCCAACCATCGTGTTTGTCTCCCTTCCAGAACGTCTCACATTCGAACGGTTCATAGGAAATAAAAAAAATTGGCAAATGTATCCGGCATGGTTCGGAAACTGCTCCACACACTTGAAGGCGAATAAAAAAATGGTATATTCAGCCCGGCAATGGCAGATTAGTATTCAAAACACCGAAACACTAGACGCCTGAAGCCATTGTGAATCGCTTGGGAACTTAGCGTAAGAGCGTTCAGCAATATATACTGCTGTCAGCATATTGCGACGTGGCAGCCGATGACCGCATTAGGCTGGTAGTCCCCGGGACTTTGCAGGTGCCGTTTAGCTTTTGCATAGGTCGTGTCGAAAGCAGATGCTGGCGCCGACACTATTCACGCCCCGGTGGCCGCTGATAGCGTTCATGCAGGTGTGCGTGCGACATATGCCGGTACGGTGACGCTACCAGGTCTTGGTCTCAATCCAAGTTGCCAGATTTCAAGGGAAAGCCCTTCATGCATAGGAGCAGGGAGTTGGGCAGCGCCTGTGGCAGACCTCTTGTAACAGTGAGCAAGGGGGAGAAAACGTTCGAATACTGAGTGGAAAAAGTAATGTTTTGAGTCATGCGAAGGTTATTTGGACACTCACAGCCTCGAATTTACTTTTGTTGTTTCGAAAAACAGCATACCGAACGTGTTATTTGAACAATAAAAGCTAAAGGAATCATGCATTCGACAAATCGACAATCGTGGACAAGTCACGGATATCATGCAAGCCACCAACCAAATGGCCCCGGACCCAGGTCATGATGTCACTTTTTTCAAAAATTGCCCCATGTAGATTTTCAGTCTGTTTTTTGTTGCACGAAGTTTTGCGATCTTGACAATGCATCACTTGGTACTAAATTGGTGTGCTTTAGGGCGATTACGGCGCTTTAAACACACGAATGTTAAGTCTAGCTCTAAACCGCCTCGGGCATCGTGGCCCATGGGTCAGAGACCTGGGCCGCGTTCCCCATCGCCAACAGCTGTCCACTAGCTGCAACCTATTACGTCAGAGGTAAGTGCGTCACAACAGCTCCCGCGGCTTGGAGATTTGTCGCTTATGTTTGACGTAGGTACTTGCGATGTCATAGGTAGCAACTCAAGTAGGCACTTTGCCAATGGGGAACGCGGCCCTGGTGTCATGCCGGATGGATTCCATGAACTAGACAATCCCTGGCACCAATGTTTACTGAAATCTGAGACATGACCGCGTTGCGAGTTTACCTCAGGGTCCACATTTCAGATGATAATTTAACTCATGCTTTTCCAGTTCCGACTCAATGACAGATTTAATTTTCAGCGCGTTAACTGGGGTCATGAAAATAAAAATTTGGGAGGAATGCTCCTGGATCACTGGGAGCCTTGCAGCTGCACACGACAAACGATCGACCGATTTCAAGCACTTGAGCATTTTGAGGATATTTGCCTCACGAGTGTTCGTTTTTTCCACAGGGTCATTACAGCCTCCGAGTCATACGTATTACTACTGAATCTTTCCTCACACATTGCTATCACACGGCATAAATTCGTGTGAACTGACCGAGGCACAGGGGCCTCGAGATGAATTCTTTCCGTCAGCCAGTTTTGGTTATAAATTGACCAAAGTAGATTTTGGCCGCTTCCGTTTCCCGCAGGCCCAGGATATGCGCTGAAGAGGTTGTCATTTGCAGTTGTCTGTTACTTCCGCTTATTTACGTATGTCAACTATGCCCACTAGGTTCAAAGCTTCGTCATGCTCCGTCCCAGCTTTTTGGAATGTCTCGCTTTCCGCGACTCAAACGACGCTCGCTCATCATGTTGCAGACTGCGAGCAATTTCCTTCACGTTTGTGGTTTTACATTTAAGTTTTAGCTCATCGCTAGCCTTCTTCATACATCATGCATAAGCTCAGTTATACAAATGGTGTTTGTTTAAATCAGGTGACGACCTAGATTGAACCAAACGCCACCAAACACCATGGGACAAATAGTTGTGTCGACTTTCGGCTTAATCTTACTGTGCTCAAGTTTACATGTCAAAGCGCACTGTAACACAACTACCAGAACTGCGGAGCACAACCCAAGATTGAGTTGTCATGCTTGTGGTTTACGCTACTCGCATTATTTTCCATTGTCGCGGAGCGGCGAACGATGGTTCACGCGACGCTTTGACTGTTCGCTCCTCCACTTTGGCGGCAGCCGACTCGTGCGGTGCCTAGCCTTATGAAGAGTTAAACATGCGGCTTGTGCTAGTGCTTTTTCGGCGCGGCAAACGGATTCCGATATTGTGCAGATCCAGATGGTGATGACAGTTGGGGTCGCAGGTTCGCTGAAATCCGCCACTACATGTGCCGCCTGCGAACATTCCTGGACTGATTCGATTTAACAGCATAAAAAGGCGAACACGACTTTCCTGACGTTCACTGCATCACGTGGTCCGCATGTCGCACGAGCTTTCCTAGAAAGCCAGCAGCGAGGCAGATGTTCGCCAAAAACGAATGGGCTGACGCCAATAAAGAACAGGGATGGGTATCACCAAAACGAAATGGGATGGGTAACAAATGGGATGAAATACAACAAATGAAACGAAATGGGGTGGGCAACAAATGAAACAAAATGGGATGGGTAACACCAGTAACAAATGAGTTGGGTGACAATAGCGAATGGTTAATAATAAGTGGTCGGAGTTGAGACTCCCTATTTTTGCAACCGTCCCTCTTGGTTGTTGAGGAGTTGACATCGCGCTGTCCATCTCTAAAATGAGGCTTTGTCGGGCTGCAGGTTACCTCCGATTTGAAGATTTACCTACGTCTTGGCTTTTGTTGTTGGTGCTTCATTCAGACCCAGTCAATCAAAGCGTATTTTCTGTTAAAGTTCCATGCTTTTCCAGAAATTTACGAATGCTCGTCATCTTCGATTGAACGGCGTTTCATCATACTTGACACAATTTTCTCGGAGACTCCCGCTTTCCTTAGTGTGCGCCCGGGCCGCCGATCGAATACGCTTTGCTCGGGTGGGGGGTCAATTTGACCCCGCTGAGATCTCAGAAACTCAGATAGCTGGAGACACCAAATTCACAGGGTGTGTTGGTCTTTACGTTTACTTATTTCTTTTAAAATTAGAGGTTCTTAGATCATGACCTTCAGAACAAATAAGGTAAAACATCGTAAAAATCCGGATTGATTTTTAAAGTGTCCCCAGGCCATGTTATGCAACCACCGTTGACTTAAATATCTGTTCTGAGCAAAAGGTCACTGGTGCTCATTTACTGACAATGACCTTGTGTAACCTTTAAGCCATGGTGATCAAAATCACACAAGAATGCGTTAATTTTTGCATTTGAATAAGCGTCAAGGATCACGATAGCGCGCCGATCAATGATCATGCCGGCGGTTAGCCTCAACTATGACATAGACTAAGACCTAAGCCACCAGGACCAGGCCT
Source organism: Pollicipes pollicipes (assembly GCF_011947565.3). NCBI lineage: Eukaryota > Metazoa > Arthropoda > Thecostraca > Pollicipedomorpha > Pollicipedidae > Pollicipes > Pollicipes pollicipes. Next base: position 35,839,806 of record NW_023596448.1, read on the forward strand.
CGGTATGGGGCTCGTATTCCTGGACTCATGCCTATGCCTTACGCACATTATAATATCCAGTGCGAGAGTGAGGCTGGTCAGAAGCTTAAGATATCTTTGATAGGAAATTTTACATCCTTATTTGAGCTGCTGAACAAACCTCGGGAAATTGCCTGCGGAAAAGGTCATCAAGTTTACCAGCTTATTACCTGGATAAGTTGGCTGATTTCATGGGGCTTTGGAGGGCTCGCGCCACACCGATTCTTCTCAAAACTCACGCCGGCGTCAACCGGCGTGCGGGTGTCTGGGGCCCTGTGACGGGAGGAGCTGCGCGACTGACACTGTAGGGCACCGTGATAAACAGGAGGATCTCGAAAGATTCATCACGCGATACGGGTCTTCCTTAACCCTAGCCTTTTCTTTGTCATTATGAAACTTATATCAGTGCCAAAAGGTGTGATGATGTTAGAGGCGGGTGTGCTCGTTTTTGCAACAAAGGAATCGTACTACTCTGCTGGTTGTATTGTTCCCTTCCACCATTCAGAAAAATGCTGAGCGTTGAAATACGATAACTATCAAAAATACGATATTGGTCCTGCAAAAATAGCATTATGTTTGCCTTAGAGCCAACGGGAAGTTCAGGCTGGGAAAGGGGAATTTTTATCCGAAATCCACGTTTTCAGCTCCAACAAGACCCAAACACCCAAAACATTGAGAAATATGCATGTAGTTTTCTGTCACATCGCCGTAGATTAAAAGGTTGCATAATGGAAGTACCGCAAATGGTCAAGTTCTCAAAGTAAGTGTACAAGCTTCCACCGATAGTCAATAAATTTTCTAAACATTTAATATTAAAAGCCAAAAACAGCTCTATTACATTCCAAGAAAAAGACAATGGCGCCAGCTAAGATAATGGCGCTCTGGTTGAAAACAAAGTACGGAGTTTATCCCACCCTTTCTGCCTTCCCCCCCCCCCCGTAATGACATTCCCACGTTATGAAAAATAACTTAGTGCGTGTATCTGACATGCGCCTCGGATAGATGGATGAAGAGTGGCATAAGGTGGCAGTAGTAATGACCACGCAAGCGTACCTCGAAGAAGAAAACTCCATCCTCCATGGGGAAATGCTCGAACAGGCAACTTACGTATGTTGTTCAGTGCATTAGCGAGGAACATTATTCACATAGATCAGACAAAGTATTAGCCCTATTCCTTGAAAAAAAAACAGGAGAATGAAGGCATAATTTGGTTATATATACCAATAACCAAACTGTATCTTCATTCTCCTGCTTTTTTCCGAGGAATAAGGCTAATACAACTGTCTTTTCTATGAGCAGGCAACTTGGTCACGCCATCTTGCCGCAGTACCATCCACTCAAGGCTCGATGTTTGAATGACTGAAACAGGTACCATTTTTGTCTTCTTTAGTGGTATTATGTGTTGTGTCTTTTCCAACATTCCCATGGTGTTTAAGCTTACCACTTTTGCGGTTTTTAAACACATTTACGTTTACTGAAACACATTACGTTCAGAGCATATTTAAACACATTTACATTTATTAAACATTAAATTATCATTAAACTTAAAAAGGTCACTAAACAAAAAAAGGTCATTAAACACATTTACGTTTAGAGCATATTTGCACATGGTTATCAGAAACGCAGTTGTAGACAGCGTTGTTTGCATAAATTATGCCGTGAGTTGTAGTGTGCTGTGCATATTTTACGCGTTTAACTAGGTTTTTTAGCGTGCGCCTGGATACACACACCATGTCAGAACTGTATAACTCATTCCTTTGTAAGCTGGCCATAACTGGTGCCTCCATCAGGTCCGACTGAAGGCCAACACTTTGGCGTTGCGGCAAGAAAAATATGATATAAATACCGTGTAGGTCGTGTCACTAGAAATTTGACACAAAGACGCGTTGTCGCTGACCCAGTCCATCTAAGCTGCCATCCATTACTTTTCACCGGTCTCGGGAAACAGATCTTTGTGAAACACCTAGGTCACGTTAACGATCGTATTTTCCTCAGCAATCGCCCGATGGAAGAGGGCGGGGGGGGGGGGAGGGCAGGCCTTTCTGAGGTTTTGTTATGAATAATCTGTAATTTACTTAAGATGTCGTTCAAACTTTTATCAGTAGGTAGTTTAAAAACGCTTTTAAATGTCTTGTAATTTTGTTCAACCTTTGTCCGAGGAGGTCGTAATCTATTATCTATTTGTGAAGGTCATTTCGGTCAGGCTGCTCACCAAATTGAGAGTGCAGTTCGCTTGTTGGCAAGTGAAATGTGTTATCTGTTTCTGTGATGAATTTAACTGATTTGACCGCCAATGATGTCAGACAAGAATGTGTCTAAGGGTGAAGGTCATCAGAGCCTAAGCTAGGTCAAATATGTCATTTTTGTGCGATGTATGGCACCTACACTTGCATGGATCTTTTACTGCGATCCATCATATTAACACCATTTTACCGAATATCAAGCAAACAGTTCCAGTACAAATCCTGGACCAAGGATACGTTAGGTCACATAAATATGAAACACATACATATCGCTTTACATATAAATTACTTCTCGACTAGCTCTGCTTAAAGATACTTGCATGCAAGCAACAATGAGCTTTCAAAGGTCAATCAAGGTCATAACATCGGCTTGTGAGTGCGCACGTGCAACGTCTGAGCTACCCTGTCATCGCCTGTGAACTGTAATTGTAGTTGCAATATGTCTTTAGTGGAGGCTTCAGCGCGCGAGTTCAGCTTTCCCCTTCATCGCGAAAGATTTGCATTGCGATAATAATTATGTTCTACATGATAGCACCCGTTGGCGTCGTTTGACGTAATACAAATCAAAAAGATAATTCCAAAATCGAGTGATATGAACAGTTAGATTGCGGTGAGTGTCGTTTATCGCGTCGTCGTGGCGTAAATGGCTATGATATGACAGACAGAGGGGATTCGTAAGCTCATAAACATGCTTGACCCTGACCTGTTAAAAGCAAGATACATGCAATGCAAGTCATACTCCATTAACACAGCATGAAGCAATTCGAACTACCTTTATCCGATGATCGTGGCACAACCATGTGAATAGTACGACAAAACAAAATATGCATGACCCCATCGGTCTTGCTTAACCTCACAGACGCAAATGGATTTTAAACAAATTGGCAGCTTAAACGCTCACCATTGCTTCGGCCATACCCCCTTTACCCCCACATTATTCAGTATGGCCGCAGCCGGGGCTGAGGTCATATATCACGTTTTCCAATGGATATTTTGGAAGTAGTGATGCTTCCGTGGCCTGAGAGGTCTCTCAGCTGACACTGACACAAAAGTACGGACGTTTCCAGAATCGGATGACTTAAGAAAAACCCGGGTGCAACGAAATGTTCTGATGAAGTTTTTAGATAACTTCATTTGCATTGTTGATATTTTGGCAATGATGATGGCAGGATAGGATCGTATTATCTTCTACGGACAGTTTAAGGTTATAAATGTGGCCTGAAAAACTGCCTATTGACCCGTACTAAACAAAACGGATATATATATATATATATATATATATATATATATATATATATATATATATATATTTAGACTGCTCAGGATGCAAGTAACACGTTTGATTTATTTCGATGATCTATATGTCTTAGTTGAAAGGTTAGTAGGGTCAAAAGCCTGTTAGCCCCCCCCCCCCCTTCAGGCGAATGTTGAAAAATGGCTCCGTCGGCCTCCAACTAAATATGCTCTTTGAGATCTTTTGACTTTGATTTCGAGTTTTAATTTGATGTCTTACATGTGTTTCCTTATGATTTGCGCTCCATACCAGCTGGTCCGAACGCAGGAAAGCGTTTGGTCGGAGTGGTACGTGTGCAAGCCTTACCCATGCGGTCCGGGGCTGTCAACCTGGATTTCGCTCGCGACGCCCGATCCGAGGGTTCCGACTCCCGGACATGTGTAGGTGGGCCACGCGGTACGCCGGTGCCATTTAGGCTGCGCTCGACGGCCGTTGTGCACATGTAAGGACAGCGATGCACAAGAGGCTGCCCGGTAAGGATCGCCGCCACTTTCACTTGTCCACTGAAAAACTGCACACTTTTTCACTAGCACGGATTCGTATTTCAAGAGTGGCGTTTTTTTGTGGGAGCGCGACGCATCCCATGGTCAACAACAAAAATCAGAGTTGGCCGGCGCCGTCATGCAATCGTGAGCAGTACTAAAGCATGCACTCCAGCATAACTCCCTAGACCTACAGCCGGTCATGGAAGGATCGGCTCGTGCTATCCGCCCTGACACATATCTTGCTGGCACGTATCTAGCCAACTGTTGAACACGCTCAGAGCCGCTCTCCGCGTCATAACCTCGCACCATTCGTCCTTGAAATTGGCGGTCTTCCAACAAAACAAGCATGTTAACTGGGCATATGGCACAGTAAGGGCTTCAGTCAGGCACTTGTCTCTCTTTATCACGCACGGCATCGAAATTCGTCCAGTCCGCAGCTGGTTGCTCCCTCGAGTCTAGTTTCTTGCTCTTAGGCGTCATGCCTCCATGACTACGAACATCCGTAACCGCCCCAATGATACTTTCCCTTGTACTTTCAACCACTGGCATTAGTTGGTCAAGGTCATCAACGCAGATAT
>NW_023596448.1:35845441-35870464 GCF_011947565.3 Pollicipes pollicipes
ATCCGTCTCGTCCATGTGCTTCACCTGGCGCTGCATTGAGGACATCCCAGCTAAATCAATGCCGGTCCCGTGCTGTTCGATCACATCTCCAAGCGGAGCATCCAGGCATACGCGGCACCCGGTTCTAAGGTGTCGTTGGCACGGGTCGGCCGCGCCATGACAGTGAATTGTACGTTGAAGTCATTCGGTCAAAATCACAGTCGCATCGGAGCTGTTTTCTTGGAATGGGCGCTTGGAGGGGTCAGTCTTCGCAACAAGCTATGCTTAGTAAGGCTCGTGATCCCAAAGACGCCCCAGCGCAACATCATTAAATTAAAAAAGAAAGCAAAGCGAATAGATAAGACAGGAGTGTTAACCTAGTCAATTGCATTAGCGTAGTAAATTCGTGGACTGAGTGTAAAATTTGAAAAATTACGTGAGGTGCACACAGGAGTAGGGGTTTAAATCGTCCAAAATACAGGCAGGCAGCACAGGTACCAGCTTTATCAAGTGCAAATATATCAGTCAAGAAGCGAATGTACAGAAAACATCAAGTATATGTCTATATACATTAACATGCACCCGGCTGGCCGGTTGAATGCGCCGAGCTAGGTGAGGGGGAGGGGGGAGGGCAGGCACTAAATCAGGCTGCAAGCACGAAATTCACGGAATAGGTGGGGCTCGGTGTGAATTTAGTTTTCGGCAACTTAAGAAGTCTTAAGTCATGACTTTCGGATCAAACAAGGTCAAATAATGTTAGACTCTCCTTATGTGCGGAGTGCCCTCAGACGCCCTTCGCCAATGGCTTTATCCAAGACGCCTCGTGCGCTTCTGATAACAAAGTGGGCCTGACATTTATATAAAGCCAGTGGCCTTTCACCTTTAAACGGTACAGATGACCAAAACCTTAGAAAACTTTCTGATATTCTAAGTTTTAACCGGTGCCAATATTTACCCTACGCGGCATCTTCCTCACACCAAGAGGTTGATTTAAGTCATTTTAGGTCCGTTTCCTCTCCTAACGCTTTTGACATAAAAAACAGGAAATCCTTTTGACGTCGTTGAGATCCAGAAATTCAAAATACACGCCAAAAACTGACTTACAAACCAATATTTCCAGTGATGGAGCGATTTAGCTTGCACATTGAGCCGACCTTCACGCTTGACCCTAGATAAATGGAATCGCCCATAATCATTATTTCAACCGTCTAATTGCTTAGGAAACCAACCGAAAGTGTTATGGCTTCGTCTAACACTGTTGTCGCATCATGATGAACGACTTCCTATGGATTGCCTTTACTGACAGCCACGGCCCGAGGTTGACCACCTTGAGGTCGGCGATTATGATGTACCTATCTTTTATACCGAAACATTGGCTTTTCAGCTGCATAAAACTGTGCAACCTTTGGAACCGCTATGCCGTGCTGTTCCGCAATTTTGGGGAAAACCGTCTGCAGGCAGTAAGTTCTTCTGTTACCAGAGAGCGTGTTAATACCAACACCTTGGCTGAAACCCAATTTTAAGACAGTAGTATTAGCCTTATTCCTTGGAGAAAAAAATCAGGAGAATGGAAATTAGTTCGGTTGATATTTTCGACAACATGCCTTTTTCGAAACAACAGCAGAATTGCTGTTGATATCAAGCCTTTCGAGAAAGACATGTTGCCGAAATATCGACCTAGATATAACTCCATTCTCCTGTTTTTTTTTTCGGGGAATAAGGCTGAAACTACTAGTCTTAAGGCTAAACTAGTAATGCTAAACTAGTCTTATCTATGTGACTAATGTTCCTCGCTAATGCACTGAACAACTTACGAAACACAGTTGTGATAAAAAATGTCGTTAGGAGACGGAGGACGATTGGCAGTGAGGCATGAAAACCTGGCAATGCTTCTGCCTATCTTGAAAGCTTAAATTTATTATTTCGGAAGGACAGCTATTTCATTTCAACTGTAATTATGAATATCGCGGGACATTTGGTTTTTTAATTGGCTTGCAGAAGTAACGAGACACCGCACAGGCAAACGTGTATTCCTAATGATAGCATAGCCCACGCGCAATGCAGTCCCACAGCGTAACCCGCCCTAGTTCCCCACGGAACTGCTTTCCCGCATGTCCGCCGAGCTAACTCCTGCAGTTCTTCATAGCTTAAGTATTTTTTTCAATACACAGACACGATCTAATAATATTGAAATGTTTCTTTAATTTGACGCTTAAGCCACCGCCACCACAAAAACGTCCCGAAACAATCAGATATGGCGTGTGCAGGAAGACTGGAAACAGTGTTCAAGGCTTTAGAGTCCCTTTTGCAAGACCGACGTCGCTACCGTCACATGAAATGACGTAAAGAAGATTATGCAAATGAGCAGCCTGTCTAGCGCAGCAGTGCAGATACGTTTAGCACATGAAACAGGGTTCAACCACACCTGCAGTTTTTATCACAGATATTTGGTGCGTTGCTGGCGACCGTCACATTCTGTTTTTGATAGGGGAAGTCGTGATGGTCGGATATCCTAAGCCCTATTATTTCTCAGAGGCCATGCTTCGTCCCCGTCGAATAGGAAGCCTTGAACAAGCAGAAGTGGTTCACTCAAATGATTCAAGTAAATGCATCGGATTTGTCATAGAAGCACGCTTTCTTGTGTATATTCTGTAAGTTTTTAAAATTGCAGTGCGGCGCTCACGCTTAAGCGAAGCGTACACTGCGCACGAAAGAACAGCAGCCCCACCCCGCAAAGACGACGCCGGTCTGCCTGTTATGCTGATGGGGGAACTTCCCTGCACGTCGTGAGCGCTCCAGCGGTTCCGGCAATCGGTGACAAGTGCATGCACTGGGCGGTGCAGGCGCTGGCTGCCGCTGGAAGCGCTCGTGTGCGGGTGGCACTAACGCCCCGTGGACAGCGGTGAGCCAGCGCCGACTGATTGATGGGCTGCGGCAGCGCACGCAATCTGATTCAGGTCCCAACGGCCAGGCACGGCGCGGTTTCCGTCTTCTACGGACTGTGTGCCGGGAACGTGAACGCTTTGACATATGTTGAGCTCACCGCACAACAATGGTAGGAGTCATCAGATTGTACGGAGCTGGGCCTGCTGCTGAAGCTCTTCACATTGGAGGCGCCAGCGTGGGTAGCGCGCTTTTGAAGTCAATGCGGGTCATCCTGATGGTTGCGATGAACCGTTAGTTGTCTTCGGTTATTTTCTGAATTTGATACGTCATGGCGTGCTTGGGGATTTATTGCTGGTAAGTTGTAAACTATCGTAAATTTAGGCTATGTACGCTACGATACATTGGTTTTTAAAGCAAGACCGTAATGCATGTCATTATTCAATGCCAATCACGAAGAACAGCACACTGAAGTCGCACGCGTTTGGCAGGTGCGCCGCTGTCTTCAAGCATTGTAATCACTAATGGAGCTGCATTTTATCACCCAATGCCTCACTTGCCCAATGCATGACAAACACGTTTGGTATGACATATGTGCATATATATATATATATATATATATATATATATATATATATATATATATATATATATATGTGTGTGTGTGTGTGTGTGTGTGTGTGTCCGTGTGTGTGTGTGTGTGTGTGTGTGTGTGTCCGTGTGTGTGTGTGTGTGTGTGTGTGTGTGTGTGTGTGTGTGTGTGTGTGTGTGTGTGTGTGTGTGTGTGTGTGTGTGTGTGTGTGTGTGTGTGTGTGTGTGTGTGTGTGTGTGTGTGTGTGTGTGTGTGTGTGTATCATACAACGTAAAAGATTGTTGCTTCAATATCTTCAATGATGGAGCTTTCCCCATAACATGCACCATGATCGAGTATGTGAATATAGCAATTTTGTTTTTAAACTGACCAGTAAACATGCAAGAACACCATGATGAAAGCCAAAGCACGAGCAAATAACGATAGCTGGCTCAGCGAGCACTTTAATCACCGTGCCGTTATCGCTGTACGTGTTTGATGTTCTTCAAATGAGTGCAACGATGGCTAGTTTGGCGGTACGTTAACGTCGCACAAACGTTCGGTGGTCCAATCAAATAAAATACTACAGCATCCTTATTTCATCACGTCCAATGCCTTCTGCAATATTTTCAGATTTGGAGCATCACCTTGAAGTAGTTCAATTGCATGCCTTATTTCCGAAATAACTGTGATAAATGACTTCTTATGTTATGTAACGCAAAGGGAGAATCGTGGTTGAAACTTGATGCCTTTGATTGCTCAACTCTAATAGGGACCCAACTGACATCCATGGCATTTGGAAATCGTGCTTACGGACTGGATCTCAATGGCTCGGCGATAATTTTATTTGTGGTCTTGATCGTCGCATGACATGCTGGTTGGCAGGATTCGTATGGCGTTACTTAAGCGTCATACATGCCTGAACGGTCTGAAAATAGTCTGCAAATGTTCTCGGGCACGTAGCTCAGAAGTCTGAGGATTTTAGGTCTTAAAGGCATGGCTGGGAACTGAACCGAATGATCTTCAAGATGGCTACTTCTGCACAAAACCTCGTACAAATGCAAAACACCCACTTAAAATGGATGATCGCTGCAATAAAAATTATACTGACTTTATCCCCACAGCATCCAGTAGCAACAGCCAACCTGCATCGCAGTCGGTTTGCTCCGCGATTTTCTTCAACCAGTAATGGAACCGAGTTATGTAAATCTCAGGCACTCCGCGTAACGCCATCGTTTTCACGACTTTGTGCCACATCTGAAGAAAATATTAAAATCGATTAATCGGAAAAAGAGTTGAAGTACAAATGGCGAACGCCCAAACAATGTCAACACACCTTGCATATCCACGAACACACTTAATTCGGACCATCATTGCCCCCTCCCAATTACACTGGTTTATTTTAGAGATTTTCAGGCACTCCAGGCAGCATTTCAGGCTGGGATTAGTGACTTTTAGCAGAATATTCATTTGCGCCGTAAAACAAGCATAGCCGACTTCAACCATTGCAGTTGTTTGCAGGTATTTGATCCGTATCCTTAAAGTTACGACTAAAAAGGCTTGCATTGAAAGGTGCCTTTCAAAAAAAAGCAAAAATTTGAAGCATGGCCCGAGTTTGGCACACATAACCATCAGATTTGGTTTCTAATGTTGTGTAGGTGTCAAGCCCATTGGATGCATTTTTGCAGATTGACTTCAAATGTCCTTGAATTCACTCTGAATCCAAACTGAGATGCCAACAGCTAAAGCACCTAATTCCGGATCACAATTTTGTGTTATGACAGAATTGGTCTTAGAAGCACAAATGGTTGCCTTTTGAACTTAACTCACATGTAAGAAGATAGATTGCTACAAAATCCTGGATATGGACCATGTTAAAGATTTTTAGCTAACTTTACAACTATAAAATACAAGTACCTTCTTTAAAGCAGAAGCATTATCAGTATTTAGAAACAGGGAGATTATACCATCCTATCTCCAAAAGTAATTTTAATTATTTTCTGACAAAAGTGAGAGTGTAAAAATTTCCGCTCAACGTCACAACTTTTAAATCACTTGTGACTAACTGGAAAGCAAATATGCTATATGTGCATCCAACGTGTTCATAGTGATACTGTTGCATCATTGTCAACTATTTTTTAGGTTCATTATTAAGTTAGGTTAGGTGAGGCAATGTGACGTTAGACAAGGTAGTGAGGTGAGGTGAATTAGGTGAAATAATCCAACATATCATGAATTGCAAAAACTCTTGGATTCAATTCCCAGTGGTGATCAAATATTTTCAAATCAAAATCAGATCAAAAATGCTTTCAAAATTTAATCTTAAATGCACATTCACATCGTCCTCACCCTCCATTCTGATATGTGAATGGTCACAGCTGGCTCGCCATAGCTGAGCAGTGTGAAATGTGACATCGCTTGGTGCTATTTGTGCTTAATATGATCGATAAATGTTATTTTAGGTGTATTTCCTCCCATGCGTGCATCTTGGCATTCAATATTTGGAATTGGCGTGACATAAATTAGCCATAACCATGCACCATTGCTGTCATGCTCATTTCAATTACAATCGTAATCTAATGTCCCTATTCGTCAATTGCCAGCGGTGTTTTCTGCTATGAAGGAGGCATTATATAGAACGCAGGTCAAAGACAGGCCATGGCTGTCAGCAAAGGCAATTTCAAGGAAGCCATTCAAGGGATGCAACAACGAAGTGTTGTACAGAACCATGCCTCCCTGGGATTTTCAATCTGAAAATCAAAATTTAGGTCTGCGTCTTTTCCATTCAACCTGAATGTGGTGTAATGGTCACACCGAGGTGAAAACGAAACAGGTTTTTCACTGGAGAGATTACTTCATTGGGTTGTTTTTGGCGCTCAATCCAAATTCCTTGATCAAAAGGACGTCAACTGGCGTTTTACGGACTTGTGAATGCCAGAGGAGGTTGCTAGCCTAAAATGGCCCAGATCAGTCCTCTTTGTCACGGGTTTACTTGCTAGCGTAATTATAGGCGCTTATTTGAATTAAAAAAAACAAGAAAGTATTGTAGGTTCTGGTCACCATTACCATTGTCACCATTACCATTAGCCATTCGAAGGTAAAATGAGCTCAGTTACTTGAAATGGACATTAGTGACCTTTTCCTTCGAGGAGGAATCTCGGCTCAGGACAAAATCTGGTGCTTCGGACACGGATCTTGAACTTAACCGTGTTTGACATTATTTGACCCAAGGGCCGTCACCCAAGTATCTCCTAATTTCACACGAGTGAGTGTACGTACAGAACTACCTACTCTGAGAACTTGGTGTCACCAAGCTCCAATTATTTTTGAGATCTCGGTGGTCGGGTTGAACCCACGCCACCGATCCCACCCGAGCGCTTTATGTTCAGTCAGTCACCGGGACGCGTCTGCCTAAAATTTATCGGTCGTCCTCACAGTGTGAGACGACGTTCAGCATGTCCAGAGCCTCTCTAGCACTGCAGAGTACCTCCTACTCAATTAGCTTCCCTTTTCATCTCTACAACCGACAGGCACCTGTCTCTGGTTATACCAAAAGTTGTACTTATACCTGCTTTTCTGATAACGAACTAAAGGACCATTCCATTTGCTTCGCATATGCTCACCTCAAAACCCGTTCGACAACTTTTGTTATCACAACGTTTACATCTCATGGGTGCGCCCATGAATTCTCAATTATAATGGTTTGCCATATTGATCGATCTTGAAATCATCAGCCAGTGATCTGCGCTGATTGTATCAAAAGCATTTTATAAGCGAGACAGTTTTGTGCGATCAAAAATACGTTAAAGTTTTGTGGTTTCTATATTTTTGGACCTCAATTAGAATGTCATAAAATTTCATTTTTACAGATATAGGTTTCGTCGAAGGCACTGATGATTTCTCTGACTCCCTCTACATTTTTCCCTCGCCGATGGTATCTCCAGAGATAATACCAAAGGCAAACAAACACTTTTAGTTTCCCAAAATCGGCGCCGTAGTTCCCGGGTCCTCAGGTGGTTAAATCCTCCCTAGCCAGAAGCGGTGTCGGCAAGACAGCCTGAAACAGGGTTAAGGCACGGAGAAGACAAAAACCGATCCCTAGGATGCTCTCGAGGGCTACCACCAGGCACTATTAGTCAGTGGCGTAGCCAGGGTTTGGCCCAAGAGCGGTCAGATCGGGTCATAGGGGCCCTTTCAGCCAGGGGGCCCTCCTCCACGCTCAGCGGCGCGATCTTTTATTCGGGGAACTTGGTAGGGTCGGTATTTTATTCTGATGCTTCAGGGGCCGGTTTTCTTTAGAAGCCCTACTAATGTCTTAAACTGCCAAAAATTAGCGGGGCCCTGCGACCCCCAGGAAGGGGAGCAATGGCTACCTAGGGCCCTTTGCTCTTGGCTACGTCATTGGTATTAGTCGACAGGAGGCCCAAGGTGATCAAAAGTAGGCCCCACCAGATGCATAGGAGGCCCCGTGCAAAACAGGCGGACCAGCCAGACCGATAGGAGACCCCGATTAAAAATACCGGAGGCACCACGGATCTAAGAGGGATTTCATTACATGGAAGCCCATGCATCTAACTTCAGGTGCCTTTGAAAAGTGGAGGAAATTCCAGGGGAGAATTCTAGATAGGGAATGAGATAGAAGGCCCCAAATTCGTTTAGGACTCCCCTAGACCTTTTTGACACATTTGGGAAATGTTTACGGCGCCAACCGATCAGGTTAACGTATGAGCGACATTCGGCCGAAATCGGAACTCGTCGCTGAATTATAACGCTAATATCACGCCCATTTCATAGATGACATTTTGTGTCGCCGTAAACAGTATACGTGGGGTTTACAAATATGCGGTCGAGACCGTTGGGGAATCAGTGCGAAGCGTTTCAATATTCTTTAAAAACGCCCGTACAAATACGTCTGCCTTCCGCGTGCACATTAAAACACGTTTGTGCGGTACACAGATACACTTTATTGGAATGAGGGAAGTCTGACCTTGGGGCAATGCCCATGAAATGCCTCTCTGGAATTATGTCCGCTTGTCATATACGTCTAGATATGTTTGAGAGGAGTACGCATTTTTGACCAGCACCTTAAGTGGAATCGGTGGGGTGGGGTGACTCCGTCCACATGCCTGAAAAAAACACCCACGGAAACTGATGTCTTTCAGTGTTGGACCCTCGGTTCAGCCCCTTAAACGCTTCAAAACTTAAGCTCCCTGACCATTTATACTTCTCCTGACCACCTTACGTTCATGGGTGATCTGTCACTAAACTCGCGTGGACATTGCGACACATTAATTTATTACGAACATATCGACACTTCAACAAAAACCCGGCGCCAGCGAGGGAAAATCACATATGAAAATGGTCTCTCACATTCACTGCGCCTCCCATACAATAATGCCCGAGCAATCCCGTGAAGTGTCGGTTGCGACACTGTCTAATTACGACATCTATAACATATGGACGCACAGTACAACCTAGATGCATTTTGAACACCGCTCCGTGACGTCATCTACCTATGAAGCTTCCCGTATCGAATGTGAATGAGCTCCGCAATGACAGCAGGAAGCGTGATATTTTGTGGATGTCAATGCGAAAATTTAAAAATCCAACGAACAAGAATTACATGTAATTTTTACACACTGGTGTGTCGGAGACATCAAACACTAAGCTGCGCGCTCAAAAACACAAAAGGCGTCAAAAAATCACACAAAAACATGACTGTAACTCTAGAAAAATGAGGAATAACCGAACAGCGCAGAGTGATCGAACCTCCTCGCCTTCGCATCTTCGAAGAAGGAGCCTGCGACAAGTGGTGCAGCGATGTGCGACTTCAGAAGCTCGACGTCGGCCTCTGGCACGGGCGAGCTGCTCTCCACCGCCGCCAGGGGCGCGTCGGTCTGGCTCTCCTCAGTCGTCGGAATCTCGGCCGCCGGTGTCGCTGCTGTCGAAGTTCCCGTACCGCCAACAGATGGCTCTGGGGTCAGCGTGGCGTCGGCCCCGCCGAGCTTGGCGGTGGGCGCCAGGGGCTTCTTCCCCGTGAACAAGCCGCGTTCAGTGGGCTGGAACTTCTTCAGCTTGGTGATCTTGACGTCTGCGGTCGTTGCAGAAGTCACGCTTGGAGCAGTGGTAAGGGCGGGAAGGTCCGGTACCGCGAATGCCACTGACTTGGCCGCCAATGGCGCCGTTTCGGCCGCCACCGCGCACAAGATCTGTGGAGAGAGGTCAACACCGTCACGTGCTGACAGGTGGCACTTTAGCAGCCCCTCCGCACACACTTACGGTCAGGGTCGAGGTGACGTCATCGATCAACCACGACACCACGGTCTGGGTCAAGACCTTGGTCCCCGCCCCCTCCCGGGCAAGCGACGCTGGACTTACAGCACTGCGCATCGGTCCCGGAATAATGTTTGCCCCGTCAGCTTCTCTCAGAATGTGGCTTTCAGTGTGTGCCGAATAAAGCATTGTCCGATCGCTAGGAATCTGTGAGCTCCATGTTGCATGTTACAAAAATGCACTCACCGCACTAGGTGAAGTCCAACAAAAATCAATATTTGACGCGATATTTCAATCAAAACCTTGAAGCACTGAACCTGGTGAATACTTCTGCCACTTTATTGGCATTTTTGGACGCGAATCACGAGCAGCAGTTGCTTCCCACGATCTATATTCAGGCGCCGCCGGGAGCTCATTTGTGAATGTTTCTGAGACGGCCTCGTGTGCGAACGTTGCTCATTTGCAAATGCATCGCGTGCTCCGGTCCTCGCGCCGTAACTCAGTCCTCGCGTCACACGTCACCGGAGGGTGACACTAGTCCCGCCGTAACGACTGAACCACGCCCTGCTGCCCGCCCCGCCTGAGCACTCCCGCCGGGCTACCATTTGCCAAATTACATTTTCGCCCTCGCCCAGGCGGCGTCTCCCTCTAAGCGCCGTACTGCGACGCTTCGAACAATCGACAAGCCAGACTGTTGTCCACTGCTGCACGCCAGCGCAGATCCGCGTCCGCCTTCCGCCGGACGTCGGTCGCCTTGGTTAGATGCCGAGCGCTGCCTCAGGCGCCGGCCAAACTGCATGGGCGTGGCGGTGTCGGACAGAGGTGACCTTCAGCGAGACTCGGGCGGGTAAACAGGGGAACAGGCGCGGTCGGTCCGTGCGTCACGCGCGGACAGGCGCGGGACGCCTGCGCCTGCCGGGCGCAGGCTGTGCGTGGGAGGACGGCGGCTGGAGGTGGTCTGCGGGGGCGTAATGTCGCCGACCTGTGTGATGTGGCGTTATCGGATAGGCGGATGCTGTTGCTCAGCTGAGGAGGAGGTCCCGTCCGCCGTGGGAACGTCCCCGCTCCTACCGCCTCTCGTGGGAAGAAGATTGCCTGCAGAAACATTTCGCTTGAAGTGTGTGTGTGTTCGCGTCCGCCGTCCATGGGTCTGAACGGTCATCTGAGTAACTAGCAGAGGGCCCTCGCGGACATTTACCCGAATGACGTTTGCCTTTTTCGCAGGTCATTGGGCGGCCCAATAAGAAGCGCGCACGCTATTGGAACGCTTGGTGTGTGGGAGGAAACTCAGAGTTGTGCGGCGAGTGCCTTGAAATTTTGGGGCACTCTAACGTGAGATGCTGTTAATAGAAGTGCAGTTGAAGTCTCTCGATACAAACTGGAAAGACCGTTTGTTGCAGGCCTGTGAGCGTTGGAACCAGACATGCGTAAAATGAAACTAGACACCACTCGCTCGGCAGCTGGCTACCTGCGTTACTTGACGTCACTTGTTGCACCCGCACTTGGGAAATACCTCATTTTCATTGGTATTCTCACTTGCATTCTCATTTGTAAAATGCATGTACTCCGATTTGGCGACATTGGTGAATTTTGGCTCAGCGTTGTGGTATACACAGCGTGTTGTGTAAACCTGAACCCACCACCCAATGTGCGCCATCCAGTCCAACGAATAAGCTAAGCTAAGAATGAGCCCGTATCGCAATGCTGCGGGAAAACTGTCCCGGGCCTGGCTGGACCCTCGTTGGCCAGTTGCCAGCTGACCTTTCCAGGTCAAATGGGCCGAGCGATGCATCCCGCTGGGACTCGTATCCAGTGGCGCTGGATAGTGAGTCCAGCATCTTTCCTAAGGCCGCGGGCGACTGGAGCCTCTGGGGCCGGGACAAGGACTCCAGAGGTATGATCAAATCTTGGTTGTCACTTGTTGACCCGAATGGGTCAAGTGGAATGCATGAATTAATAAGGTATTACCGACGTGTTGTGGTATGTGGCAACCTGTGCCATACCATATTCAGGACACATCACAGGAGCCATCTGAGTACCAACTGCGCACAACGTCGTAGCCTGACCCACAGAGAAGTGCAAATTGTCTCCACCCGGCGGGAAACGGGGCTATATTAATATGACAAAACAGTCAACATATCGACGAAATCCCCTTCACATTGCACTGCGCTCTGTCGGTACCACAAACGTACCGCCTATTCACCTCCTTGTTTAGACAGAAATTCACGTTTTGTCAAGGCGATAATTTTAAAAGGCACTGTTTTACGCATCGAACAGTCCCACGCGACTTATTCTCTCCGTCCACACTTCTCTGCTAAGCCGCTGCCCGGCAGCTCTTTGCGTTCGTAATCTCCTGAGCGCCCGTGCTGATGAGCCCACCGCGCCCGCATGCCACGGAGAGCGGCGCAAGAGCCCACAAATCAGGCCAGGATCTGACGTTTAAACAGTGCGTTTTTGGCTGGCTGGCTGGCATCACTTATCGGGCAATCCGGTGAACTCCGAACAGCTCAAACTTCCCGTGGGGCTTAGAACCAAAAGCCCACTTTTTAGAAAGTATTTTCTGGTCGCACGGCAGACTCATAAAACGCCCATCTGACCACTCCTGCGAGGCCAACGGCCTGCTATTGGTTACTCCGCTAATAGGGTCATATGACACCCGTGTCCAACCTCGGCTGCCCCACGGGCGTAGAGTGACGAAACAGAAGTCGCTCACCGGCCGCCCCACAGGTATCCGGTTGTCCAGGTACGAGCGCTCACCACCGCGGCCGTCGCTCGTAAGGAGAGCTGCCACGGCGCCCCCGGGCCGTCACCCATCCCAGCGGCCGCGAGGCCGGGCGCCGCAACAGCCTTCAATCAGCTGACTATGGAAGCCAGGTGGCAAGGCTGCTCGGCGTCGGCCCGCGCCGCCGGCGGCCGCCGCAGCCGGCCAACCACGCGCCGCCGCTGAGCCAACAGCTGCCGCCGACTGATGGCTAAGGCCAGGGCCACCGTGACCGGGGACGCGGCCGCCGAGAGGCCGTGCCACGCGGAACCGAGGCGAATTGGAGCCGGGGTCTGTCACGTGACGGCTGACGCGTGACGAGGACCGCTGTCACGTGATCTGTGTCGTCTGGCGGGGCCGACAGCATAAGTCGCGTGACCCGTGACATCCAGCAGAGCCGCAAGTGACGTGACCGATGGCGGGCGTCGGAAGGCGTGGGATCACGTCTCCACTCGGTATCCGGACCGAACATTGTGGGACTAATTAACAGCGGAAGAGACCAGGGCCCTCACGACGGGCCCTCACGGAGCACAGACCAACTGCTCCCGGTCCACAGACCAACCGGACAGACCAACCCCTGCTCTCAGTGTTGGCGAGCATCACACCACGCGAGGACCGGGCTCGCTGCAGGCCACTCGCCGACCAGATCACGGCATTCTGACTCGTAGTTAATGCCCTGACTCATATTTTATCCGAAAACCAGACGGCGAGGAAATCCCAAGAGACGCGCGCTCGCTGTGCAGGAAAGCTGGGATACGCCCACCTGCCGTGCGGCTGAAAGGCTGCCTTGCGTAATCTCAGAGCCGGGAAAGGAGAGTCGGAGGCGTGCGGATCATGTGAGGGCGGAGAAGTTTCCGGTTTGACTCACTCCGCGTGCTATGGCCAATCTGATCTCATCTGGAACGGAGGGCGGTGCCGGTGCCTCGTGGTGTTCCGGGAGTCAGCACCGAGTCGTGCTCCGGGACCGGGTGACTCCTGCCTCAGCTATTGCATCACGGATCTGTTTCGGTGCAGGAGGATCGCCTGGCCCTTCAGCCATGCGGATGCGGTGAAACTTAAGGTGCTTTGCCAACGTGAACGTCATCAGGATTCAGTTGCTTCTCACGAACAGAGGCAAAGAGGAAAGGCTTCGCGTTTACCGCTAATGGCAGCGGCATCGTTTTGTATCTTTGATTCGCATTTTTCTGCTGTATCTTAACTGCTGCACCTTTGTGTGCATCGTGCCGCTACATCCGTTAATCACTCACACCGTACTGTTGCCCACACGCACTGGTCTGTTGACTTCTCACTGGTGTCTGGAGCTTCCAGCATTTTCTCCTGGCCAAACTATCCGCTACAGCCAGGCTGCATTTGGAAGGAGGGGGGAGGGGGGAGGAGCGCGTTTTAACTGTTGTCAAATCTACTACTGACCAAGCAGGGAGAGTGAAGTCAAAATTTACTGTCTAATAAAGACACTAAATGGAAATGTGGAGGGAAAAAGCAGGTCCACTGATCAGATGCCCTTTAGCAAGCATGAGTCTTGCAAGCGTGCAACGTGGGAAATAAACAGCAAGCCTCACCACATGCAGACCAAAAATTTTGATCGAGCAGTAGGGTCACCGAATTTTACCTCTTTCCCACATTGGAAGACTCTAATGATCACATATTTTCACCAACGGTCGCAGATGCACAAGAGGAATGCAAAATCCCGTTGGTAAAAGCGTAACTGATCTATGTATTTTGTCGCCCCTCCCCACCGCTCCCCTCCGCCAGAACACTACAGCGTCACATCCAGCGACCACCACAACAGGCCAGTCCCTGTTAGCACAGCAGCTCCCATTCTCACCAGCACAGCCCTGCCCAGTCTCACCAGCACAGCCCTGCCCAGTCTCACCAGCACAGCCCTGCCCAGTCTCACCAGCACAGCACTGCCCAGTCTCACCAGCACAGCACTGCCTAGTCTCAGCTGCATAGCCCTGCCTAGTCTCACAGCACAGCCTTGCCCAGTCTCACCAGCACAGCCTTGCCCAGTCTCACCAGCACAGCCCTGCCCAGTCTCACCAGCACAGCCCTGCCTAGTCTCACCAGCACAGCACTGCCCAGTCTCACCAGCACAGCCCTGCCGAGTCTCAGCAGCATAGCCCTGCCTAGTCTCACAGCACAGCCTTGCCCAGTCTCACCAGCACAGCCTTGCCCAGTCTCACCAGCACAGCCTTGCCTAGTCTCACCAGCACAGCAATGCCCAGTATCACCAGCACAGCCCTGCTCAGTCTCACCAGCACAGCCCTGCCCAGTCTCACCAGTACAGCAGTCCACAACCCCATCAGTATAATCCTCCAGTTTAACCAGTATAACAGTCTACAGTTCCATGAGTACAGCCCTCTGGTCTCACCAGTATAGCCGTCCACAGTCCCATCATTACCGCCCTTCGGTCTCACCAGCATAGCAGTTCACAGTCCCATCAGTACAGCCCTCCGGTCTCACCAGTATAGCAGTTCACATTCCCATCAGTACAGCCCTCCGGTCTCACCAGTATAGCAGTTCACAGTCCCATCAGTACAGCCCTCCGGTCTCACCAGCATAGCCGTCCACAGTTCCATCAGTACAGCCCTCCGGTCTCACCAGTATGGCAGCCCACAGTCCCAGCAGTACAGCCATCCAGTCTCACCAGTATAGCAGTCCACAGTCCCATCAGTACAGCCCACCAGTATAGCAGTCCACAGTCCCATCAGTACAGCCCACCAGTATGGCAGCCCACAGTCCCATCAGTACAGCCATCCAGTCTCACCAGTATAGCAGTCCACAGTCCCATCAGTACAGCCCATCAGTACAGCCCACCAGTATAGCCGTCCACAGTCCCAGCAGTACAGCCCTCCAGTCTCACCAGTATAGCAGTCCGCATGCTGGGGCCGTTCCCGAGTGACTGGCGTCACAGGCTCCGCCGTGCAGAATGCGCGGGCGCTGGCGGCGCGCGCGGCCAAGGACCGCCGCCACTTCCTACCGGCCACGACCGCACTTCCCTGGCCGCCGGCTCGCTGGCCTCGCCCCTCCCCCCCCCCCCCCTCTCCGCACCTGGGGAGCGAGGGGAGGGGAGCGTCTGGGAGACAGGCAGACAAGGTCAGGGCCATGTGAGGCGTCCGACGCGCCGGGACCGGGGAGGTGATGGTGCGGTACGGGGCTGGTTGAAGGTCACGTGCAGTCCACTAGTAAGGTTTGGGCAAGTGAGAGGGTTTCTATGGCGAGGGCATAGGTCGCAGGTCACACGTCTCGGCTAAAGTCTGGAGGGCTGCTGGGAAGGTTTGGTCCGCAAGGGGAACGGAACAGTCTTTAAGGGATTGCCCATAGCGCTACGGTAGTCAGATTACCGTTTGCCCTCTGGTTTGTCCTCATGTCTTCGTTTTACCTCCTACGAGATTTAAGAAGGTTCGAGGACTGAGTGGGAAGATAAGAAACAATTGGCTGTCAAATGCGGTTGCTATGGCATGGTAATGCAGAAGGATGTGTTGCAATCACATCGTGCAATTGCTATTCGATACCAACCACGCATGTAATCGGAAAGCATTAAGGTCATTTTGCTGCGACGCGATGTGAAATCTTAAGCAGGAATATCGGGATGCCACAAATCTCTCAAAATCTGATGTTGTTTACGTTTAGTGCTCCACCTACGTTCAGTGGAACTTGTTTGCGGAGAAGCTTCCATGAGCCAGCGGGAGCTGCCATGAGCCAGTGGCATCTTCCACTAGCCAGCGGGAGCTGCCGTCAAGTCTCTCAAGTTGATCTATATTAGACCACGTGTTCCAGTGCGAGACGTCCGTCCGAGCTACCACGGGACGATCGGGTTATGCCGTAGTCGACAGAAGGGCCCGGAGGTCGGCGGCAGCCGTCTTTGGGTTTTCTGACGAGCGGCGGCCAGCCAATGTATGGTCGAACAAAGAGGTTGTTGACAGCGTTTTCCAAGACATCCCCGTGCGTCAACTGGTTTTGTGAAAGACACAATGCTGCAGTGATCGGGACAACGAGCCGGAAAATCCAAACTGTTTTAAGAGAGGTGGTTAGCAGCCTAAAGGTCATATCCGGCTTAACGATCCCGCTACAGCTAAAGTTAGCCGCTGATGCGAGCTGATGGCGCCTGTATTTTGCATCGGCGATTAATTGCTTGGGTGACAGCTCATGCGGCCAAAAGTCACGTGGCAAAGCGCCGACAGTTTGACGCATGGAGTCAATCACCGCCCATATAAACGGCTAATCACAGCTAGCGGCAAAAAACCGTCAGAATTGGACGTGCCGCCGGTCAGATCTGCGGGCGTCATCAGGGAAAAGTTGCCAGATGACATGCACGCGGTGCACGCGGCTTATCAAACGTCACATAAAGCGGCAGGTCCTGCGGTGAGGCGGCGTAAACAGCGGCACGTGGCGGTTTCGCTGCGGGCGGGCTGTCGTACCCGCCCGGCTTGTGCACAGGTGCACGGGTCACGTGACTGCCGTGGACAAATGGCATCTCACGTGATAGGGCTGGAGCCGGCTGCAGCCGGGCCGGGCGACAGGCGAGCGCATTTTTCTCGCGTCGTTTCGAGCAGACCCGTCGCTGCAGCGGTTTCAGTCGCTTCATTGCTTGGGTATTTTTGTCGTTTCCAGAGCGCTCTCCAGCTCGTGTCGCGCTGTCTGTCTGGCGCACGCATGGTTGCTGGGCGGGTAACGGGTGGCTTAGCAAGTGGTTTGACTGTCCGTGAGTAGTCTTTTTTCCGGCAGGGGGGGGGGGGGGGGATTGAGCCTTGCGCTGTCCTCCGAGCCCTCAGGATTGACAGTTTGATGCGAGAGGACCATACGTTTGGTATAGCCAGAGCGGTGTAATGTGGCAAAAAGGCGGCCCAGGGACATTTTTTCGGAACACGGAGATTGGTGGTTACAATCACCCACAAACGACGTGCTCCGCCCAGTCATTTGCATACCCTTATTTCAGCTTCAACAATGCGAGCACGTTTGTTTCTATGCGACGATGATTCTGCGCTAACCCTTGCTTTGTGGTTAGCCCTTCGTGACCCGATGAAGTGAGATTGCGAATAGTCAGACCAGGTCAGCAGAGATGACAGTTTTACACACAAAGAGCATGGCGCCAGGGGTAACGAAAGTTTTCCCAAAACTCTGGGGTAGGGGCATCGGTCATGTTGGGTTATTTACTTTCAGTCACTGTCATGGTACCAGTGCTGAACCGTTAGCGCAAATTGGATGGTTCAGACTCCCACCCCCACCCCACCCGCCGGCCTCAGGCTCCGGTGCCCTTGTATGCCACACAAATCTGCTTTTCCAGCGGAAGTGACATCTCCAGTGACCCTGGCTGGCCTTGCTTGCGCCCTTCCAATGGGCCAACCGAAGGTTAAAAACACAATGGCACGAAGACGGAATCGTTTCGTCACCGAACTCTAATCTGGGCTAGGTACAGTCCGCAAGAGCAGGGACGCACGCAGACCTCTCACGCTAAGCAGAAATGACAACCCCGAGCAGTGCCGTCGACTCTGAAATAACTGCGTTAACCTACCAACACATTTTTCCACATGTTCTAAGGAATGTTGCTGTGGCTCTGCGAAGGCTGGGTGCGCAGGTGGATACTGCGCAGTGAACAAACATGGCATGCGATGCTTCTCTTTTGCGGCAAAAGGGTCAGGACAGGCGCACCATAAGAAAACACAAACAGTGGGGAGACGTGCGTAATTATGTAGCATGAATTGACGTCAGGTGACAACACGCATCAAGACATTGGCGGTAATCAAACACCATGAAAACGGGAAGACGAAAGAGCGTCATGAAACAACGATAGAGCCGAGATCCCACCACATGGGAGTATTTAATCATTTATTGTATTTGAGCTGCCATGGTGACACTGGTAACCCCAGATAAATGTCTTAGAACAGGAGATTTGAACTCAAGCGCTTTCAGCTCTTATTATAAAACGGATGAAACCTATAAAACTGTGCCATTGCACAGTCATGAATCACAAGTAAGACCCGGCTGCGTACTGCTCCAACGACCACATGGATACAAATAGATAAGGAAGGTCCCAACTATAAGCTAGCACGCTTATAGTGTGCTATAAGCGTGCTACACACACACACACATACACAGTGTATGTGTGTTTGTGTGTGTGTGTGTGTGTGTGTGTGTGTGTGTGTGTGTGTGTGTGTGTGTGTGTGTGTGTGTGTGTGTGTGTGGTGTGTGTGTGTGTGTGTGTGTGTGTGTGTGTGTGTGTGTGTGTGTGTGTGTGTGTGTGTGTGTGTGTGTGTGTGTGTGTGTGTGTGTGTGTGTGTGTGTGTGTGTGTGTGTGTGTGTGTGTGTGTGTGTGTGTGTGTGTGTGTGTGTGTGTGTGTGTGTGGTGTGTGTGTGTGTGTGTGTGTGTGTGTGTGTGTGTGTGTGTGTGTGTGTGTGTGTGTATTAACAAACAAAGAATGTAGCATAGCGTTTTTAATAGTTCCAGCACTACATTCGCATTTTATGGATTATCTATCTGTATTACACCATAAACAGAATCGTCTTCCCGAATAATGCGAAGGGGCTATTCATTTTCCACGGCGTCCGTAACTTCCTCCCGTTTCCGTTGCCTCGTTTATCTCTCTTTAAACCGTTGCTGCAGTCTTTTTCCCAGTGTGGAGACTACATTGCAAAAAAGTCACCGAAAAGTGCCAACCTCGAGTCATCTACTCTTAACGCGTATCCATCTAGTGCTTGCTCTTCAATTAGCGTCGTTCCGGCCCGAATAAAGCAACACCGCACTCAGCGCCAAAAAACCCACGTTCGACAAGGTTGTCCAACTCACCCGTCCAACTGCTGTCCAACTCACCTGTCCAACTGCTGTCCAACTCACCTGTCCAACTGCTGTCCAACTCACCTGTCCAACTGCTGTCCAATTTTAGATGGCGCTCACCCTCTAAGCGGCCTTAGAACCGGATTATGGGCGTGGAGGCAGGACAATTGCAGGTCTGACAACAGGATGCCATCACAAGGTCAGGTGCCCCCCCCCCCCCCCCCTCCTCCACCAGTCGACATGCCTGTCGCTCGCAGGGCGGTTGCGACACGTGGAATGTTGTCGAAACGAGGCGCGACCTTGGCGAAGACTTGGGCGCACGAGAGAGAAATGGGGGGGGGGGGGATGAAGACGAGAGGCAGAGAGGGGAGAGAGCGCATGTCCTTGTTTCCGTTATGTCATGGCCTGATTCGTAGGCGCGGTGAGGTGTTTAGTAACAATGAATAAGGCACATGACAACACAATAACTGACCCTCAAGGTATCTGTGAAAACCATCAACTCAGTTTCGACAAAGAATGCATAGTTCTGGCCAGTTCAGCCTACTTTCACGAAGACTATCCTCTTGCTTCGCTAATCGGCGAAGCTGAAAGCATCAAGATGCACGAGGGTAGCTGTTAACCCTCGACCTGATATGGTGGGGGGGGGGGGGGGGCAATGCAACCTCTCCCGGAAGTTTGAAATTGTAATCCTGACCTGTTTCTTCCGGAAGAAGAGGAACTCCGTTTAATGGGTTTCCAGAAGCAATCGTAAACCCATAGAGATAGAACTAATTCGAAGCTGAAATAAACACTTATTGTGCTTACCAACTACGCGCCATGTGTTGTCCTCGGCGCCGTTTTTTTTTCAAATTGCCGGCATCCCCAGCGTTCCAGTTACTCACCTCCCACACCTCACAACTCACGCCTCACACCACACACCTCACCTCACCATGCACCTCACGGAGGGGACACCAAGAGATCACATGTAGCGTGAACACTGTACTCCTTTTGTGTACTAAATGCTCACACAAAACACCGAAATTTTAACATCTCCAAACAACACAAGAAAACTCAATATTCTGAAAGCTTCGCTCATTCATGTCCTCGGACCAGTGCTAAACAAGCGAACTCGTCAATTTTTGTAACTGTCTTTTTTAGCAACATCGCATGGGTCGGTTGCTGACATGAGATGAAAAGCCGGTTACTGCTTTTGGAAACACATATAGGATGTATTCGAAAAGTTAAACTAAGAATATACTGGAGAATGACGCATGTTTCTTGGTGAACTCCTTTTTGATCTACCAGACGATGTAGACAGTAATGCTCGAAAGATAGAAAGAAATAGCCGAGGCTATCCAAGACACGAAATGCGGTCCTCTTTTATGGTATATATGTAGTCATTTCGTGTTTGATGCTCATTTCAACGAACAATACGTTTTACCGAGCTTTCGCATTTTCTCGTGCTTTGTCCCATACACCTCATTCACTGAGCTTTCGCCTTTCGCATGGTGTTGCACTGCATTACACCTGCCCGACAAACGCGTGTGGTAAACCCCTGTCTCTGAACCAGAACCATTAGGAATGCCCGCCGCAAACTCATGGCCTTCTGATTGTCGTTGCTGACCGCAGTGGGTGCTGGCACACGCTCGAGCGTCTCGGTACCCTCCTGAAGACTTGCTCTACACAAAATGTGAATTTGAAACGATTGAGTGCCACATTGCTGACGCATGGGAGATTTTTGAACTTAATGATATCCTATAAGACGAAGGCCCGATGAAGAATACTGACAATTCAGCCAAACAGAAACGATAAAACGGATGCACGACATAATTTATCTTCGGTTTAGTCAGGCCTGTTTTGAAACGCCCAATGCTCTTCTAGCGTTTAACAAAATGCTTCAAAATGATGCATCGCTCGGGCAAAAAACGTAGGCCAAGATGCTTGTGGCAAACGTTCGCGAAATCGGGCATTTCAAGTGATGCTTAAAACTATCATTCAGATAGCGTACTAGTGGTAATTTTGCGAACATGCATCATGCCTCAGCAAGTGGTTGGCCAGCTAAATAAATCGGCATGCATGTTTAAGGTAGGACAAAAGTAAGCTGAGCACAAACTAAACTTGACAGCGGGGAGGGGGAGTAGTTAACATTGCTGGAACCCGACCTTTCAAAGTGGTGGCATGACACCATTGTACCCCTGTTCCTACACCATGGTGGGAGATAAAAGTGTAACACAACAGCCACGTAGGCAGAGCTATGGTGGTCACGTTTTTTCGTTGCTTTTCTTCTTCTTCTCCTTTTTGCTTTTATTTCCTTCTATCCGCCATCATTGGGATTTCAAGACGCAGTTAGCTGCTGAGGCCATATGGCGCCGCCTCCTTTTCACCCTGGTGGGAATGGCGGGCACTGCAGGGAATCGAACCCCGTACCTCCGGTTTTCCATACGCACGCTAGTTAGGGTAGACGTGGTGACCACTACGCTATCGACACCTTTTCCCCCCATCCCAGGGGCATTTTGCACTATTTACATTGATTTTGGTTCACTTGTTGGCCACCAGGCCGTGCTTCATTTCATGTCATGGAGGGTTTGGTGATAGTCATCATATTTGACCTAGCTTATGAAATTGTTTGCTGCCCACCGCCATCCCCTACCCCCTCCCCTCGTCGGTCGGCGGAATGAGGTATCCCTCGCCCCTCATGACCAAAAATCCGAGAACCGGCACCGGGTTTGGGGATCTGTATTCGAACTTGCAAGTCAAATCCGCATGTGATCTTTTCGGTACCTTTTTCGAGCGAACTCTTTCTCTGGGGAACATTTGCTTACCAACTTTTGCTCATTTGCAACCTATACCGGCATACGAACTTCTCTCATAGGACCCCTACACCTGGCAAATATTTTCGTACGAAGGTTAGTGTACGAAACGCCTCTTACGAACACATTCCGTGCAAATTTTTGTGTGTATCAACATTTCACTACTAATTTGTTTAAACGAACATTTCACATTATGAATTTTACCTTATACAAAATTTATCACCTATGATTTGTTTCCTATACGTACTTTTCATATCAAGTAGCTCTGATTGTACTAACTTAATATCTTACATACTTGGCTCTGGCAAGCTAAGTCATGTACGCACTTGCGTCCTGCAACCTAGTATCGGATACCTGAAAAAGTAGGTTGTCACTCGCTACTGGTTCCTAGTTTCTATACTTGACAGCAGATGTCACGGCTAACGTTATATAGGTGGCGCTGTAATCGTTTGCTGCCCTGCATGCATGTTTATGGCAGGTCTCCTTGCAAACGACACGTGTCCTTGGCCCCCGAGTACACCCGCGCTTTTTTAGGGCGCAGAGGCCTTATGCATTTTAAAAATCGTGAGTTTGTGCATATGCTGGTTGCACGCCAAACCTGGGTATCATCAGCCACAGTTAACGCTTTAACTCAACATACTCCAAATGCAACATGCGTCCATTTCTTGGTTGGCAGGGTAGTTCTCCCTCCGCTCTTCCTAGACCATTCTGAACTATGGAGCAGATATTTGATGCAGGTAGTGAGGTAGATCTGCAGCCACTCTACGAAAAAATCGCTCCACACACTCGTTGGGCAGATATGTGCGGATGTCCACATTGTCCCACGCCTGCGGATTCCCCCACTGGGAGACCCACCACACACTCGGGTGGGCAGATATGTGGCGGATAGTCAACACTGTCCACGCTGCAGATAACCCACACTGTAGACCCACCGCAACTCGGTGGCAGATATGTGCGTGTCACACTGTCAACGCTGGCGGATTTCCCCACTGGAGACCCACCACCCTTGGTGGGCTATATGTGTCGGATGTCAACACTGTCCCACCTGTCGGATATCCACACTGTAACCACGCACACTCGGTGGGCAATATGTGCGGATGGCAACCTGTCTCACGCGACGGATTTCCCCACTGGAGACCCACCACATACTCGGTGGGCAGATATGTGCGGATGTCAACACTGTCCACGCTGCGGATTTCCCCAGTGGAGACTCACCACACACTCGACAGGCAAGGATGTGCGCCCGTGTGGTGGGCTGAGTGGGTGGGCGCGCCAAAATCCCGGTTTGGTTGCGCACGCGATGATCTAGGGCGATGTGCGAAAATACGCACAAATTTGTTGTTGGGGAGATGCACTGACAGCTTATTGTGGCAGATGGGGTATATGCTTATGAAAGCAAAATGGGGATGGTGGTTACATCTTCAGTTGGCCGCCATCGCACATCTGAACCTCTATCCACCTGCACCCTTTGCGTGCGAAGAGTTGCCGCCCTCTTCAGCTTACGATGCTTTGTGTTTCAGCGGTGTTTTCAGTCCTGGGTATTTTCACGTCCACGCATATGCTCATTGTCTTGAGGATACTAGCTGGTATGTACGAGGTTGCAGAGCGTGCTTTTAAAACCTTTTAGGCATCACGACTACATGC
Organism: Pollicipes pollicipes; assembly: GCF_011947565.3. Lineage (NCBI taxonomy): Eukaryota > Metazoa > Arthropoda > Thecostraca > Pollicipedomorpha > Pollicipedidae > Pollicipes > Pollicipes pollicipes. The sequence goes on from NW_023596448.1 coordinate 35,869,117, forward strand.
TACATGCATTTTTTTAACGGAAGCATCGAAGGTTTCCATTCCGTTTAAAGGCAGTCTCAGTAACAAGAGGCACGCTATTTTTGACGAAACGGTGTATAAATTCGGCTGTCGCCGAGCTAGAGAACGATCCATGGCCATGTTTGTGGTCCTTCAACAGGGTTTATGTGTCTGGCAGAAGTGGCGCAGCATTATGGGACGGTGAATATGCAAAAATTTGTCCTGTTTCTTAGGTCGGAAGGTAGAGCGGCCCCTTACTAAAATTAACGATCTACACCTGGAACTGCAATCGCGGTCGGAACTGAGTTGGAACTGTACGTTATCATGCACGTGGGTTATGGCGTTGCGTTATGTGCGTTATCATATATAGCATGTGCGCATATCCGTATCGCTACAGATAGCACGCAGTTCCATATTATGGTTATATTGCCAGTTGGATGTTAAGCAGCCAAACCGCGTCGATAAATAAATATTAATGTGGCGTTGAACCTCCCTCAATGTTCTGAAAAATTCAGACTCTTGGGTGTTATTGGATAAGTAAATGGAACTTAACTGAATTGAGTGGAAGAGAGTTGACGAATTGAGTGGCAATGCTCCCTGCTCCCTAAAATGCTTCCTGAAAAAGATAGTAGAGACCTCGCCACCCGAATAGTATTTCAACCAAATAGGTCAAAATCGTAACTTTTTGAGAGAAAAATTATCCTACAAGGTATAGATAACATTGATTGGGTGCTTTGTGCAATGCAGAACGGGATTCCGGGGGCGTCATTATGCTTGTGCTATTTTGCTATTGCCTTGTGCTATTTTAACTCGAATGGCCTCAAATGACCTCGACGATCAAAGATCGCAGCCCCTGATAATGTGCCTGACGCAGGCAATGCACATTTACGTGGGAGGAGCTAGGCCGAGTTGGCTGCGATGTATTGAATATTTCGGGGGCGGCTTCGAATAACCAGCATGTCAGCTCCCGCTGTGCCGATCAGGAACAACTTACAAGTGTTCTGCGATTCACATCAGGCGCCGTTGTGTAGGGGGCCGAGCATCGCCCTTCCCAGACCGGGGGTCGGGGACCTCGCGGATGATCGCCCGGCGCAAGCCGTTACCGATGAGCTATGCAACGGCTGCATAGACACGTGATCAACGCGCACTAAGCCCCCCTCCGGGTTGTTTTATGCTAATTGTCGGATGGGGAAGTGAGGAAACAAATCAGTTTGAGTTAGCGCGGAGCACGCTGGATGGAAGCGTGTGACATCCTTGTCCGTCTTTGTGATGGTTGTTGGCCCGTGTGCCTTGCATAGTAATAGGCCTTGACGCACGGACGTAGTTTCGTTTTTGGTTAGGGGGGGGGGGG
>NW_023596448.1:35871015-35906432 GCF_011947565.3 Pollicipes pollicipes
TTGCAAACGACACGTGTCCTTGGCCCCCGAGTACACCCGCGCTTTTTTAGGGCGCAGAGGCCTTATGCATTTTAAAAATCGTGAGTTTGTGCATATGCTGGTTGCACGCCAAACCTGGGTATCATCAGCCACAGTTAACGCTTTAACTCAACATACTCAAATTGCACAGCGTCCATTTCTTTGGTTGGCAGGGTAGTTCTCCCTCCGCTCTTCCTAGACCATTCTGAACTATGGAGCAGATATTTATGCAGGTAGTGAGGTAGATCTGCAGCCACTCTACGAAAAATCGCTCCACACACTCGTTGGGCAGATATGTGCGGATGTCCACATTGTCCACGCTGCGGATTCCCCCACTGGAGACCCACCACACACTCGGTGGGCAGATATGTGCGGATGTCAACACTGTCCACGCTGCAGATACCCACACTGTAGACCCACCGCACACTCGGTGGGCAGATATGTGCGGATGTCAACACTGTCCACGCTGCGGATTTCCCCACTGGAGACCCACCACACACTTGGTGGGCAGATATGTGCGGATGTCAACACTGTCCACGCTGCGGATATCCACACTGTAGACCCACCGCACACTCGGTGGGCAGATATGTGCGGATGTCAACACTGTCCACGCTACGGATTTCCCCACTGGAGACCCACCACATACTCGGTGGGCAGATATGTGCGGATGTCAACACTGTCCACGCTGCGGATTTCCCCAGTGGAGACTCACCACACACTCGACAGGCAAGGATGTGCGCCCGTGTGGTGGGCTGAGTGGGTGGGCGCGCCAAAATCCCGGTTTGGTTGCGCACGCGATGATCTAGGGCGATGTGCGAAAATACGCACAAATTTGTTGTTGGGGAGATGCACTGACAGCTTATTGTGGCAGATGGGGTATATGCTTATGAAAGCAAAATGGGGATGGTGGTTACATCTTCAGTTGGCCGCCATCGCACATCTGAACCTCTATCCACCTGCACCCTTTGCGTGCGAAGAGTTGCCGCCCTCTTCAGCTTACGATGCTTTGTGTTTCAGCGGTGTTTTCAGTCCTGGGTATTTTCACGTCCACGCATATGCTCATTGTCTTGAGGATACTAGCTGGTATGTACGAGGTTGCAGAGCGTGCTTTTAAAACCTTTTAGGCATCACGACTACATGCTACATGCATTTTTTTAACGGAAGCATCGAAGGTTTCCATTCCGTTTAAAGGCAGTCTCAGTAACAAGAGGCACGCTATTTTTGACGAAACGGTGTATAAATTCGGCTGTCGCCGAGCTAGAGAACGATCCATGGCCATGTTTGTGGTCCTTCAACAGGGTTTATGTGTCTGGCAGAAGTGGCGCAGCATTATGGGACGGTGAATATGCAAAAATTTGTCCTGTTTCTTAGGTCGGAAGGTAGAGCGGCCCCTTACTAAAATTAACGATCTACACCTGGAACTGCAATCGCGGTCGGAACTGAGTTGGAACTGTACGTTATCATGCACGTGGGTTATGGCGTTGCGTTATGTGCGTTATCATATATAGCATGTGCGCATATCCGTATCGCTACAGATAGCACGCAGTTCCATATTATGGTTATATTGCCAGGTGGATGTTAAGCAGCCAAACCGCGTCGATAAATAAATATTAATGTGGCGTTGAACCTCCCTCAATGTTCTGAAAAATTCAGACTCTTGGGTGTTATTGGATAAGCAAATGGAACTTAACTGAACTGAGTGGAAGAGAGTTGACGAATTGAGTGGCAATGCTCCCTGCTCCCTAAAATGCTTCCTGAAAAAGATAGTAGAGACCTCGCCACCCGAATAGTATTTCAACCAAATAGGTCAAAAATCGTAACTTTTTGAGAGAAAAATTATCCTACAAGGTATAGATAACATTGATTGGGTGCTTTGTGCAATGCAGAACGGGATTCCGGGGGCGTCATTATGCTTGTGCTATTTTGCTATTGCCTTGTGCTATTTTAACTCGAATGGCCTCAAATGACCTCGACGATCAAAGATCGCAGCCCCTGATAATGTGCCTGACGCAGGCAATGCACACTTACGTGGGAGGAGCTAGGCCGAGTTGGCTGCGATGTATTGAATATTTCGGGGGCGGCTTCGAATAACCAGCATGTCAGCTCCCGCTGTGCCGATCAGGAACAACTTACAAGTGTTCTGCGATTCACATCAGGCGCCGTTGTGTAGGGGGCCGAGCATCGCCCTTCCCAGACCGGGGGTCGGGGACCTCGCGGATGATCGCCCGGCGCAAGCCGTTACCGATGAGCTATGCAACGGCTGCATAGACACGTGATCAACGCGCACTAAGCCCCCCTCCGGGTTGTTTTATGCTAATTGTCGGATGGGGAAGTGAGGAAACAAATCAGTTTGAGTTAGCGCGGAGCACGCTGGATGGAAGCGTGTGACATCCTTGTCCGTCTTTGTGATGGTTGTTGGCCCGTGTGCCTTGCATAGTAATAGGCCTTGACGCACGGACGTAGTTTCGTTTTTGGTTAGGGGGGGGGGGGGCTTAACTGTGGCAAATTGTAGAACCTAATCCGAAATTCACCAACAAACGAGTTCTTTCCCTCAGCTGAGCCAATCCCATCGTACAGTTGGGGGGGGGGGGGGGGAGGTAGCCCAAGTTTGCGGGCTGACCCCTCTCCCCCCGCCTTACCGAATAGGAAATTACATATCTGCCTTAACGCCTGATTTCGCTTCAAAGGTTTGTCGGAGTCGATTCTGACTCGGACTCACGGCGTCTGGCATTGATTTAGGCCCCGACTCTAAGCGGTACGGCAGAATAATTGAGTCAACCTTACTCAGCGGATGCATGGCTCAATTCCAGAAACAATATCCGAAAATGCCAACTCTATTCGTAAAAAAACAGAAAAGAATTCGATGTGTAGTCATCAACCTGCATATAACAATGATCTTGTTCACCATATTACGATACATGACTGTCTAATTCGCTGTCATCCATGCTGTCCATATGTCTATATGCATGACTGTCTATATGCTGTCATCTATTAGCTGATGTGAATGTATGATGCTACTTGTATTTCGACTGGAATCGGTTGACCCGTGGTTGAATTCACTCAGTCCCGAGTCAAACCTATGGCGAAACTTTAAAGAAATCTACTCATCCTGAATCAACGGAAATAGAGTTCATCACCGAGTCGACTCTAACCAAACATCACGAAATGCAACCGGGCTGTGCCTCACATCAACCATGTTTTCAGGCAGCGCGGTGCGTCCTGATCTGCCCCTGGAGACCACGCGGGCCGAGCTGAACGCCCCCTTCTACACCTGCACCACAATGCGCCGCGTGCGGTCTCGGGCATGATCACGTGCTAAGCTGCTTGCTGCCGGGCCTACCCCTGCTCAGATGTCCTCGCCTTTCGCTCGGCAGCTGCCCACGCCGCGTCTGGGGGGGGGGGGGGGGGGGGGTAACGCAGAAGACGGCGAGGCGGGGAGAAACAGAACCAATGTCGAAGAAAATCGGAGGGGACAAAGGCGCTAGTCTCGACCGGAAGTGCTGCATGTGAGCATTATTTTGATGGAAATTGATTTTAGCGAGATAGGCATTAGCTACCTCCAAACAGCAAAAATGACAATTATTCTGTGTTATTTAGCCAGAGGCTCAGGGTGGGTAGGGGCACTTCCACCACTCTGATGTCAGCCTTATGTCGATGCATGGAAACAGTAGCCTTTATTTCGCTACTCATTTTTCTTCTCTTTTTTGGCTTCCCTGTGCTTCGACCGCCAGGCTAACTTGCTGCGTGTCCAGAGGCGTTCTTCACTCGTACCTGTCAGTGTCTGTTTTCATTGAATGATATTTCCCATCTATGACGAATAACAAGACTTGTCTTGTAATCTCCACCCCTGTCTCTCCACGCATTTCGCAAGCCGCGCGTGATGGATTGGCTTTAGCCGTGACTCAGGTGAACTTTGCTTTCCTTTGGACGTGATTCACACGATAGAGCTGTGCCCTGCTGAAGTGTCGCTCGTTTGTCCGTGAACTGAGCGCCTTGCGTCTATAACAAGTTTCGGTTAAATCAACGGCGGAGAACGATGAGAACCTTGGCGGTCCAATAGCTGCCGTGACGCACGATATACCATTAGTTTCGCAGGGCAAAGAACACAAAAACAGCATCAGCTTATTAATGTCATTTGCAGGCGAAAATCAATCACGTTAACTGGAACAAGGTGGTTAGATAACGCGCAACGACTTTCGAGTCTAGGGCACATGGGTGAGTGAAGAACAACTTCTGCTGTGCCCACACCTCGAATATCTTCCTTAATTCGTTTCAGTCCAAGCAGCCGGTCTTCTCTATCAAACACGATAGATCGCTTGAAAAATATATGAATTGCTGATAGTGCTAGAGGCGCCGCACTTCCAGCCACCGAATTATTCAGAATCAGGTCTTCGCTATTGTATCCAAAAGGTAATACAATCCAGCAACAAAACAAGCGACACATGTCACGACTGAGCACCAACGGCCACCGGCCAGCTACCGTATTAAATCATCCCGACACATTAAGCGTCTAAGTGCGCCATTGCCGGAAGTGATGCCGGGTGCCGCCGGCCTTCATTATCTGCCGGTCCGCTGGTAAGGCCATCCAAATATCCCTGTCATTAGGCGCCGGCGCCGTGTTTGGGCCATGCCGGTCTGGTCCGAGCTGGGCCGGGCCGGGTCGGGTGGGGTGGGGTGGCACCGTCGCTGTGTACCCGATCCTGGATTAGCTGCGGAGGTGTCGGGTGGCGCCATAATGACCGCGGCCGGCCTGCGGCGAGCCAGACGGCTCTCTCCCACGGTCGGGCCGCGCAGCGCGGCCTGACCGGTCAGCGGGTCCGAGAGGGCCCACCGGAGGGTCACGGAGTCACCACTGGACGGGTGGACCGGCCGCGGACCATGGCGGACCAGGGTCCGGGCAACGTCGACCGCTCTGAGGGACGTCCTCCGCATGGGAGGATTCTCCTCTGAGGAGAGTCCTCCGCACCGAAAGACGTGTCCGTCACATGGATTTGTCGTCCATACATGGACTTCGGCTCTACGCATGGGCACATGGTTCCACACGCGGACAAATGGCTCCCTACCTGGACACATGGTTCCATGCATGGACACGCTGCTCCAAACACAGACAAACAGCCCCGTGCGTGAACACATGGCTCCATACATGGTCATAGAGAGGAATTGGAAATTTTTATAACAAGGGGGCACAATCCGATTTCCAAAGGGCATGAAATGCGTTCAAAATATATCGCAAGCGTTCTACATGCCTGCCAACCGTCTCATAAGAGGACACACGTGCTCCTGTGCCCCTTCCCCTTCCGCCCACCCTTGCGGACTGCGTGTTTGCACTGATCAGTATCCACCAGCTGGCACCGCGTCACTGCGGTGCTCCTCGAGGTCCGTCACTGGTGTGACGGAGACATGGTGGCTGCTCAGGACCAGCTCGTCGCTCGGTGTTGCCCAGGTGCTCCGATCGTCCATTAAACCTCATGATTTGGAGGGAGGCCGGTACGATGCGGTGCGGTGGTTATGACGTCATAACCACCACAACCACCATGGCTATGGCGGCATGAGTTTTGCCGCAAACACCATGACCGAGAGGTCAAGTGCGGCGCCTCCTGCACATACTCCACCGTAGCAGAGCTCGAGTGGATGGGTGTGGGGAGTGCTTAAGGGCGTTTGAGTCGCATGGTTATGAATCCATGAGTCGAATGGTCCGATTCGATCCTTGCAATGGCTGTCATTTTACCGTTCTAAATCGAAGAGAGCACTGTGAGATCAACCTCACCAGCCTGCTTTTTACATAGCACCATGATCTCTTCTATAATTAGGTATGCACGATTCTCTTTACCTATGGAATGCGTGTGAGCGACTGGGGAGTCAGGAGCCCGGGTGCATTCCAGTAATGTCCACGAGCCGGGGCGCGTTCGACGAATGTCCGCGAGCCGTAGTGCGCTCGACGAATGTTCGGAAGCCGGGGTGCGTTCGACCAATGTCCGGAAGCCGGGGTGCGTTCGACGAATGCTTAGGACAGCTTGGGATCTAGGCGGGCACATGTTACGCAGATATTTTGTGTAGGTCGGCTGGTGAGTGAATGCCGGCAATCAGTTTTGATGCCGATGTTTTGAACATATTTCAACAGCCTGGTTTCTTGGAAAACTAACGTTGGAATCGATTTTATCGCATCAGGCAGATTTGTGCGTTTAATCGCTTGAAGGGAATGTTCCACATTTGAAGATATTAAAGCAAGCATCAGGTATGATGAAACAGGCTCAGTTATAAGTATCGGTATGTTTTTTTAAGTGGAAAAGACTGCTCCAGATAGCACAGTTCTACGTTTATCAAATATGCTCCCCAATGTGTCATGGTTTGATTAGTTCGTCGTACCTTGCACAGCATTGATCGAGACCCACTGACGGCCGTTTTATCTGGAAATCGCTCCCACAAACGCCAGATATGAACGTCTCAAGAATCTTGTTTGCCCTTGATCGCCGCATAGCTTATGGAATGGCAAGATTTGAATGACTTATTATGGTATTATAAATGCTAAGGTGACTGCGAAATACTCTCCCCGAAATACTCTCGCCATTTTTGCGGGCGTATAGCTCAGAAACTAGAGAGTCTTAGGTTTTAAGAAGGACAGGATTGTGAACATCACTAAAAGATATTTAAGTTGGCTAGTTCATCTCAAAACCCCATTTAAAATTGATACACTCCCTTTAAGCACCGAGTAGCCTGATGAGTGTTTAACACATCTCGTGCTGCAAATCGTTTCCCTTTACCTGTCAGCATTTAAAGCTTTTCGTCACTTTGTCGCATGCCCACCAGGCTCCCCCCCCCCAAAAAAAATCATCTGCGTACGGCTTAAAACCTGTGTAATGCTGCGTAGAATACGTACCATGGGGTCCTCAGCGAAATGGCTAAACGAGCCGGTCGGCACATATTCTCAGAGACGTCGCGCTGCCTCCATGCTTTCAGGCTGTCGGGACTGTCGGGAATGCTGTCTGAACTGCTGTCGGGATTATTCAGGACTGTCGGGACTGCTGTCGGGATTGCTGTCGAGACCGCTGTCAGAACTGCTGTCGGGACTATTCAGGACTGTTGGGACTGCTGTCGGGACTGCTGTCGAGACTGCCGTCCGAACTGCTGTCGGGATTATTCAGGACTGTTGGGACTGCTGTCGGGACTGCTGTCGAGACTGCTGTCCGAACTGCTGTCGGGATTATTCAGGACTGTCGGGACTGCTGTCGGGACTGCTGTCGAGACTGCCGTCCGAACTGCTGTCGGGATTATTCAGGACTGTCGGGACTGCTGTCGGGACCGTTGTTCGCACTGCTGTCGGGACTATTTCAGGACTGTCGGGACTGCTTTTGGGATTAGCAGTATTCAGAAAGGGCGCCCTGGTCTGTCCCTGCTCCTGATCTGACTATGACATCTGGTATCACGCGGAGCCAGACAGTTTACACTAACTTGCCATGTGTATCATGCGATGGAGTGTGTTCGAACAGAAGTTAGAGGTCCAACTTCCGAATACGTCATACATGCAGATGTCGTTCCGCAACAACACAGCGTAAAACGCGACGCAAACATTGGCTTCGCTAGCTCGGATAAGAAGTGCCAAGATACAAAGCCTCTCAGTGACGACATGGTGCGTTACTAATAAGGGTTACACCGTGAATGAAACAGTGCAGAAAAAAGTTGTGCACCGCTTGCTCCTCCAAATGTTGTTTTACGATTCCTGAAATAATTTATATCTGTGTGTGAAAGACGTCCAAAGTTTGCGCACCTTGAAAGCAAGTGATAGCTCGGTCTCAGTTATTGCCAATGCGTGCAGTTTTGGTTCAGTACAAATTCATTAAAGCGCGTCTCATGTATAGCTTTGTTGAAGTGTTAGGACATCCTGAGATCGCGGGGTGTTGTTAACCTCATCTCGGGATGATGGGTTTGGCAATCACCCGTTCCCGGGCTTGACAAATGTGTCGAGACTGACATTCTGCACAGCGTTGTCCATCCAGCGCTTTGCAGAGCGTAGGCGCCGCCCACTAACGGCTCTTAACATAATATAGGAAGTATTCTCACATGATTAAGTTCATTGGTATCAGGTGTAACTCTCCTAACCTACGCACAGAAAAGAAGTGTGATATTGATCAGCGTCCAATAAATGTATGATCATTGGTCAGATACCAATAAGCACATACAGCTGTGGTTTCATCCTAGTATGTGTACGTTATATATATATATATATATATATATATATATATATATATATATATATATATATATACCTTCCCATGCATGTATTATGAAACTAGACATGATAGTAAAAATAACAATGTTTGCAATCTATACGGTTTTAATATCCAGAGAAGCGAGCTAGGATTCGCCTATGGCATAATTTTATCCAACGCAAATAATTACACTGTTTACGACGTCGTGTTGTCCTGTTCTGGCCAGTGTGACCACTACAATGCGAGCTAGACGTAAAGCTGAATAAAACTGCAATTCAAACGCAATGCATTGGGAGCAAATCACGCTGACGCGCTCCGTGAATCGTTGTTTTTGCGAAAACAAGCAGCTGGCGTTCGGGATCAGGCGCTGATTTGCTGAAGGTTCCATTTTGATAAAAAAAATATTCGGCTGCCCTCAAATTTCGATGCACAACGTTGTTATGTACAATGAAACAAGTGCTTTTAAGGCAGACTGAAGTCACTCACGATCTTTTTTCGGTATACCCCATCTCAAACTTACAAGAGCTGCCTGTCCGGCTGATGGCCGTTGGCGGGGGGGGGGGGGGGGGGGGGGGGGAGGTTGGACGGGTGAGGGATTGGTACGCATTCATAACGCATTTTGTGGGCTCTCTTTTCATGCAACACCAGACGCATGGTCTTAAATTCAAAGATCACCGGGGATCCCCTCCTATCCATCCACCGGCAAATTCGCACTTGTGTGTTTCAAAGCTATGCCCAAAGAGGGCGTCGCGCATGAAAAGATACCGTCATTCTCTTCCGCAACGTGTCATATGTCCGGACAATAGAGCATGAAGTCCACACGCCAAAATCAAATGTCCCGCCCCAACCCCTCCCCTTCCCTCCCCCCGTTTAAACCCGACGCTCGGACGTCGGGGTGGGATGGGGGCGGCCAAGGGGTTGAAATACGACACGTTCGGCTAATGACCGCTGCGACCGTAATGATCAAACCAGTGATTGAGCGAATCGAAAATGGTGCGGCAAATGAGCCATCATCTGTTCACTGATGACGGAAGCTTAACTCATGCTCAGCTCATTATGCAGACGCGCATTTATGTTTTCGATGCATCGTGATCCTGAGTTCAAGCGAAATCAACATGCGTGGCTTAGCTGCTTGCTGCCATCGACTTTGGAGTCTGAGTCTGGGGTAAAAAACTTTGCTCTTGGTGTCTCCGGATATCATTGGCGAAGCGAAGTCCGTCAGCGCACGGCACGGCAATTACTTTTAACGACCAACATCTGTCGTTTCCACTCGTTGGTCCATGTGGCGGCTCGTCCCCGACCTCAACAACGACCAGCGGCGCCCGTCAAACGCAGCATCACAACCCGGCTTTGGCTCTGGCTCATCTGACGCATCCGGCTCTGACTTTGACTCCAGCAGCCAGCAGGCGGTCAGGTGTCGGAGGGTCGTCGGACCGGGGTCCCCCTCCCTCCCTCCTGCTGTGGGGGGCGGGCGGTGTGGGGGCGGGACGTCGTTGGCCATGCAGGCTGATGCCACCCTGACTGGCCGGCGGGGCGGAGTCGGCTGCGAGTGACAGAGGTCAAGTCCCTGGTAAATGGCAACGGTGGGTGGGGCCTCATAAATATGATTACTGGTGGGCTAAAGAACAGATATCTCGCGGCACAAATAATTCCGCTTTATTTTATTCAGTTGGCGTCTGTTTGGTGATTTTGGCCTGGAACTGGTTACGCAAGAAATCCCTGGCAGTGAGCGGCGGGAACCTGCAAAGAGAAACAAAGCGCGAGCAATTCCAGTGTGTGTTTGTGCGGCGCTTGATGCGCAACATTTGCAGCCAATTTTCAGATGCATGCTGTCGACGTCAGCGTTGTACTTCGCACTCCAGGAAAAGGAAACGAAAACAGGACGCTCCAGAAAATCATCGACGTTGGTCAAGTACTGGTTGAGCCCAGTCTGGCGTGCAGACCTCCAACATCGCCACCTGAGCGGAAGCAGCGATACCCTAGCCTGGGTGAGCAAGCGCTGGTTACGTCACGCGTGACGTCACGACGCCTGTGGCTACAGAAGCCTCGCCCTGGTTTCCTGTGACTCATACAGCGGTCAAGCCGACGCCAGTCCCTCTACAATAAAGTGTTAATCTGCCTTTTATATCGGAGATGAAAGTGGCGCTCGCGGCCTATAAAACGCGGCAGTAAATGCACGGCGTTCGAGTCGGGGCAGCACCAGATATAATGGTAGAGTCAGTTCGCGGTAGCAGATATCAAGGTAGGGTCAGTTCACGGTGGCAGACGCATTGTGGACTTCTCCTGCAATACAGACGAGTCACTTGACTCCGGAACATGAATGACAGGCAGCCAGTACTTACCCCTGCTGTGCCACAGACTTCAGGCACCCAAAGCCTCTTCTGCCCCTGATTGGTTTTCGTTTAGTTCTGTTTCTATGGGCCTGCTTTGCAAGCATCTAAACGGCCATGCGCACCATAAACCCCACGGCATTTGGTGAATCACGAGCGTTGGGGTTTGGGTGCTTGTGTTTAAACTTATTCCACATTTCGTCCAAAAACTCATCTCCACCGGCCTAGTGTTTAAAAGAAGCAATGGCCAATTGCAAGACACTGGAGTGTACAGTACAGACCTCATGTTGCTGTACCCTACGCTTTTCCGCCCGTTGTAAACCCGTATGTGTATGAACGAGTGGGGGAAGGGGCATGGCTCCCAGATTTTCTGAATGTTTTACATTGTTCCCACACAGATGCATGAAAAGTATCGACTTCAGAATAAGCGCTGCCTTCCCCCCCCCCCCCCCCCCACACACACCTTCTGAAGCTGACCTGCACCTCCGGGTAGACTGGCGTCCCAAGTCCCACAGTTCATAATCTTCGCTGCGTTCAAAGCTGCTGACCGCCGCCAAACTCGTCTAACTGCGCCCCCGCCCGCAGATCCTCCTCATTGTCTTTCCCAACTTTGACAGGCCAGACCTGCCATGTCACCGCCAAGACGGCGGCGGCGCGGCGGCCGGCCTTAGGTCCCGGGGTGGGGGAAGGGGGAGGGGATCGCGAGCGCGTCTCGCATTAACCCGGCCGGGCGGTGACATCAAAGGGTCTGCCGGCCAGCGGACGCCTCATTTCAAAGGGAACGACTTCACCCCCGCCGCACGCACGCGGTTTTCGCCGCCGACAGAGCCGAACGCGCAGGAGCGCCGACGGCCCGGTGCCGAGCATGAAACGAGCCCGCGCCTGGAGGTCGCGCGCGCCGGCGCCAAACCGACCCGACTCGCGTCCCCTAGACAGGGCATCATCGATGAAGTCCAGAGACTGCTCGCGGCTCGCGGGTCACCTGCCAGCCGTGCGACTGCAGACCGCTGACTCCTCCTCGGGAGGAACCTCATGCTCCCAGTTGCTGGTGTTGCCCCTCACACTGGCTGGTGCAGGCACCCAGATCCGGAGAGACAGATAATTTGGGCCGTCAAAAATCAACTCATAGTCGCGGCAGTTTACATCCTCAGATGTTGCATTGCTTCCTGGATCATTTTCAGTGTTTGCTGGTGTCTGTCCATGACGGAAAGCCAGCTCCTGAGGCGGCGAGGGATTGCATCGATTACGTCGGCGGGTGATTGCATCGATTACGTTGGCGGGTGATTGCGCCAATTACGTCGGCGGGCGATTGCATCGATTGCGTCGGCGGGTAATTGCGTCGAACGTCGGTGTAGTAAGAGAGAGATCTCTACAAATGATTGATCTCAAGCATGGTGAATTGTGGGTCTGAATAGGACTGAGAGGCTCTGCAAACTTGGAATTGGAATCAGACTTACATTCAGTTTAGATGAATTAATGCTCAGCACGGAAGAACGCGGTTATCAAAGAACTCAACCCCTTTTGAGCCTCTTAATGCACCTTGCTTTAAGCTCATAGCTGGATCAAGCCCGAATAAATATGATTATAACTGATCCATTCAGGGCATATTGAGAGAAAACGCATGCTCTGAGAGGGATATGGTTGGGTTACAGATTGCAGGTATGGCAGCCTGTTAGGTTCAGTGGCTAATGCTGGATTGGTTGGTTTCGCCTGAGCTAGATTCGGCTCGTTTGTGTTGTGTTAGGCTGACTTGGCTGCCTCCGTTGTCTCAGGTTTAGCATCGCGCCCTGAGTCAAACCACTGGGGATCATGCCCCCTGCAATGCTGGTAAGACAGGCCACTGCCTCAGCAACTCAGGTCTCCAGTAGGTGAGCGCTCCCGCATCTTCTCTGTTAAAAACGCGGTTCTGCTCCAGCATACCAAACCCCATCCTGACATACCCTTCCAATCTACAGGACGGAATGACTGGGCATGGGCGCGGCCTCATGCAACGCCCAGCCGCTGACGTCAGCTGATGAAGCGGTTTGGGCTGTGGCACGTCTGGTTTGACGTCGGCCACATTGACCCACGTGTCCTTTGCGGCGATTCACATGCCAGTGCGCTGACCTGCGAGACGTCAGGTCAAGGTAGGCTATGCATCGTGAGGTCGGATATTCCAGTGTAGGACCAGCTGGTCCGTGTAGTTAGCTCCACGTATGGGCTCGATCTAAGCGACTGGCTTTAGATAAAACCGGGTCAGGTCAGGTTTGAGCAGGTTTGAGCAAGTCAAACCAGGTCAGGTTTGAGCATATTCCTTTAGAATCGGCCTCATGGATTGATTCTGTCCACTTTGGACTCCAACTTGCACTCAGACTTAAACCAAATTGACGAGACTAAGCTAAAACTAAATTTTAAAAAAATAATGACAATAAAGTAAAGCAAACGATAGAAGCCGGCAACAAACATAACGTCAACCTATCGCAATAACTGAAGAAGCCATGAGATCAAGATCGCATTTTAAATCAGGAACGGGATAAAGATGTCACGGAGATGTCATCTGCGGCTAATTAAGGAGTGGTCATCGGCGGCTAGTTAAGTAGTTACAGCTAGTTAGTGTCTGGAGTCATTACTACGCTTCTTTGATGCATTGATTTATGTTAGGATATGACCAGTTGCAGTCCTTGTCCCCGACGACCATTAGAACAGACGAACTTTATCATTGGATATGTTTACTTCAATGATTCACACATAACGGACGATATCTGTCTAGAGCTCAAGATCTTGTGACTCGAACTGTGGAGTTAACGAACTTTGGCTCGGCCTAGAGTCCTGAGGCTCGGACTAGGACCAGGACTTGTGAAGTGATTCCGATAACGTCAGAACCGATGACGTCAGACCAGACCGTGTCATCCGGTTTGACATCGACAGTGACACTCACACCAATGAGGTTTGCGGCTTGTTTGATGCCCTGGGGTCAAACCCAAACCAGGGTCAATGCGCATCATCCGACCTCGGGGTTGAATTTTTATGCAGAAATAAGTCAGTGTCGTATCGCAAGATCGAAATAAAATGTCGCCGCATCATAAGTGAGAAGACGTCGGATTGCTAAAGTTGACCGTCGCTGTTTTTGTCGCGTCGGTTTGCCAAAGTTGACCGTCGTCGTTGATTTTCTGATCTTTTATACTAACGAGCGTGCATGCACTGATTTCAGCAACGAAATAAAAGCACGTTTATCATGTCATCGCCCTCCTTGCATTACCCCCACATCGGCCTATGGCAGCCCAGCTTTCTGAAGAGCGGAGGCTTCCAGTTAAACGATAAAAAGCCGTGACTGTTTGCAAATGAAACGGCAGACAAATAAAAAAGGAACTGTATGCTATTTGTAATGATGTAAAGGAGCCACCAGACAAACCAGTATTTTTTCTCCTGCTGACGTCTTTTTTAGAAATAGAAAGGTTGGGATTTTGTGCATCCGAAACATGCTTGCTTGATTTTGTGCTTCCGAAACATGCTGTGACCTGCTTGGATAAATTAGGTGCTTAAAACAGGTGTGATCATTGCGGTGCTGTGTACCGACAGATTTGGATTTGTTTTGATGTAATGAAGGGTGTAAGTACCAAATGTGTGCTGCTGAGGGAGAACATTGTTTCGTTGCGTCCTTTATGTTCAAGTAGTTTCATTGAAATGTGGAACACCGGTCTCTGCTGCTCTCTTTTTGTTATCGTTTGAAGGTGAAAAACTGAAATGATGTGGATAAGCCATAGAGAATACTAGCACTGACTATGCTGTGGAGTGTACGAGTGCAATACATTACTTTAGCACGCTCTTGCCAAAATACCAGCCCTATTAAGGTGTGAATGCGCGTGATCAAACTGCTGCATACAATTCCCTTAATAATCCATTTGGGCAGTGGGAACAGCAAGCCACGATGGCTTGTCAAGGCTACAACTTGGGTAGAGGCTTGCTCCATATGGGCCACGCAAAGGGCCTAAAACTTTAAGAAATGTGGTGCTGCGTTTCATTACGCATGCACTTATCACTGTCTTAGCCATTTTATGTGAGCAAGCCAGTGGGGCTTATCAGTGTTAGCGTCAGCGTCAGCGTGTCATGCGATTGTGCCGTACCTGTGTGGTCTTACATGTGTTCAGCGAGTCCTCAAAGTCCTTTTGCAGTATAACACATGTTCTGGTGTTACTACACCCTGATAAATATTCGTGAATGAAGCAGCTTTATGGCGGCACAAAATCTGTGCCGTACAGAATAAGCGCCGTCAAATCGGCAGCAAACGAGACGAACAGCGGGGGTATTTTTAGAAGGACGGCCTTTAACCAATGATCACCTGTTACAACCAGATAAAGTGAATGCTTATTTCAGTTGAACGTCAGCATCCTTTGGTCAGATATACATAAATGCATGACTCTGAAAAGGCCTTGCCTTTCTGGCATGAATACCGCAGATGGAACCTTGGCTGCCCTCAGCACAATGCATGGCATCCAAATTTTGTCAAGATATGTCATAACTTATGCGCGGGAAATTCACCCAACTTCATCCTTTTAATGCCGTCATTGTTATGCTAAGTGTAATGGCTTGGCGATGAGGTTAGGAAGCATGGGACAGGCCGGAGTGGCATTACCATTGCATAAAAACAGGGTTAAGAGCGCTGCCTTAGTTCTGCTAATCCAAAGTCTGCCGTTTTGAAAAGATTAGTTTATTCCGGAGTAAGAAAGCAAGTCATCAGACAGAACAGCTGAGTCAAAAAAGCATGTTCGATTAAGATGCCAAATTCGTTACGGTTATGTAAATGTTCAGCACTTGTATGAAGGCCGACTGCTGTCCACAAACAAGCCGCTGCCCGGAGTAGCAGAACGTCTAGTCTAGCAAAGAAAACCAATGCAACCCAATCTAACAGGACACTTGACTGGATACAGGGTCTCATGAACCTGGACTGCAGGGACCGTATGCGGCATTTTGCAATTGCGGGTGGGGGAGGGGAGGAGAGCACAGCGCGACATTTTTGCCGTTTAATTACCTCCGTTTGTGTATTGGTAGTCTATAGCTCACGCGGCTGTCTAGCCTCTGTACAGTACAGCACGTCAGCCTAAATATCATGGACTGTGTGTCCAACATGCACGCTGAATCAGTGTCACACGAGCGACGGGGTAAAACCCCGACTTGCTTGCCCGAGAATCAGCCCCCAAGGCGAAGCAAGCCGTCGTACTACACGGCTCACGATGATCCTGCCAAATAAAGGCAAGAGTGGTATAGCTCAATAATCACTTGGCTTTTTACTGCCACCTGTTACAAAGACGGGAACAAGATTAGCCTCATTGCACCTCCCCTGAAAA
The DNA here is from genome assembly GCF_011947565.3 of Pollicipes pollicipes. Classification (NCBI taxonomy): domain Eukaryota; kingdom Metazoa; phylum Arthropoda; class Thecostraca; order Pollicipedomorpha; family Pollicipedidae; genus Pollicipes; species Pollicipes pollicipes. The sequence goes on from NW_023596448.1 coordinate 35,886,895, forward strand.
GTCCATTTAATAATGGAAACTTTCATATCGTTGTGAGCGATGCCGTCACCCGATCGGCAAACTCACAGATAATGCAAGGCCTTATATTGCCCGTGGTACAAGCTTTGTGGACATTTAAGCTGACTAAGAACAGCCTAATTGTGTTTCATGTTGCGATAAAACCATGCTGATCGGGCACGTCAAACGCTGCGATGCAGACAGGTAGACGGATTGTCTCAGCCTCGGTTCGTCCCGGGGCAGGTGAGTTTTGTTGCGGAGGTGCGATTGAATAAGTTTGCTGTTCTAGGTCCCTCAGCGCTTCACGGTTGTCATCCTGTAGAGAAGGAATTCAGATACCTGATGTATTTTACGAACAACAAAACCGCTTAGGGTTGCACATAAAGTCACATAGCATACCGTACTTATAACAAAGTGCTTGTGACATTGCAGTCTGGACACTGTCCATTTGTCATGAACTTCATTCTCAGTATTTTTATGCTTGTTTTCGTACGGCTGTATGCAGCTTCATTGTCACCCAATGACCTGTGTACCTCGCTGTCAAAGCATGATCAGGATATGTGATTACTAGCCACAGAACGAACATGATCAGGATGTGTGTTCACTAGCCACGGTGGGGACATGACCAGGATGTGTGATTACCAGTCGCAGTGGATACATCGTCAGAATATGTGGTTAACAGCCACAGCGGGAACACGATCAGGATATATGCCAATTACCTGCAGTGTTTCATATTATGCATGATCAGGATGTTTGGTTGCTTGCCACATACAAGTAACCATGTGAGAACACGACAAGCATATGTGGCTACGAGCTACGGTGGGAACATGACCAGGATATGTGGTCACGAGCTACGGTGAAGCATAATGATTGCATACCGCTGTCTCCATTGAAGAGTAAACCAAGTCTGCAATGCCATCTACCGGCAAGTTGTCAATAAAACGCCAGCCGCGTGGCGCTAGCGACCCCGAGGGCCGCAGAAGTTGGCTCGCCTGTGGTCAAAGCAAGCACCACAGCCGTGCAGAGGATCTCGGCTGGCTCGAGAGACATTCGCAGGCCTCGTAAGTCAGCTCGTTTGTAGTTACGAGCGGTAGAAAGAATAAATAATTACCGGTAACCGGTAAACCAGTTACCTAGTAAACCAGCAAGCAAGTAAATCAGTAACCAGTAAACAAGTAATCCCGTAACCAGTAAACTAGTAAACCAGTCACCAGAAAGCAAGTAGCCAGTATGGAGAAGCCGCGGCACCGCAACCAAGCGGACGATCTTGGCAGGAGAGATGGATGCCGTTTGGCACCCCGGTCGTCACGCAGCCACCGGCAGAGAACACCGCCAGGTACAAGAAGTTGCCGCCGCGGTAGGAAGTCCACTGCCGTGCCAGCCCAGCCGTGTCTCAGCCGCCCAGCAGCTGGACAGTCCGCTGGCCGCAACATGGAATGGTGCGCGAGTATAATTGGCATCATTTTACGTGCTCGAGCACAAGCAGCTTGGTAAGGTCCGCGTTCGCCTTCGTCTGTTTGTTTTTAGTTAACTTGATAACTAATACCGTTTAACCAGTGACTCCTGGTGCGCTGGGGGTCGAGCATTTTCAGCATGAGAGCTCCAATTTAAAACGCCTGAAAAGTGCGTACATTCCTTGCGTCAAACCCGAACGCGCGTTGCTAGAACCCTGGGTGTGATATGCATATTGCCAGAGCAAGATGTAGCCATCAGCAGACAGACAGGCTTGCACCACTGGCAAAGATGGTGCCCATCAGCGGCTCGAGGCCTGTGCCCTGATTAACTGCAGTGGGGAACAATAGCTCAGCCCCGAAAATTGTGAAAATATCCCTCGGTGGTAGAGGTCGTTGGACCAAGCCGAGGAGCGTTAAAAAGGCAAACCTATCAGAGTGCATTTGCAAACATCTTGCGAGCCGAGCTGAGTGAATGCCGTGCAGAGGCGCTGCTCAATGACTTTCAAGTGGGCGATGACATCACACCACTTGCACAAATCCAGGGGATTAAACCCCGCTATCTCATCTTCATCCACGAAGTCAAGAATGTGATTGGTCACTTTAACCAGCGCACACTTGCTGAATGTCGGCGGCGGTATGCAATAGCATTAGCGATTGCCATTGGGCAGTTTGGCTGCTGACTCGTGGCCAGTTGGTCGGCAGGTGTGTTTGCTGCCAGTCATTGCAAGCATCAGCCTTTCCGCTGTGCGCGATGGCGCCCTCTTTGAGGCCCGCTTCGCTAATCTGCCTTTAGTGGGCGGAGCCACGTGTCACCGCCGCGGCGCCATTGGTCGGCCTGCGCTAGGCTCCGCCCCCACGGCTGGCGGGGACCGGAGTTGTGTCGGCTGGGTCAGTGCGTGCGCAGAACGTGCAGGGCGCGGCGTGACTTTCGAGCTCTGGACTGGTAGCGCGCGTTCGAGCCAAGACTGAGTGGGCCGGAGTCTGTCGGGGGCTGGGCCGTGAACTCGTGACTCGCCGGCGGGTCGAGGTCAGGGCGCCGGGCTCACCTCGACCGTTCGACTCCGCGATGGTCGAGGAGGCAGCCCCGCCGCGCCGTCGGCAGGCGTTCGCCGATGAGAACCTCTACCTGGAGCCCGTGCTGGCCCCGTTCCTGAGGAGGGTGAGTGAGCTGCCGCTGGACCGCCTGAAGCGCCAGACTTGACGACCGTGGCATCGACCACGATACATCATTCACAGAATCTGGTGGCATTTGTTCGGCAGTGATTCGTTTGATTTGATAGCCCGCTTGATTTCGCTTGTTTATGCTTGAGCGATAATTGCATTCATAGCGCTCGCCGGTGAGTAACAGGGGCACCGTTCATTGGCACAAGGTCAGGAACTGGCGGTAACAGGAAAACCGTCTATCCCGGTCATGACATGGCCGATAAAGTGCCGAGTTCATCCCTCTCGGTCCAGCCATCAGCCCTCGGGGCTGGTTAGGCAGGGGCGGCTCCAGGTCCCTCGGTCCAGTGGTACAATTAAGACCATCTCTGACTAGTGAAGGACGGTCCGCAACGCCAGGTCACCCTTACCGCTCTTGCCGCACGACACCAATGATGCGGAACGATGGGGAATGCTTTTCGAAGCGACGTGATTGCTCCCTGAAGTGACGCGGCTGCGGCTGTTTCATTTCAATGTGTCGTTTCTCTTTTTGCGTCAGAGGTGTGGACGATGATCTGAGAGCACTCTGTTGCAAAGCATAGTTTTGCGCGACACGAATTTCCGACCGCTGTTCTGGTTTGGCATGGGTTTGGCTGCATCATGAGCCAGTAGCGTGGCCGAGGGACGAGCTTTGGGGGTCATGCCTTTTGTAGGTTGGGACAGGGTTCCTGGTAGCGTAGGCTCCAATACTTTTTGGTAGTTTAAGACGCCCGTTGGACTACTGGAGCATCTCAAAGTCCAAATCATCAACACCGGAATACTAGGGCATTTAAAACCACCTTCGAGTGAGCAGAATGGGATCTTGGGTCTGAAAATCCACCTCCTTAAACATGGGCCCAGAGAACAGCCAAGTGGCCCCTTGACCGAAACGGTTCCCTAGGCTCCGATTTGGTCCCCTCCCGTGCAAAATCCTGGCCACGCCGCTGCCGAGAACTGGAAGCTTCTGCCCGCGGCTAGCAGGAGCTGACTCGGGGTATCCAGCGCGTGGTGCAGGATGTGTGGGGCTGATTCGCTGTTTTTGGCGTCAATTACCCTACGTCCCTATTACAATTGCAACAATGAACCTCGCAATGACTCTGCTATGACCATCCACAGCCCCGTGAAAAATTATTTGCTGACGTTGGCAATAAATGTCGGCGTCTCTGACAGCAGTCTATGTTATGATACGGCCAGCTTGATAATAGCGTCAGACCCGCGGGCAGACGACCCATGGTCATACGGTTTCAAGCATGTGCAAAGAACGGCAGGTGCTTGCCGGGCCGCTTTCCTGTGGAGACGTTGACCCAGTGCTCTTTCACTCAAACACGTTGCATGGGCTGCTCTGCCGCGTGCCCGGGCGGGTACAGACACCGCAGTCCCGGGAGAGCACTGCATTGCAGCATGAATGCCGAGTTAGAAGCATCTGTGTCGTTCGGCGTGTGGTGCCATCTGTTGGGGACAGGCCGAGTTACAGTGATGGAGGGCACCAGGGGAAGGGAGGGAAACAGAACAGAAGCAGCACCCCGAGGACTGCAGGCCGCAAGTGGCCTTCCTCTGCGCTTGCGCAATTGCAACGATATCTCGACCAAGGATGGGCCCTTCAACCCAATGGCCTTAAACGTATCACGAAGAACCGATTAACATACAATATATATATATATATATATATATATATATATATATATATACAAAAGCGTCGTATTGAAAGAGTCCGGTGGCTTTCAGGTCAATTATTCTGTTACTGCTGGTGTCGTCACTGGCTTTGTGAGCTCAAAATGCTTTCCACCTACGCCAATCAGAGACGGATTTACTGGTCTTTTTACAGACATCTTGTCGCAATGCAAAATTTTTTGCTGACGACCGAGTTAATCACCATACAGGCTCGTTAAGTTTCTTGATTATCGTAAAACAGCGGGGTGTGCTCTCGATCTTATTATTTGTTCGTGTCCACCTGATATATTGAACCGACAACATCAAGTCACGTTGCATTAATCCACTCCGTAAATTTGGTAAGGGAGTGTATCCTCCCCCCCCCCCTCCCCGGGTGCTATGCGCCCACGCGCCTGACCAATTTTGTGTGCACGTCCACACGGCAAAAAAGCAGAATCTACGATTTATCTGTAACTAGCCTTTGCTTTGCACAATGTTACATCATTTTGCTCGTGGAAATACCAAGCAACCGTGCTTCACATCCAGGAGGATTTCTCATGAAATCCCGATGCACTGCGCGAGAAACCGTGACGCCTGTTCGCGGTGTTTTCCAAATCTGTGCAGAGTTTGGCCAGCAAAATTGTCACGAGGAAGCACGCAGCCTCTTTTCCCCTATCCAGATTTGCTTGGAAGATTTTGGATAACTTGGTGCATATTTAGTTGTTTGTAGAGCCTCGATTTTTGGCATGAGAATCAAGATTAAAGCTGGAATTATTACTCACTGGAATATAAGAGATAATGCTAAGTCACAGAAGCGTTGCTTTGCCTTGTGAGTTGGAAAGCGCAAAATTATCAAACATGCCAAAGAATAACCCAGCAAGTGCTTTTTTCCACGGATTTGGCCGTCTTTCATCTTAAAACTGGAGGAGAACGGGGGGCACAAGTTGGTAGGCTGAAGCCACCCCCACACCAACAGAAAAGGAAACAATACCCCTGTTGAGCCGGGTTGTTCGTACGCGCTGAGTGCTGCACTCAAGAAGACCTGACCGGGTCAAAATGATTCTCTCTAACCCGTGTGTTTCTTTTTTGGCCCAGAACTCTTTGGAACCGCGGCATTTAGCACTAGAATGATTACCGCAAGTGGTTGGTAATTGCTCGTCCCCTGCGATTTATATGTATCCTATGCTTCCCTCCCGAAGCTAGGCCAACATCGCAACTTAGGAGACATGACCAGAGATTGAGCCTGTTAACCAAACACCAAGCATCTGGGTTAAAATCCCTGCTTCTATCACCGTTTCGGTACGATGGTCACAGTTCCCCCCCTCCAGACCTGAAACTGCTCGCCCTCTGCGGTACCGGGACTTCCCGTCCCGTAACACCCGTGCCTAACCGCTTTCAGACGGAGGTGCCTCTGGCCAACCGGCTGCCTGACAACGTGGTCGTTACTCTGGAGAAGGCAGCCCTATGGAAGGCGTTCTGTGCTCGGACCAATGAGATGATCGTGACCCGCAAGGGACGGTGAGTGACACAGCCAGTGATGTGATGTGTGATGTGACCGGTGTGTCACACGCATTACGCCAGCCGGTGATGTGATGTGTGATGTGACCGGTGTGTCACACGCATTACGTCATCCGGTGATGTGATGTGTGATGTGACCGGTGTGTCACACGCATTACGCCAGCCGGTGATGTGATGTGTGATGTGACCGGTGTGTCACACGCATTACGCCAGCCGGGGATGTGATGTGTGATGTGACCGGTGTGTCACAAGCATTACACCAGCCGGTGATGTGATCTGTGTGTGATGTGTGTAAAATGGTCGTCGTCGTTGGCGGCGGGCAAAGCAATCGTTGATGGTTGATTTGAATTGCGTCAGCGGCGCCAGTTTAAGCCGGCTCGGGAGCGCACTCCGACAAACTTCTGTATAGCTCGAAGTACTTGCATGTCAAAATATTTTGCACTTGACCATGCGGCACGTGGCCCGTAGACTGTGCGATGCATTTTGGCAGCGGCAGCGAAACCGTGAAATATTGGGGGACAGGGTCGGTCAATTTTTGAGCTTTTTATTTCCATGCGACATCCCCGTTCCACCTTCTGAGAAAAATGTCCAGTTTTCGCACATGAGCCCTCAGTTCGTGAAGGACCGGGCAACACAGTTTCATTGCACCGCACGCTTAAATTCCAGGAGCGATGAGCGCTGTAAAACGTGCAGAAACCTCGGTAAGAACGGAATCCTAAACCAACCCCAGTCAGTTCCAGATTTTCCTACATCATGAAAATTGATCAACATGCTAAATTGCCATGAGCGCCGTGTAGGACATCCAGGGGCTTATTCCGATGCTTCAGCACTTCAAAAATGTGATCGTGGCAATGGCCTCACCGTAGCCTGGCTGCAAAGCGAAAAATGTGAGCACGCTCAGACGGACACTGAACGTTCGTTTTCGGTGAGCGGTTGATGCAAACTACGAACTCCTGAACAGCGTGGTGGACATTCTCGTTACATTCGCTTTATTGCATTATTCACTTAACAGAGGCTTGGTTTGAACCTGTCTGATTTCCAGCTTCATAATCCGATGTTTTTGTCTGTTAACGTAGCTCACGTGCTGCGCTGCATCCACGAATGATGCCAACTTTTCGGACCATTGCGGTGCAGTCTATATCGCGTTATTTGCCGATGAACAGATTCGTGCTGTTTCTAGTTTGACATACATTGTAGTGGAAAACCTCAATCACCATCAAACATAGCTATGGTTTTGAATACGTCTGGCTGCATTTTGCCGGTGGATTCAACACAACGGAGCAATATAGGAAGCCCGATTTCATGTCAGGCTTCAGTAATACCACTTGGGGTTTGCAACGACATCACGACGTCACGGCAGCGACAACGACCTGCAGATGCAATAACTCGACCCGACCCCCCTTTGTAGGAGGGCAATTTATATATATATATATATATATATATTTATATTTATATATATATATATATAACATCCATATATATATATATACATATATATATATATATATACACACACATTTATATATATATATATATATATATATATATATTTATATATATATAACATCCATATATATACATATATATATATATACACATTTATATATATATATATATATATATATATATATATATATATATATATATATATATTTGCCTTCGATGCAGCCGTGCCGTATAGCTGTACACCACACGACACTTTCAGCGATGAAGGAAGAGATAAAGATGCAGGCAGCCCAGCGGGCTCACTGAGTGTTTGGGATACCAGAGATACGGGGCTCGGATCACCGCGGTGGCCGCCCTCCTCCTCCAGGGTCAGAGGCAGATGACGTCATATAGCCTGAGCTGTCGGGTGCATCGGAAGGTGCCAATGACCGATCAGTATGGAGGATGTAGTCCAGTAATTGGTCGAGGAATCCGAAATGTTCATGTTGGCTGCATCTTAAGCCCACACACATAAACACGTGTTTGTGTGCCTGTGTGGCTTTATGACATATCACACACTTAATCACATAACACGCCTGTATTAGAAGTCACTAACATGTTTTTTACGGCATAGGGTGTGTGCAATGAACGTGATGCTGAAGACTAGAACCAAATTAAAAAGTGATAGGCTGTGAATGAGAGTGGTCCCATCGCTTAAAATTAAAAGGCAGCGCTGGCCCTCTGGGGTCGCTGAGGCACTGACACGGACCTGACCGTGCAGACAGATGCATGGTAATGGTCTATACATGTTTTACACGTACTCCCAAGCTAATTAAGCTCTCAGATGACGTTTAGAACTATGAATTGCGTACCATGTTGACTCGTGTCGATGCAATAAACACTGGCATGCCTCAGTTTGAAATCTGGTGGCGATGCCAGGCAACGTGGCTTAAAATGTCGTGCTCTGGTCAAAGTGAAAGCTGGATATTGGTTCTAGTCCAAGACTCTTAGCCGAAAACATTGGCTTAGAATGGTTCAGGCATGCCTTGAAGCCCAAGTTTTCGGTGTGTTGCCAGGCGTTGCCAGGCGTGTTTCTAATGAGGAAAACGACAAAAGCGGCTGAATAAGCGTTATCGGACTCACATGTTATGATGTATATGTTTGAAAGAAAAGAAAATGAGTGTTTCACAGCAGATGCATGGGACAACGTGGTCTAGGTTAGCTGAAGCTATGAAAGGCATTAGATGCGTTACAACAATCGAAGCTTTCTTATCAGGTAAAGTTATGAAATACTTACTACCAGTATGAAATACCTAAAAAGGTACTGAAGTGGGCTCTTAAGTTTGGTAAGGCATTGCCATTGTATCGTACTGGAAGCACCGCCACGGCCATTTTTCTGGTTGAGAATGCAGACCATGGGGATTGTACTATAAGACAATTCTCAACCTAAGCAGTCTGGCCCAGCTGAAACGCTTTCTAGGAGCCGAAATGTTTGCAGACTCCCATCTTCGCTTCACGGAGCTTTCAGACACAGGAAGCACAGTGCTGGGTAAGTGTTCTTTTCAACTTGCAGGGCATTTGCAACCAGAATATTTGGTAAGACAGGTTTTGTCCCGCAAAGCTGTATTATGAACACGACTACACCTCACCATTCGATCAAAATGGAAAAAACAAAATTACCCAAACGCTGAAAGGCTGAAGAACACGGGCCGAAACCGTTCTAGATCTCGACATCTCGACAACGCCGAGACACGAAATCAAGTCACTCTTACGGGGCAGAAGACGGAAAATCCGACTGACAAAAGCCTGTGTCCATGCATGCAGATCAGCATGAGCTGTCGCGCCTAAGTAGCAGGTCCGCCTGTTTTGGGGCGTTTTTAGCGACTGACGTCAGATTTTACAGCTAAAGCAGATGCTGACATGAAGGTACCCGCACGGTGTAGCTGAATGCTCTGACTACGGCTCACTACCGAGTCTTCAAGCTGTCCTACCAACGGGTACGCCAGCAGCTGATCAGAAATGGACCAACTTAGCAAATTTAGAGTTACAACTTAGGAGACCAACAACGTCACGTTTTTCGAAATCCATCTCGAATGCCAGAGACTGTGGCCCTTGCCTCGAGAGACTTAGCCTGGACAACTACATGCACGAGCTTTTGTATGCATTATAACCAGCATCCGTTCAACATTTTTTGCAGTTATCATGCCGCTTTGGTCACAGCTGCTTAAACCACAAATGGTTGCAAATCGATCGACGTTATCGCTTTGAATAATTTATCGGCGTCGATTACAATTACCAGGCCTGCCGAGACATGGCGGGTCTGTTAAAGAGCAGCTGTGCTGAATTAACGCACCAGGCTTCTGCAGTGGATCTCTACCTGTTATGCATCATGAAAGGTGCTATGCAACGCGCTGGTAAAACCAACTGGTGTGGGATGCCAGAGGTGACAGGCTTTATAGCTTGGTTTTCCGTACCGTCTGTATGATGACAGCAAACAACGCTCACATCTGCTACCACCCCGCTCATTTCACATGAAGGAAAGTGTCGTACTGGTTATGTAATGGAGTCATTTTAAACTCATTCTCAGACTGAAGGTTCGTCAGTGGAGTGTCATTTATGATGCACTGTATGTTAGTAACATTTCGAAACCCGGAGGGAGGGGGGTAAATAACTTACGGTTCAAGGCTCAACAGCAACCAATTTTCAGCAGCCGGCTTCCGGTTGCATGCATTGGAATGCCATCCGCCTCGACGTGCTGTGCAATCTCGCACTTCTCACGCCTCTCACACTGCAATCTCACACTTTTCACGCTTCTCACACTGCAGTCTTACACTGTCCCGAATTGGCAGCAGATGTTGCCCGCGATGGCCTTGCCGTCGCATTTTTCCGTAAAGGTTTCCCTGGACGCAAGCGACTAAGGTGCTACACCACCATGGGCCTGTACCCCGCCTGCCTGAAGGTGAAACCAACTGACAGCAGAGGAATCTCAACAGAAAGGGACGGACGGCTCACAAAAAGCGATGTCCCTGGCAAATAAGCGAGAGATGTCACACCGTGTTACAAATCGTCGCGCGAGAATGGCTGGCCCCGTAGCTGAATTGGCCAGAGCGCCTGCCACCCAGACCACCCGCGACTGGGTGGATGGGTTCGGGTCGCTTTTGCGCCCGGCTTTTGCTCCTGGTTGGGATTGCTTGCGGCCGGTGGCAGCCCATCCAAGGTCAGGTATCAGGTCGAAAGGTGGGTGGATCATGTTGAGCATTGCCGCACATTAAACTTTCGCCACCAAATTCTGCCGTTGAACTAAAATATCATGATGGACGGCGGGGTCAAGGTTCGCAGAACGGGGTTTTCTTAGCGCGAACTAAGGTGACAGAAACCACCAATCAAAATGTTGGGAGTAAATTTATAAAGGATAGCGAACAAATGTTTTCGTTCGGAAGGCCCAAATTTTTTTATGCACGTCGCTAAGACTCACAGGCGCTTGATACCTACTCTTTGTTGTTGTTGATTGGAGTTTTAGGGTGCGCCAACTGCTGAGTTCATTTTGCACCCACGTCTACCCTACTTACTCTTCGTTCGTAGCAGAATGGGCAAAGAACACCATAGTTCCAAAGAACGTGACATCAGATGGATCTACTACGATTACTTGCGACGAAAACCTGACAAGTGCCGATGTCAGTTGGCAACGTTCTAGGAGCGCAAAGCGGGACAAATATACAATGGTCGCTCCGGATCAATTCCGTATGCTCTTTTCTGCAATCCCATGAGCATGTTGCGCAATATGTGGCTGTGGGTTAGGCATTGTTTTCAAAAAGACGCGTGCTGGTAGCTTATACGGTGTTCATTGTATTATTCCGCTGTCTCTGATATGAACGTTGTGCCCGTCGCTTGTCAATTTAATTAAGGTTGCCAAAGTTCCTGCAATAAGGTCTCGTATTTCTCCGCCGAAATGCACATTGCACGTGTCATCCGCAAACACTTGCTGCTTCCAGGAAGATGTTTCCCACCATCCGACTGAAGATTGAGGGCCTCGAGAAAACCTGTCTGTACGCCATGGTACTGGAATTCACTCAGCTTTACGACATCAAGTAAGTCCCGGCGGCGGCTGACCGTGGTTGGGCTCCAGCGTGCGGCACACACGGGCGTTCGGCTCCAGCGTGCGGCGCATGCGCGTGTTCGGCTCCAGCGTGCGGCGCACACGAGCGTTCGGCTCCAGCGTGCGGCACACACGGGCGTTCGGCTCCAGCGTGCGGCGCATGCGCGTGTTCGGCTCCAGCGTGCGGCGCACACGAGCGTTCGGCTCCAGCGTGCGGCGCATGCGCGTGTTCGGCTCCAGCGTGCGGCACACACGGGCGTTCGGCTCCAGCGTGCGGCGCATGCGCATGAGTGACAGATATCGCACACAACCCATTCAGCTGGCACCCTCCGCCTCCACTTCGACACATGCAATGCAATTCGATGCACGCACAATTCCGTCGCCGGAACTCTATGACTGAAATTCAAACATGCTCTTGACACACAGACATGGGGCACGGAGGTCGTGAGAAGCTTGAGGAGACAGGGAACTTTCTTGTTTGTTCACGTACCGCTTTCGCCTCATGGAGGGCCCAAACTCTTCAACTCGGGTGAATCTGAACGTAATCAACGATGCAAACAAGCCTTAACAGATGGTGGGCCCCCCTGTGCACCGTCGGAAACCAGTATGCTTTCCAACGGAAAACCTGGCCCTGGCTAGCTTTCTCACAGTTTAGTGTCCTACTGTGCCACCACGTTAGGCTGATGGCAAGGCAACAAGTCCGTTCATTGGCTGTTGATGAACCGACGTCACAGCTAGAACTCCAATAACAAATCACCATCACTGTTTTGCATCCAGTCAAATCAACGGACCGAAGGCGGGTGTGTTGCATTTTGTTTGGAGCGGTGAAAATAATCGGAACACGGCAGTTGGGAAGCCAACATTGTTCAAAAGGTAACAGAACATCTTAAATGACTTTGATTATAGCAGCGCTGCGTGCGTGATAATAGCAGCCTCGAGCTTGTACCTCTGATGTCATGCACCGTCCAGCCGTTTGTCTCGTGGGGCCAAGTCACGAAACTTCACTGCAATGACACAACACACGATCGTAAGATGAAAGCAGTGCGATGTACTTGTGATCATTACGTGTCTGTGATAAACGGGGTGATAAATATCGTAACACAATCGCATACCCGACACCGGCACAGCGTCACGTTCCGAGCACGGTGCTCTCCCGACACCAGAGCACGGTGCTTCCCCAGTCACTTGAGCACGGTGCTCTCCCGGCACCGGAGCACTGTGCTCTCCTGGCACCGGAGGCCGTTGCTCTGCCGTCACCGGAGCACGGTCCTCTCCTGGCACCGGAGGCCGTTGCTCTGCCGTCAGCGGAGCAGTGCAGTGCTCTGGAGCAGTGCTCTCCCGGTAGCCCTGCGCTGACCCGCCCCTGACCGGCCGTGCCGTGGCCAGGTTCCGCTACATCCACGGTGACTGGAAGCCGACGGCCACAGCTCGGGCGGACCCGCCGCTCACCGCCTGCTACGTCCATCCCAAGTCGTACCAGCTGGGCGAGTTCTGGATGAACGAGCCCATCTGCTTCGACGACGTCAAGATCACCAACGACAAGACGGTCGGACCGGCCATGGTGAGTGTCCCGGCGTTGTCAACAGTCAGCTGACCGTGCGTGTCAGCAGTCAGCTGACCATGTGTGTCAACAGTCAGCTGACAACGTGCGTACAGTCAGCTGACAACGTGCGTGCACACATATAACCAATCAAGAGCTACATGCGGTCTGGCCGTCCGGCAGAACGCACTTTCGGACGTAGAGAAGTGAAGCTTTGCTCTCTTCGGCTAGGTTGAAGTCAGCTGCGCGAGTTTGCTGAAGTTTGTTCGAGATGAGTGCGAATCCCACTGCTACAGGCATGAGATATGTGGTGTCTTTGAGTTCTGCTTACGAGTGTATCGGTCTGGGATACAGTGTTGTGATCCTGTTATTTGCATTGCTATGCTGTTAGTTGTTGCGATCTTGAAGCTAAGAAAGAATCATCCGCAGAAAGAAAGACAGGAAAGAAAGCCGTCGGGGCATCTAACTGTTCTTTCCCTACCGGAGCAGACCATGCATGCATCACCCTTCCTTGAGCGTGATTCCAAAGAATGTGTGCCTTTTAGTCGCCGCAGAGAGGCGTCGGCGGGCTGCGCGTGCCGGTTGTTTGCTGGTGTTCCGCAGGTTCCTGCGATCGGTTCCGTCCTCCTCTAGCCGGTCGGTCCTGTCCTCCTCCCGCCTCTCTGCTCCGTCCTCCTCCCGCCGCTCCGCTCTGTCCTCCTCTGCCGCTCCGCTCCGTCCGCGGGCCGCGCGGCCATTCCAGGCCAGGCCGGCCATGTTGGCCCGGCCAGCCGGCCAATGCGGCCGGGCTGGCTGTGTTTGGACGGCCCACCGGCGGCAGCGGGACGGCGGCGGCGGCGGCGGTGGACGGAACGTAAGGGGGAAGGGGCGGGGGGGGGGGCAGCCCGCAGATCTCCCAGCGCTGTGTATGCTAGGTACATGAAAACGGTCGGTCAGAGAGCTGGACAATGATGCTCGGCGCCGAACTGCATCCAGGCATGACAACTATTCGGAGGTGTTGGTTTGCCGGGAGCGGTTCCCATGACAACAGGGCGTAGATACGTCAGAAAACGGACGGTTGGTGAGGAGCAGGGAGTTAGCTTAAGTTTCAAAAGTTCCAAACTTTCAAAGGGATTTTCAAAAGTTCCAAAGCTTCAGCGCAACGCTTTCTGTACATTTCCTCGGCGGGTCTGTCTGAGATCGCTAAGAGGTGTTGCAACTTGTAAGTGTGATTTAGCTAGTACATTACAGAACACCTTTCTGACAGGCTTCGCCGAGCGGTTTTAATGCGGCTTTTCCCATATAGAATGAGAGAGTTTAAGAAGCAATCAATCCACTAGCCAAGCAGCAATACTACCGTCTGATTACGTGATAGGAAACATTAAGCAGCAGGAAAAGCGGCAAGACTGATCCACTTGCAAATAATATTTTCTTTGTAACTTTTAAACTGTGACTTAGCAAGGCACAGTTGTTGAACAGTGAACTAGAACATTCCCCAGCCGTGGCTGGTATCACGCCCGTGTACCCAGCCAGTGAAGGGGTGGCTTGTGGCGACGTTACGGGCGCTCAGAGTCAGCAGCCGGTGCTGGCTGCTGGCTGCTGGCTTCTGGCTGCTGGCTGCTGGCTGCTGGCAGCTGGCTGCTGGCTGCTGGTCCTGCTGACCGCTGCGGTCTGACCGCTTAGTGTCACCGCCGCCGCCGGCTAGGGTCCGCCGTAATCACGGCTTCGAGCGCGGTAGACTGACTGCTGGCTGCTGGCTGCTGGCTGCTGGCTGCCGGCTGCTGACTGCTGACCGCTGCGGTCTGACCGCTTAGTGTCACCGCTGCCGCCGGCTAGGGTCAGCCATAATCACGGCTTCGAGCGCGGCGGACTGATGCCAGCGCCGCCATAAACCAGGCAGTCAATCTCGCCGATTGGGCCACTTTGCTCGCTCGTTGTGGTGGCAAGGCAACTACATGTGGCTGCGGGACGTGATAACTTGCTTTTTGTGAAGTAGGAGCTGACTTTGGACGTAACTGGTCCACTTGGCTACCACCGATGTAGCTCAATTAGACATAACAATGCGTAAAGCTCCGAAAGGTCACCACTACAAACCTTATTTTTGTTCGGCGTCAGACTCCACTGTTCTCACCACATAAGCGTACCGTAACCGTGCATAGGTGCGACACCTGTCGACCATGATAGCATGACCCGGGCTACTGGCGATACCTTACCACGGGAAAGTGCCAACAGCGCGGTCTGCGCGGCACACTCGGCTCACATTTTCCCGCCGGGCTGATTGTGAGGTTCCGCTGCATGGAACTGACAAAATGACAATGAGAATGAGATTAACGGGTGAGAATGGATGAACTGATAACATGGGGTTTTGCTGCGACTGGTGTAATTCCAGAACATATATTATTTCCTATAAAATTAGTTGTATGCTCTAAGTGCTTGCTTGCAGTCGATGTTTGTTCCTGCCTTTCGTTATGAGCTTGTTTTGGGGAAATATGGGGATTTTTTAAGTTGGGAAATATAAAATCGCCCACTTACGGCGGTGGGCTGGACTGATGCCAAATTTATAAATATTGAGGAATGGCTCGATGACTCACAGTTTTTTGATGGAAAGCCTGTGGCCAAACTAAATTGATATGTGCTCAAGTTCTTAACACCTTAAAGGGATTCATTGCGATGTGTACAAGTGCTGCAATGGCCGCCTCGTATACCGATTTCTAACGCCTTTGTTTCTTATTATCAGTAGATTGAATCACCACGTCAGGTCCCAGAGTGACCTGTTTTGTTATTATGTCATCGCGCCGCTCTTTGTACCGGCTCCTCGGCCCCGGCAGCCACCCCGGGCCGACACCCCACCTCCCCATCAGCGGCGGCCGGTCGCTCGGGCGGGGCGGTAGACGGGGCGTCGGCAGTTTATCGGTGGCCTCCCTGACGCATGACCCCCTCCCCTCCTTCACCTGCCGATACCGTGCCCGACTTCCGGCGCCCCCTCCCTGCCCCCTCCGCCCCCGCCCCCGCCCTGTTGACTCGAGCCGCCTCAGACGGTGCGGCGGGCCTATCGAACCCCCTCCCCTTCCCGCGCGGCGGAGAGAGCGACGGAGCGGACAGAGGGGAGGGCAGGCGGCAAGCTTCTGGGCGCGATCGGCGCGCTTTACGGCCCATTGTGGCCGGGTAATGTAGACGGGAGCGCGTTTGATCGCGCCGCCCGCCGCCGATTACAAACACGGCGCACTAATGCGCCAGGTATGACACGGCGCATCAGCTGGCCAAATGGCCGTGCCGCTTTTATTGTTTTTAATCCGGCCCGTACGCGGATTCCCTTGTCATAAAAATCTACTGCCTGATTTATCGGTATCGTCGGCGGCATCCTTTGATGCGGTTTACAACTGTGTGTCGACGATAGGCGGGCGCGCCGCGCGCCACCGCCGCCACCGAGCCGGTCGGCGGAGTCGTAAACGGCGCGCCATTTAAACATTTCGGGAGACAATGCCGAATTAAAGGCCCAACGCGGCGCGGCGCGGGCGGGCCGTGCCCTAATGGCGCGCCCGGCGGGACACGGGGACGGTGGGCGCCCGGGCGTGGGCTAGGGCGGAGACGGAGACGGAGACGGAGGCGGGACGGGGACGGAGACGAAGATGGAAACGAGGACAGGGACGGAGACAGGGATAGTGACAGGGACGGAGACGGGGGCAGGGACGGGGACAGGGATAGTGACGGGGACGGAGACGGGGACAGGGACAGGGACGGGGACGGGTTCGGAGCCGGAACCGGAGCCAGAGCCGGAGCCGGAGCCGGAGCCGGAGCCGGAGCCGGAGACGGAGGCGGAGACGGAGACGGAGACATGAACCAAGACGGAGTGTGGACGGAAATAGATGGGGAAGCCGAGAGATGGACCGTTTCCGAGACCGAGGCAGCGGCCGAGGCATCAACCAAGACCAGAACAGGACCAAATACCGACACAAAGAACCGAGCGCGCTCTGGGACGGGCACCGAGGTCCCGAGCGCGACACCAGCTCCACTGCAAGTAGGACGGCTCGCCACCTCAGGCCTCCGTGTCCTCGCTGTATGCAGACCAAGTCCCGACTACGGCTCGGTGCAGGGCCCGCGCGAGACGCGTCACAAAGCCTGGCGAGAGCTCGCGCACTCTGAATGTCCGTTTTATGAGCCGCGCTCCCGTGTTCCACCAGCGTACGGACGGCTTACCGCTGCCGCTGCTGGGCCATTACGGCACGGGTGACGCGGTGCAATAAAGCCATCGTGAGGCGCGCGGCACTGTTTGTGGGGCGCGGCAGTCACCTGTTGCATTACACGCGGCTCCGATGTGGGACGCTGCATACGGACAGGTAGCCGGAGGCTGGCCGGTGCCGTTGGACGCGGCGTCACAGTTGCGGTGCTTGTATTTCGGTCGTGTTTGGTATGTGTGGTTAGTCGGCGTGAGGTGAATATCCGCTCAACGCGCTTGTCATTACCATGACGGATAAACGGAATGTTTTACTCGGCACACACACATCGAACCAGCTCACCTTTTCCTCTCAAGCTCCTCTCTTGCTGGGGCCTGCTTGACGTACATTGGAGGCGTATCTCTCTCTTCCACGGAAATGTAAGGTTTACGCCAATACGCCATTTAACACCCGCTGTGCGCTGAGCACCGAGGGGACGCCGGTGGCTTGTTGGCCCCTTGGTGGCGGATCATTGACGGCGAGATCATTGATGTCGGATTTCAGCTCTGGTGACGTCCTTTTCCACGATCTTGACGTTTCAAATGCAACCGAACATATCAAAGGCGCCGTCCCCATTGAAGCTTGACAGACGCACGCGCTCACATCGCGTGCGCGTGCGCCGCCATACGCGCGCGCGCGCGCGTCCTCCGCCTGCGCAGGGGCGGAGTCAGGTAATGCTACACCGGAGGAGGGGGTGAAGACCACGCGCCTCTGAGGCTGCTGCGCATCCTCCATTCCACGTCTCCATCCGTCACCGTTGCGTTGTGCGGCCACGACCGCCTCCCTTTCCCCGCCCCTGGCGGCCGCCCGTGCGCCGTCTGAAGCCGGGTCGACTTCAGAGGTGCCGCCGGCCGGCTCCTGTGACGGCGGGCACACACCATAACCGGCGCGGTATGGTGCCACGGAGCACCGGCACGGTGTCGCCGCCAGTAATCTGTTTTCATCACACGGTTCGTCAGCGCCCGGTCCCGCCTGCGCACCTGTGACACTAACGCCGGGTGACGGCGGGCAGAACAGGTGTCCCACCTGCCTCGGAGAGCGGGGGGGGGGGGGGGGGGGGGGGACAGGGACAGCGCGCCTGTGCGGAGGCACGCGTCCAATTATTTGAATGTAAGGTTGAGTTACTGTCGGGGTTGATGCGCTGGAATTTTATGATCGCGATAAAAATACGTCCGGGCTCTTGCTCCAACACGCTTGTTGAGATGCCAAGTGTGTAAAAGTGGTCGCGTTTTTTTTTGGTGCGCATGAGGAACAATTCGAAGCGGCCTTCCTCCATACACTAACCCTCGCCCTGTTAAAAGGAATTCATGTGAATGCTCCCCCGTTGAGATTGCTGAGAATGGGCAACTGCGTTCAAATCCTCAGTCTCTTATGGAGCATCGCGTAGGTTTTGACGCCGAAAAAATGTGCCCCTGGCTGTACGGCTTTTGGCTTTCGGCCTTTTTCGGCGGCTTTTGTGGAACACTGCACGACGACCCACGGCCGGCGCAGGCGGCGGGCAGTAACCGACGGGTCCGTGGACCACGCGTGGCGAGACGACACTGTCACATTAACCTAGTCATACGTCATAACTGTATGCCCAAAGCGCACACAAATGCATACAGTTGTACTTCGAAGTAAGCAAGGAGCACACCTGTATAAGCTTCATGTTGCTGCGTGGCGTGCTTTTATAAATATGGACCTGTAATGCTGAAAAAGGCGATTTTCGGCAAAGCTCATTTTTTATTTGGTATAATGGAATCGACTATTGACCTAAAAAATAAAAATTTAGAGCCAGTCGTAAAACCTCGTTGAGGCCAAGCCATTGCTCCCTTCCGCGAGGCTCAATCATTATAAGTCTGGCAAACGGCAACGGGTCCCATCGGCCCCCCTCTCCCCTATCAAACCACGTTGTGAAAAGGGGTGAATCAAGGCGAGGCTTAACGCGAACCCGGACTGTACATAATACGTTTTTGTATCTCTTTTGTTGTGTTTTGAGCATACAAATCTGACGTATAACTCCGTTAACGTGAAGGCTTCGGCTCACCACGCGCGGTCCACGGGTTCGCCGACTGCTGCCCGCCTCCCTCGCCGGCGTGGATCGTCGTGCATTGTCCCCTCAAAAACCGGCGCTACTCTGAAACCAGAAAAGCCTAGGGACAACGTCTTTAGCGTCAAATCATACGGCAAACCAAGCCATGACATTATGTCGACTTGGCGCGATTGATTACTTTCCAGCCACTAGCTCAGCTGGGATGGAACGCTACCGTTGCCGGCGCCGTTTCCCGCCGCCCCTGCTTTCTGACGCCGCCACGGATCTGCGTCCTAACGCCGCTACGGATCTGTGTCCTAACACCACTACGGATCTGCGTCCTATCGCCGCTACGGATTTACGTCATAATGCCGCAACGAATCTGCGTCTTGACACCGCTACGGACCTGCGCCCTAACGCCGTTACACATCTGCGTCTTAACGCCGCCACGAATCTGCGTCTTAACGCCGTTACG
>NW_023596448.1:35907432-35999055 GCF_011947565.3 Pollicipes pollicipes
TAGGGCGCAGAGGCCTTATGCATTTTAAAAATCGTGAGTTTGTGCATATGCTGGTTGCACGCCAAACCTGGGTATCATCAGCCACAGTTAACGCCTTAACTCAACATACTCAAATTGCACAGCGTCCATTTCTTTGGTTGGCAGGGTAGTTCTCCCTCCGCTCTTCCTAGACCATTCTGAACTATGCAGCAGATATTGATGCAGGTAGTGAGGTAGATCTGCAGCCACTCTACGAAAAATCGCTCCACACACTCGTTGGGCAGATATGTGCGGATGTCCACACTGTCCACGCTGCGGATTCCCCCACTGGAGACCCACCACACACTCGGTGGGCAGATATGCGCGGATGTCAACACTGTCCACGCTGCGGATATCCACACTGTAGACCCACCGCACACTCGGTGGGCAGATATGTGCGGATGTCAACACTGTCCACGCTGCGGATTTCCCCACTGGGACCCACCACACATTGGTGGGCAGATATGTGCGGATGTCAACACTGTCCACGCTGCGGATATCCACACTGTAGACCCACCGCACACTCGGTGGGCAGATATGTGCGGATGTCAACACTGTCCACGCTGCGGATTTCCCCACTGGAGACCCACCACATACTCGGTGGGCAGATATGTGCGGATGTCAACACTGTCCACGCTGCGGATTTCCCCAGTGGAGACTCACCACACACTCGACAGGCAAGGATGTGCGCCTGTGTGGTGGGCTGAGTGGGTGGGCGCGCCAAAATCCCGGTTTGGTTGCGCACGCGATGATCTAGGGCGATGTGCGAAAATACGCACAAATTTGTTGTTGGGGAGATGCACTGACAGCTTATTGTGGCAGATGGGGTATATGCTTATGAAAGCAAAATGGGGATGGTGGTTACGTCTTCAGTTGGCCGCCATCGCACATCTGAACCACTATCCACCTGCACCCTTTGCGTGCGAAGAGTTGCCGCCCTCTTCAGCTGACGATGCTTTGTGTTTCAGCGGTGTTTTCAGTCCTGGGTATTTTCACGTCCACGCATATGCTCATTGTCTTGAGGATACTAGCTGGTATGTACGAGGTTGCAGAGCGTGCTTTTAAAACCTTTTAGGCATCACGACTACATGCTACATGCATTTTTTTAACGGAAGCATCGAAGGTTTTCATTCCGTTTAAAGGCAGTCTCAGTAACAAGAGGCACGCTATTTTTGACGAAACGGTGTATAAATTCGGCTGTCGCCGAGCTAGAGAACGATCCATGGCCATGTTTGTGGTCCTTCAACAGGGTTTATGTGTCTGGCAGAAGTGGCGCAGCATTATGGGACGGTGAATATGCAAAAATTTGTCCTGTTCTTAGGTCGGAAGGTAGAGCGGCCCCTTACTAAAATTAACGATCTACACCTGGAACTGCAATCGCGGTCGGAACTGAGTTGGAACTGTACGTTATCATGCACGTGGGTTATGGCGTTGCGTTATGTGCGTTATCATATATAGCATGTGCGCATATCCGTATCGCTACAGATAGCACGCAGTTCCATATTATGGTTATATTGCCAGTTGGATGTTAAGCAGCCAAACCGCGTCGATAAATAAATATTAATGTGGCGTTGAACCTCCCTCAATGTTCTGAAAAATTCAGACTCTTGGGTGTTATTGGATAAGTAAATGGAACTTAACTGAATTGAGTGGAAGAGAGTTGACGAATTGAGTGGCAATGCTCCCTGCTCCCTAAAATGCTTCCTGAAAAAGATAGTAGAGACCTCGCCACCCGAATAGTATTTCAACCAAATAGGTCAAAAATCGTAACTTTTTGAGAGAAAAATTATCCTACAAGGTATAGATAACATTGATTGGGTGCTTTGTGCAATGCAGAACGGGATTCCGGGGGCGTCATTATGCTTGTGCTATTTTGCTATTGCCTTGTGCTATTTTAACTCGAATGGCCTCAAATGACCTCGACGATCAAAGATCGCAGCCCCTGATAATGTGCCTGACGCAGGCAATGCACATTTACGTGGGAGGAGCTAGGCCGAGTTGGCTGCGATGTATTGAATATTTCGGGGGCGGCTTCGAATAACCAGCACGTCAGCTCCCGCTGTGCCGATCAGGGACAACTTACAAGTGTTCTGCGATTCACATCAGGCGCCGTTGTGTAGGGGGCCGAGCATCGCCCTTCCCAGACCGGGGGTCGGGGACCTCGCGGATGATCGCCCGGCGCAAGCCGTTACCGATGAGCTATGCAACGGCTGCATAGACACGTGATCAACGCGCACTAAGCCCCCCTCCGGGTTGTTTTATGCTAATTGTCGGATGGGGAAGTGAGGAAACGAATCAGTTTGAGTTAGCGCGGAGCACGCTGGATGGAAGCGTGTGACATCCTTGTCCGTCTTTGTGATGGTTGTTGGGCCGTGTGCCTTGCATAGTAATAGGCCTTGACGCACGGACGTAGTTTCGTTTTGGTTAGGGGGGGGGGGGCTTAACTGTGGCAAATTGTAGAACCTAATCCGAAATTCACCAACAAACGAGTTCTTTCCCTCAGCTGAGCCAATCCCATCATACAGTTGGGGGGGGGGGGGGGGAGGTAGCCCAAGTTTGCGGGCTGACCCCTCTCCCCCAGCCTTACCGAATAGGAAATTACACATCTGCCTTAACGCCTGATTTCGCTTCAAAGGTTTGTCGGAGTCGATTCTGACTCGGACTCACGGCGTCTGGCATTGATTTAGGCCCCGACTCTAAGCGGTACGGCAGAATAATTGAGTCAACCTTACTCAGCGGATGCATGGCTCAATTCCAGAAGCAATATCCAAAAATGCCAACTCTATTCGTAAAAAAACGGAAAATAATTCGATGTGTGGTCATCAACCTGCATAGAACAATGATCTTGTTCACCATATTACGATACATGACTGTCTAATTCGCTGTCATCCATGCTGTCCATATGTCTATATGCATGACTGTCTACATGCTGTCATCTATTAGCTGATGTGAATGTATGGTGCTACTTGTATTTCGACTGGAATCGGTTGACCCGTGGTTGAATTCACTCAGTCCCGAGTCAAACCTATGGCGAAACTTTAAAGAAATCTACTCATCCTGAATCAACGGAAATAGAGTTCATCACCGAGTCGACTCTAACCAAACATCACGAAATGCAACCGGGCTGTGCCTCACATCAACCATGTTTTCAGGCAGCGCGGTGCCTCCTGATCTGCCCCTGGCGCCGCGTGCGGTCTCGGGCATGATCACGTGCTAAGCTGCTTGCTGCCGGGCCTACCCCTGCTCAGATGTCCTCGCCTTTCTCTCGGCAGCTGCCCACGCCGCGTCTGGGGGGGGGGGGGGGGGGTAACGCAGAAGACGGCGAGGCGGGGAGAAACAGAACCAATGTCGAAGAAAATCGGAGGGGACAAAGGCGCTAGTCTCGACTGGAAGTGCTGCATGTGAGCAGTATTTTGATGGAAATTGATTTTAGCGAGATAGGCATTAGCTACCTCCAAACAGCAAAAATGACAATTATTCTGTGTTATTTAGCCAGAGGCTCAGGGTGGGTAGGGGCACTTCCACCACTCTGATGCCAGCCTTATGTCGATGCATGGAAACAGTAGCCTTTATTTCGCTACTCATTTTTCTTCTCTTTTTTGGCTTCCCTGTGCTTCGACCGCCAGGCTAACTTGCTGCGTGTCCAGAGGCGTTCTTCACTCGTACCTGTCAGTGTCTGTTTTCATTGAATGATGTTTCCCATCTATGACGAATAACAAGACTTGCCTTGTAATCTCCACCCCTGTCTCTCCACGCATTTCGCAAGCCGCGCGTGATGGCTTGGCTTTAGCCGTGACTCAGGTGAACTTTGCTTTCCTTTGGACGTGATTCACACGATAGAGCTGTGCCCTGCTGAAGTGTCGCTCGTTTGTCCGTGAACTGAGCGCCTTGCGGCTATAACAAGTTTCGGTTAAATCAACGGCGGAGAACGATGAGAACCTTGGCGGTCCAATAGCTGCCGTGACGCACGATATACCATTAGTTTCGCAGGGCAAAGAACACAAAAACAGCATCAGCTTATTAATGTCATTTGCAGGCGAAAATCAATCACGTTAACTGGAACAAGGTGGTTAGATGACGCGCAACGACTTTCGAGTCTAGGGCACATGGGTGAGTGAAGAACAACTTCTGCTGTGCCCACACCTCGAATATCTTCCTTAATTCGTTTCAGTCCAAGCTGCCGGTCTTCTCTATAAAACACGATAGATCGCTTGAAAAATATATGAATTGCTGATAGTGCTAGAGGCGCCGCACTTCCAGCCTCCGAATTATTCAGAATCAGGTCTTCGCTATTGTATCCAAAAGGTAATACAATCCAGCAACAAAACAAGCGACACATGTCACGACTGAGCACCAACGGCCACCGGCCAGCTACCGTATTAAATCATTCCGACGCATTAAGCGTCTAAGTGCGCCATTGCCGGAAGTGATGCCGGGTGCCGCCGGCCTTCATTATCTGCCGGTCCGCTGGTAAGGCCATCCAAATATCCCTGTCATTAGGCGCCGGCGCCGTGTTTGGGCCATGCCGGTCTGGTCCGAGCTGGGCCGGGCCGGGTCGGGTGGGGTGGGGTGGCACCGTCGCTGTGTACCCGATCCTGGATTAGCTGCGGAGGTGTCGGGTGGCGCCATAATGACCGCGGCCGGCCTGCGGCGCGCCAGACGGCTCTCTCCCACGGTCGGGCCGCGCAGCGCGGCCTGACCGGTCAGCGGGTCCGAGAGGGCCCACCGGAGGGTCACGGGGTCACCACTGGACGGGTGGACCGGCCGCGGACCATGGCGGACCAGGGTCCGGGCAACGTCGACCGCTCTGAGGAACGTCCTCCGCATGGGAGGATTCTCCTCTGAGGAGAGTCCTCCGCACCGAAAGACGTGTCCGTCACATGGATTTGTCGTCCATACATGGACTTCGGCTCTACACATGGGCACATGGTTCCACACGCGGACAAATGGCTCCCTACCTGGACACATGGTTCCATACATGGACACGCTGCTCCAAACACAGACAAACAGCCCCGTGCGTGAACACATGGCTCAATGCATGGTCATAGAGAGGAATTGGAAATTTTTATAACAAGGGGGCACAATCCGATTTCCAAAGGGCATGAAACGCGTTCAAAATATATCGCAAGCGTTCTACATGTCTGCCAACCGTCTCATAAGAAGACACACGTGCTCCTGTGCCCCTTCCCCTTCCGCCCACCCTTCCGGACTGCGTGTTTGCACTGATCAGTATCCACCAGCTGGCACCGCGTCACTGCGGTGCTCCTCGAGGCCCGTCACTGGTGTGACGGAGACATGGTGGCTGCTCAGGACCAGCTCGTCGCTCGGTGTTGTCCAGGTGCTCCGATCGTCCATTAAACCTCATGATTTGGAGGGAGGCCGGTACGATGCGGTGCGGTGGTTATGACGTCATAACCACCACAACCACCATGGCTATGGCGGCATGAGTTTTGCCACAAACACCATGATCGAGAGGTCAAGTGCGGCGCCTCCTGCACATACCCCACCGTAGCAGAGCTCGAGTGGATGGGTGTGGGGAGTGCTTAAGGGCGTTTGAGTCGCATGGTTATGAATCCATGAGTCGAATGGTCCGATCCGATCCTTGCAATGGCCGTCATTTTACCGTTCTAAATCGAAGAGAGCACTGTGAGATCAACCTCACCAGTCTGCTTTTTACATAGCACCATGATCTCTTCTATAATTAGGTATGCACGATTCTCTTTACCTATGGAATGCGTGTGAGCGACTGGGGAGTCAGGAGCCCGGGTGCATTCCAGTAATGTCCACGAGCCGGGGCGCGTTCGACGAATGTCCGCGAGCCGTAGTGCGCTCGACGAATGTTCGGAAGCCGGGGTGCGTTCGACCAATGTCCGGAAGCCGGGGTGCGTTCGACTAATGCTTAGGACAGCTTGGGATCTAGGCGGGCACATGTTGCGCAGATATTTTGTGTAGGTCGGCTGGTGAGTGAATGTCGGCAATCAGTTTTGATGCCGATGTTTTGAACATATTTCAACAGCCTGGTTTCTTGGAAAACTAACGTTGGAATCGATTTTATCGCATCAGGCAGATTTGTGCGTTTAATCGCTTAAAGGGAATGTTCCACATTTGAAGATATTAAAGCAAGCATCAGGTATGATGAAACAGGCTCAGTTATAAGTATCGGTATGTTTTTTAAGTGGAAAAGACTGCTCCAGATAGCACAGTTCTACGTTTATCAAATATGCTCCCCATTGTGTCATGGTTTGATTAGTTCGTCGTACCTTGCACAGCATTGATTGAGACCCACTGACAGCCGTTTTATCTGGAAATCGCTCCCACAAACGCCAGATATGAACGTCTCAAGAATCTTGTTTGCCCTTGATCGCCGCATAGCTTATGGAATGGCAAGATTTGAATGACTTATTATGGTATTATAAATGCTAAGGTGACTGCGAAATACTCTCCACGAAATACTCTCGCCATTTTTGCGGGCGTATAGCTCAGAAACTAGAGAGTCTTAGGTTTTAAGAAGGACAGGATTGTGAACATCACTAAAAGATATTCAAGTTGGCTAGTTCATCTCAAAACCCCATTTAAAATTGATACACTCCCTCTAAGCACCGAGTAGCCTGATAAGTGTTTACCACATCTCGTGCTGCAAATCGTTTCCCTTTACCTGTCAGCATTTAAAGCTTTTCGTCACTTTGTCGCATGCCCACCAGGCTCCCCCCCCCCCAAAAAAAAAATCATCTGCGTACAGCTTAAAACCTGTGTAATGCTGCGTAGAATACGTACCATGGGGTCCTCAGCGAAATGGCTAAACGAGCCGGTCGGCACATATTCTCAGAGACGTCGCGCTGCCTCCATGCTTTCAGGCTGTCGGGACTGTCGGGAATGCTGTCTGAACTGCTGTCGGGATTATTCAGGACTGTCGGGACTGCTGTCGGGACCGTTGTTTGCACTGCTGTCGGGACTATTTCAGGACTGTCGGGACTGCTTTTGGGATTAGCGGTATTCAGAAAGGGCGCCCTGGTCTGTCCCTGCTCCTGATCTGACTATGACATCTGGTATCACGCGGAGCCAGACAGTTTACACTAACTTGCCATGTGCATCATGCGATGGAGTGTGTTCGAACAGAAGTTAGAGGTCCAACTTCCGAATACGTCATACATGCAGATGTCGCTCCGCAACAACACAGCGTAAAACGCGACGCAAACATTGGCTTCGCTAGCTCGGATAAGAAGTGCCAAGATACAAAGCCTCTCAGTGACGACATGGTGCGTTACTAATAAGGGTTACACCGTGAATGAAACAGTGCAGAAAAAAGTTGTGCACCGCTTGCTCCTCCAAATGTTGTTTTACGATTCCTGAAATAATTTATCTCTGTGTGTGAAAGACGTCCAAAGTTTGCGCACCTTGAAAGCAAGTGATAGCTCGGTCTCAGTTATTGCCAATGCGTGCAGTTTTGGTTCAGTACAAATTCATTAAAGCGCGTCTCATGTACAGCTTTGTTGAAGTGTTAGGACATCCTGAGATCGCGGGGTGGTGTTAACCTCATCTCGGGATGATGGGTTTGGCAATCACCCGTTCCCGGGCTTGACAAATGTGTCGAGACTGACATTCTGCACAGCGTTGTCCATCCAGTGCTTTGCAGAGCGTAGGCGCCGCCCACTAACGGCTCTTAACATAATATAGGAAGTATTCTCACATGATTAAGTTCATTGGTATCAGGTGTAACTCTCCTAACCTACGCACAGAAAAGAAGTGTGATATTGATCAGCGTCCAATAAATGTATGATCATTGGTCAGGTACCAATAAGCACATACAGCTGTGGTTTCATCCTAGTATGTGTACGTTATATATATATATATATATATATATATATATATATATATATACCTTCCCATGCATGTATTATAAAACTAGACATGACAGTAAAAATAACAATGTTTGCAATCTATACGGTTTTAATATCCAGAGAAGCGAGCTAGGATTCGCCTATGACATAATTTTATCCAACACAAATAATTACACTGTTTACGACGTCGTGTTGTCCTGTTCTGGCCAGTGTGACCACTACAATGCGAGCTAGACGTAAAGCTGAATAAAACTGCAAGTCAAACGCAATGCATTGGGAGCAAATCACGCTGACGCGCTCCGTGAATCGTTGCTTTTGCGAAAACAAGCAGCTGGCGTTCGGGATCAGGCGCTGATTTGCTGAAAGTTCCATTTTGATAAAAGAAATATTCGGCTGCCCTCAAATTTCGATGCACATCGTTGTTATGTACAATGAAACAAGTGCTTTTAAGGCAGACTGAAGTCACTCACGATCTTTTTTCGGTATACCCCATCTCAAACTTACAAGAGCTGCCTGTCCGGCTGATGGCCGTTGACGGGGGGGGGGGGGGTTGGACGGGTGAGGGATTGGTACGCATTCATAACGCATTTTGTGGACTCTCTTTTCATGCAACACCAGACGCATGGTCTTAAATTCAAAGATCACCGGGGATCCCCTCCTACCCATCCACCGGCAAATTCGCACTTGTGTGTTTCAAAGCTATGCCCAAAGAGGGCGTCGCGCATGAAAAGATACCATCATTCTCTTCCGCAACGTGTCATATGTCCGGACAATAGAGCATGAAGTCCACACGCCAAAATCAAATGTCCCACCCCAACCCCTCCCCTTCCCTCCCCCCGTTTAAACCCGACGCTCGGACGTCGGGGTGGGATGGGGGCGGCCAAGGGGTTGAAATACGACACGTTCGGCTAATGACCACTGCGACCGTAATGATCAAACCAGTGATTGAGCGAATCGAAAATGGTGCGGCAAATGAGCCATCATCTGTTCACTGATGACGGAAGCTTAACTCATGCTCAGCTCATTATGCAGACGCGCATTTACGTTTTCGATGCATCGTGATCCTGAGTTCAAGCGAAATCAACATGCGTGGCTTAGCTGCTTGCTGCCATCGGCTTTGGAGTCTGAGTCTGGGGTAAAAAACTTTGCTCTTGGAGTCTCCGGATATCATTGGCGAAGCGAAGTCCGTCAGCGCACGGTACGGCAATTACTTTTTACGACCAGCATCTGTCGTTTCCACTCGTTGGTCCATGTGGCGGCTCGTCCCCGACCTCAACAACGACCAGCGGCGCCCGTCAAACGCAGCATCACAACCCGGCTTTGGCTCTGGCTCATCTGACGCATCCGGCTCTGACTTTGACTCCAGCAGCCAGCAGGCGGTCAGGTGTCGGAGGGTCGTCGGACCGGGGTCCCCCTCCCTCCCTCCTGCTGTGGGGGTCGGGAGGTGTGGGGGCGGGACGTCGTTGGCCATGCAGGCTGGCGTCCGGTGCTGATGCCACCCTGACTGGCCGGCGGGGCGGAGTCGGCTGCGAGTGACAGAGGTCAAGTCCCTAGTAAATGGTAACGGTGGGTGGGGCCTCATAAATATGATTACTGGTGGGCTAAAGAACAGATATCTCGCGGCACAAATAATTTCGCTTTATTTTATTCAGTTGGCGTCTGTTTGGTGATTTTGGCCTGGAACTGGTTACGCAAGAAATCCCTGGCAGTGAGCGGCGGGAACCTGCAAAGAGAAACAAAGCGCGAGCAATTCCAGTGTGTGTTTGTGCGGCGCTTGATGCGCAACATTTGCAGCCAATTTTCAGATGCATGCTGTCGACGTCAGCGTTGTACTTCGCACTCCAGGAAAAGGAAACGAAAACAGGACGCTCCAGAAAATCATCGACGTTGGTCAAGTACTGGTTGAGCCCAGTCTGGCGTGCAGACCTCCAACATCGCCACCTGAGCGGGAGCAGCGATACCCTAGCCTGGGTGAGCAAGCGCTGGTTACGTCACGCGTGACGTCACGACGCCTGTGGCTGCAGAAGCCTCGCCCTGGTTTCCTGTGACTCATACAGCGGTCAAGCCGACGCCAGTCCCTCTACAATAAAGTGTTAATCTGCCTTTTATATCGGAGATGAAAGTGGCGCTCGCGGCCTATAAAACGCGGCAGTAAATGCACGGCGTTCGAGTCGGGGCAGCACCAGATATAAT
Organism: Pollicipes pollicipes; assembly: GCF_011947565.3. Taxonomy (NCBI): domain Eukaryota; kingdom Metazoa; phylum Arthropoda; class Thecostraca; order Pollicipedomorpha; family Pollicipedidae; genus Pollicipes; species Pollicipes pollicipes. The sequence continues at coordinate 35,917,482 of NW_023596448.1, forward strand.
GGTAGAGTCAGTTCGCGGTAGCAGATATCAAGGTAGGGTCAGTTCACGGTGGCAGACGCATTGTAGACTTCTCCTGCGATACAGACGAGTCACTTGACTCCGGAACATGAATGACAGGCAGCCAGTACTTACCCCTGCTGTGCCACAGACTTCAGGCACCCAAGTCTCTTCTGCCCCTGATTGGTTTTCGTTTAGTTCTGTTTCTATGGGCCTGCTTGCGAGCATCTAAACGGCCATGCGCACCATAAACCCCACGGCATTTGGTGAATCACGAGCGTTGGGGTTTGGGTGCTTGTGTTTAAACTTATTCCACATTTCGTCCAAAAACTCATCTCCACCGGCCTAGTGTTTAAAAGAAGCAATGGCCAATTGCAAGACACTGGAGTGTACAGTACAGACCTCATGTTGCTGTACCCTACGCTTTTCCGCCCGTTGTAAAACCCGTATGTGTATGAACGAGTGGGGGAAGGGGCATGGCTCCCAGATTTTCTGAATGCTTTACATTGTTCCCACACAGATGCATGAAAAGTATCGACTTCAGAATTAGCGCTGCCTTCCCAACCCCCCCCCCCCCCCCCACACCTTTTGAAGCTGACCTGCACCTCCGGGTAGACTGGCGTCCCAAGTCCCACAGTTCATAATCTGCGCTGCGTTCAAAGCTGCTGACCGCCGCCAACCTCGTCTAACTATGCCCCCGCCCCCAGATCCTCCTCATTGTCTTCCCCAACTTTGACAGGCCAGACCTGCCATGTCACCGCCAAGACGGCGGCGGCGCGGCGGCCGGCCTTAGGTCCCGGGGTGGGGGGAGGGGGAGGGGATCGCGAGCGCGTCTCGCATAAACCCGGCCGGGCGGTGACATCAAAGGGTCTGCCGGCCGGCGGACGCCTCATTTCAAAGGGAACGACTTCACCCCCCGCCGCACGCACGTGGTTTTCGCCGCCGACGGAGCCGGACACGCAGGAGCGCCGACGGCCCGGTGCCGAGCATGAAACGAGCCCGCGCCTGGAGGTCGCGCGCGCCGGCGCCAAACCGACCCGACTCGCGTCCCCTAGACAGGGCATCATCGATGAAGTCCAGAGACTGCTCGCGGCTCGCGGGTCACCTGCCAGCCGTGCGACTGCAGACCGCCGACTCCTCCTCGGGAGGAACCTCATGCTCCCAGTTGCTGGTGTTGCCCCTCACACTGGCTGTGCAGGCACCCAGATCGGGAGAGACAGATAATTTGGGCCGTCAAAAATCAACTCATTGTCGCGGCGGTTTACACCCTCGGATGTTGCATTGCTTCCTGGATCACTTTCAGTGTTTGCTGGTGTCTGTCCATGACGGAAAGCCAGCTCCTGAGGCGGCGAGGGATTGCATCGATTACGTCGGCGGGTGATTGCATCGATTACGTTGGCGGGTGATGGCGCCAATTACGTCGGCGGGCGATTGCATCGATTGCGTCGGCGGGTAATTGCGTCGAACGTCGGTGTAGTAAGAGAGAGATCTCTACAAATGATTGATCTCAAGCATGATGAATTGTGGGTCTGAATAGGACTGAGAGGCTCTGTAAACTTGGAATTGGAATCAGACTTACATTCAGTTTAGATGAATTAATGCTCAGCACGGAAGAACGCGGTTATCAAAGAACTCAACCCCTTTTGAGCCTCTTAATGCACCTCGCTTTAAGCTCATAGCTGGATCAAGCCCGAATAAATATGATTATAACTGATCCATTCAGGGCATATTGAGAGAAAACGCATGCTCTGAGAGGGACATGGTTGGGTTACAGATTGCAGGTATGGCAGCCTGTTAGGTTCAGTGGCTAATGCTGGATTGGTTGGTTTCGCCTGAGCTAGATTCGGCTCGTTTGTGGTGTGTTAGGCTGACTTGGCTGCCTCCGTTACCTCAGGTTTAGTATCGGCTGACTTGGCTGCCTCCGTTGTCTTAGGTTTAGCATCGCGCCCTGAGTCAAACCACTGGGGATCATGCCCCCTGCAATGCTGGTAAGACAGGCCACTGGCTCAGCAACTCAGGTCTCCAGTAGGTGAGCGCTCCCGCATCTTCTCTGTTAAAAACGCGGTTCTGCTCCAGCATACCAAACCCCATCCTGACTTACCCTTCCAATCTACAGGACGGAATGACTGGGCATGGGCGCGGCCTCATGCAACGCCCAGCCGCTGACGTCAGCTGATGAAGCGGTTTGGGCTGTGGCACGTCTGGTTTGACGTCGGCCACATTGACCCACGTGTCCTTTGCGGCGATTCACATGCCAGTGCGCTGACCTGCGAGACGTCAGGTCAAGGTAGGCTATGCATCGTAAGGTCGGATATTCCAGTGTAGGACCAGCTGGTCCGTGTAGTTAGCTCCACGTATGGGCTCGATCTAAGCGACTGGCTTTAGATAAAACCGGGTCAGGTCAGGTTTGAGCAGGTTTGAGCAAGTCAAACCAGGTCAGGTTGAGCATATTCCTTTAGAATCGGCCTCATGGATTGATTCTGTCCACTTTGGACTCCAACTTGCACTCAGACTTAAACCAAATTGACGAGACTAAGCTAAAACTAAATTTTAAAAAAAATAATGACAATAAAGTAAAGCAAACGATAGAAGCCGGCAACAAACATAACGTCAACCTATCGCAATAACTGAAGAAGCCATGAGATCAAGATCGCATTTTAAATCAGGAACGGGATAAAGATGTCACGGAGATGTCATCTGCGGCTAATTAAGGAGTGGTCATCTGCGGCTAGTTAAGTAGTTACAGCTAGTTAGTGTCTGGAGTCATTACTACGCTTCTTTGATGCATTGATTTATGTTAGGATATGACCAGTTGCAGTCCTTGTCCCCGACGACCATTAGAACAGACGAACTTTATCATTGGATATGTTTACTTCAATGATTCACACATAACGGACGATATCTGTCTAGAGCTCAAGATCTTGTGACTCGAACTGTGGAGTTAACGAACTTTGGCTCGGCCTAGAGTCCTGAGGCTCGGACTAGGACCAGGACTTGTGAAGTGATTCCGATAACGTCAGAACCGATGACGTCAGACCAGACCGTGTCATCCGGTTTGACATCGACAGTGACACTCACACCAATGAGGTTTGCGGCTTGTTTGATGCCCTGGGGTCAAACCCAAACCAGGGTCAATGCGCATCATCCGACCTCGGGGTTGAATTTTTATACAGAAATAAGTCAGTGTCGTATCGCAAGATCGAAATAAAATGTCGCCGCATCATAAGTGAGAAGACGTCGGATTGCTAAAGTTGACCGTCGCTGTTTTTGTCGCGTCGGTTTGCCAAAGTTGACCGTCGTCGTTGATTTTCTGATCTTTTATACTAACGAGCGTGCATGCACTGATTTCAGCAACGAAATAAAAGCACGTTATCATGTCATCGCCCTCCTTGCATTACCCCCACATCGGCCTATGGCAGCCCAGCTTTCTGAAGAGCTGAGGCTTCCAGTTAAACGACAAAAAGCCGTGACTGTTTGCAAATGAAACGGCAGACAAATAAAAAAGGAACTGTATGCTATTTGTAATGATGTAAAGGAGCCACCAGACAAACCAGTATTTTTTCTCCTGCTGACGTCTTTTTTAGAAATAGAAAGGTGAGGATTTTGTGCATCCGAAACATGCTTGCTTGATTTTGTGCATCCGAACATGCTGTGACCTGCTTGGATAAATTAGGTGCTTAAAACAGGTGTGATCATTGCGGTGCTGTGTACCGACAGATTTGGATTTGTTTTGTTGTAATGAAGGGTGTAAGTACCAAATGTGTGCTGCTGAGGGAGAACATTGTTTCGTCGCGTCCTTTATGTTCAAGTAGTTTCATTGAAATGTGGAACACCGGTCCCTGCCGCTCTCTTTTTGTTATCGTTTGAAGGTGAAAAACTGAAATGATGTGGATAAGCCATAGAGAATACTAGCACTGACTATGCTGTGGAGTGTACGAGTGCAATACATTACTTTAGCACGCTCTTGCCAAAATACCAGCCCTATTAAGGTGTGAATGCGCGTGATCAAACTGCTGCATACAATTCCCTTAATAATCCATTTGGGCAGTGGGAACAGCAAGCCACGATGGCTTGTCAAGGCTACAACTTGGGTAGAGGCTTGCTCCATATGGGCCACGAAAAGGGCCTAAAACTTTAAGAAATGTGGTGCTGCGTTTCATTACGCATGCACTTATCACTGTCTTAGCCATTTTATGTGAGCAAGCCAGTGGGGCTTATCAGTGTTAGCGTCAGCGTCAGCGTGTCATGCGATTGTGCCGTACCTGTGTAGTCTTACATGTGTTCAGCGAGTCCTCAAAGTCCTTTTGCAGTATAACACATGTTCTGGTGTTACTACACCCTGATAAATATTCGTGAATGAAGCAGCATTATGGCGGCACAAAATCTGTGCCGTACAGAATTAGCGCCGTCAAATCGGCAGCAAACGAGACGAACAGCGGGGGTATTTTAGAAGGACGGCCTTTAACCAATGATCACCTGTTACAACCAGATAAAGTAAATGCTTATTTCAGTTGAACGTCAGCATCCTTTGGTCAGATATACATAAATGCATGACTCTGAAAAGGCCTTGCCTTTCTGGCATGAATACCGCAGATGGAACCTTGGCTGCCCTCAGCACAATGCATGGCGTCCAAATTTTGTCAAGATATGTCATAACTTTTGCGCGGGAAATTCACCCAACTTCATCCTTTTAATGCCGTCATTGTTATGCTAAGTGTAATGGCTTGGCGATGAGGTTAGGAAGCATGGGACAGGCCGGAGTGGCATTACCATTGCATAAAAACAGGGTTAAGAGCGCTGCCTTAGTTCTGCTAATCCAAAGTCTGCCGTTTTGAAAAGATTAGTTTATTCCGGAGTAAGAAAGCAAGTCATCAGACAGAACAGCTGAGTCAAAAAAGCATGTTCGATTAAGATGCCAAATTCGTTACGGTTATGTAAATGTTCAGCACTTGTATGAAGGCCGACTGCTGTCCACAAACAAGCCGCTGCCCGGAGTAGCAGAACGTCTAGTCTAGCAAAGAAAACCAATGCAACCCAATCTAACAGGACACTTGACTGGATACAGGGTCTCATGAACCTGGACTGCAGGGACCGTATGCGGCATTTTGCAATTGCGGGTGGGGGAGGGGAAGAGAGCACAGCGCGACATTTTTGCCGTTTAATTACCTCCGTTTGTGTATTGGTAGTCTATAGCTCACGCGGCTGTCTAGCCTCTGTACAGTACAGCACGTCAGCCTAAATATCATGGACTGTGTGTCCAACATGCACGCTGAATCAGTGTCACACGAGCGACGGGGTAAAACCCGACTTGCTTGCCCGAGAATCAGCCCCCAAGGCGAAGCAAGCCGTCGTACTACACGGCTCACGATGATCCTGCCAAATAAAGGCAAGAGTGGTATAGCTCAATAATCACTTGGCTTTTTACTGCCACCTGTTACAAAGACGGGAACAAGATTAGCCTCATTGCACCTCCCCTGAAAAGTCCATTTAATAATGGAAACTTTCATATCGTTGTGAGCGATGTCGTCACCCGATCGGCAAACTCACAGATAATGCAAGGCCTTATATTGCCCGTGGTACAAGCTTTGTGGACATTTAAGCCGACTAAGAACAGCCTAATTGTGTTTCATGTTGCGATAAAACCATGCTGATCGGGCACGTCAAACGCTGCGATGCAGACAGGTAGACGGATTGTCTCAGCCTCGGTTCGTCCCGGGGCAGGTGAGTTTTGTTGCGGAGGTGCGATTGAATAAGTTTGCTGTTCTAGGTCCCTCAGCGCTTCACGGTTGTCATCCTGTAGAGAAGGAATTCAGATACCTGATGTATTTTACGAACAACAAAACCGCTTAGGGTTGCATATAAAGTCACATAGCATACCGTACTTATAACAAAGTGTTTGTGACATTGCAGTCTGGACACTGTCCATTTGTCATGAACTTCATTCTCAGTATTTTTATGCTTGTTTTCGTACGGCTGTATGCAGCTTCATTGTCACCCAATGACCTGTGTACCTCGCTGTCAAAGCATGATCAGGATATGTGATTACTAGCCACAGAACGAACATGATCAGGATGTGTGTTCACTAGCCACGGTGGGGACATGACCAGGATGTGTGATTACCAGTCGCAGTGGATACATCGTCAGAATATGTGGTTAACAGCCACAGCGGGAACACGATCAGGATATATGCCAATTACCTGCAGTGTTTCATATTATGCATGATCAGGATGTTTGGTTGCTTGCCACATACAAGTAACCATGTGAGAACACAACAAGCATATGTGGCTACGAGCTACGGTGGGAACATGATCAGGATATGTGGTCACGAGCTACGGTGAAGCATAATGATTGCATACCGCTGTCTCCATTGAAGAGTAAACCAAGTCTGCAATGCCATCTACCGGCAAGTTGTCAATAAAACGCCAGCCGCATGGCGCTGGCGACCCCGAGGGCCGCAGAAGTTGGCTCGCCTGTGGTCAAAGCAAGCACCACAGCCGTGCAGAGGATCTCGGCTGGCTCGAGAGACATTCGCAGGCCTCGTAAGTCAGCTCGTTTGTAGTTACGAGCGGTAGAAAGAGTAAATAATTACCGGTAACCGGTAAACCAGTTACCTAGTAAACCAGCAAGCAAGTAAATCAGTAACCAGTAAACAAGTAATCCCGTAACCAGTAAACTAGTAAACCAGTCACCAGAAAGCAAGTAGCCAGTATGGAGAAGCCGCGGCACCGCAACCAAGCGGACGATCTTGGCAGGAGAGATGGATGCCGTTTGGCACCCCGGTCGTCACGCAGCCACCGGCAGAGAACACCGCCAGGTACAAGAAGTTGCCGCCGCGGTAGGAAGTCCACTGCCGTGCCAGCCCAGCCGTGTCTCAGCCGCCCAGCAGCTGGACAGTCCGCTGGCCGCAACATGGAGTGGTGCGCGAGTACAATTGGCATCATTTTACGTGCTCGAGCACAAGCAGCTTGGTAAGGTCCGCGTTCGCCTTCGTCTGTTTGTTTTTAGTTAACTTGATAACTAATACCGTTTAACCAGTGACTCCTGGTACGCTGGGGGTCGAGCATTTTCAGCATGAGAGCTCCAATTTAAAACGCCTGAAAAGTGCGTACATTCCTTGCGTCAAACCCGAACGCGCGTTGCTAGAACCCTGGGTGTGATATGCATATTGCCAGAGCAAGATGCAGCCATCAGCGGACAGACAGGCTTGCACCACTGGCAAAGATGGTGCCCATCAGCGGCTCGAGGCCCGTGCCCTGATTAACTGCAGTGGGGAACAATAGCTCAGCCCCGAAAATTGTGAAAATATCCCTCGGTGGTAGAGGTCGTTGGACCAAGCCGAGGAGCGTTAAAAAGGCAAACCTATCAGAGTGCATTTGCAAACATCTTGCGAGCCGAGCTGAGTGAATGCCGTGCAGAGGCGCTGCTCAATGACTTTTAAGTGGGCGATGACATCACACCACTTGCACAAATCCAGGGGATTAAACCCCGCTATCTCATCCTCATCCACGAAGTCAAGAATGTGATTGGTCACTTTAAACAGCGCACACTTGCCGAATGTCGGCGGCGGTATGCAATAGCATTAGCGATTGCCATTGGGCAGTTTGGCTGCTGACTCGTGGCCAGTTGGTCGGCAGGTGTGTTTGCTGCCAGTCATTGCAAGCATCAGCCTTTCCGCTGTGCGCGATGGCGCCCTCTTTGAGGCCCGCTTCGCTAATCTGCCTTTAGTGGGCGGAGCCACGTGTCACCGCCGCGGCGCCATTGGTCGGCCTGCGCTAGGCTCCGCCCCCACGGCTGGCGGGGACCGGAGTTGTGTCGGCTGGGTCAGTGCGTGCGCAGAACGTGCAGGGCGCGGCGTGACTTCCGAGCTCTGGACTGGTAGCGCGCGTTCGAGCCAAGACTGAGTGGGCCGGAGTCTGTCGGGGGCTGGGCCGTGAACTCGTGACTCGCCGGCGGGTCGAGGTCAGGGCGCCGGGCTCACCTCGACCGTTAGACTCCGCGATGGTCGAGGAGGCAGCCCCGCCGCGCCGTCGGCAGGCGTTCGCCGATGAGAACCTCTACCTGGAGCCCGTGCTGGCCCCGTTCCTGAGAAGGGTGAGTGAGCTGCCGCTGGACCGCCTGAAGCGCCAGACTTGACGACCGTGGCATCGACCACGATACATCATTCACAGAATCTGGTGGCATTTGTTCGGTAGTGATTCGTTTGATTTGATAGCCCGCTTGATTTCGCTTGTTTATGCTTGAGCGATAATTGCATTCATAGCGCTCGCCGGTGAGTAACAGGGGCACCGTTCATTGGCACAAGGTCAGGAACTGGCGGTAACAGGAAAACCGTCTATCCCGGTCATGACATGGCCGATAAAGTGCCGAGTTCATCCCTCTCGGTCCAGCCATCAGCCCTCGGGGCTGGTTAGGCAGGGGCGGCTCCAGGTCCCTCGGTCCAGTGGTACAATTAAGACCATCTCTGACTAGTGAAGGACGGTCCGCAACGCCAGGTCATCCTCACCGCTCTTGCCGCACGACACCAATGACGCGGAACGATGGGGAATGCTTTTCGAAGCGACGTGATTGCTCCCTGAAGTGACGCGGCTGCGGCTGTTTCACTTCAATGTGTCGTTTCTCTTTTTGCGTCAGAGGTGTGGACGATGATCTGAGAGCACTCTGTCGCAAAGCATAGTTTTGCGCGACACGAATTTCCGACCGCTGTTCTGGTTTGGTATGGGTTTGGCTGCATCATGAGCCAGTAGCGTGGCCGAGGGACGAGCTTTGGGGGTCATGCCTTTTGTAGGTTGGGACAGGGTTCCTGGTAGCGTAGGCTCCAATACTTTTTGGTAGTTTAAGACGCCCGTTGGACTACTGGAGCATCTCAAAGTCCAAATCATCAACACCGGAATGCTAGAGCATTTAAAACCACCTTCGAGTGAGCAGAATGGGATCTCGGGTCTGAAAATCCACCTCCTTAAACATGGGCCCAGAGAACAGCCAAGTGGCCCCTTGACCGAAACGGTTCCCTAGGCTCCGATTTGGTCCCCTCCCGTGCAAAATCCTGGCCACGCCGCTGCCGAGAACTGGAAGCTTCTGCCCGCGGCTAGCAGGAGCCGACTCGGGGTATCCAGCGCGTGGTGCAGGATGTGTGGGGCTGATTCGCTGTTTTTGGCGTCAATTACCCTACGTCCCTATTACAATTGCAACAATGAACCTCGCAATGACTCTGCTATGACCATCCACAGCCCCGTGAAAAATTATTTGCTGACGTTGGCAATAAATGTCGGCGTCTCTGACAGCAGTCTATGCTATGATACGGCCAGCTTGATAATAGCGTCAGACCCGCGGGCAGACGACCCATGGTCATACGGTTTCAAGCATGTGCAAAGAACGGCAGGTGCTTGCCGGGCCGCTTTCCTGTGGAGACGTTGACCCAGTGCTCTTTCACTCAAACACGTTGCATGGGCTGCTCTGCCGCGTGCCCGGGCGGGTACAGACACCGCAGTCCCGGGAGAGCACTGCATTGCAGCATGAATGCCGAGTTAGAAGCATCTGTGTCGTTCGGCGTGTGGTGCCATCTGTTGGGGACAGGCCGAGTTACAGTGATGGAGGGCACCAGGGGAAGGGAGGGAAACAGGACAGAAGCAGCACCCCGAGGACTGCAGGCCGCAAGAGGCCTTCCTCTGCGCTTGCGCAATTGCAACGATATCTCGACCAAGGATGGGCCCTTCAACCCAATGGCCTTAAACGTATCACGAAGAACCGATTAACATACAATATATATATATATATATATATATATATATACAAAAGCGTCGTATTGAAAGAGTCCGGTGGTTTTCAGGTCAATTATTCTGTTACTGCTGGTGTCGTCACTGGCTTTGTGAGCTCAAAGTGCTTTCCACCTACGCCAATCAGAGACGGATTTACTGGTCTTTTTACAGACATCTTGTCGCAATGCAAAATTTTTGCTGACGACCGAGTTAATCACCATACAGGCTCGTTAAGTTTCTTGCTTATCGTAAAACAGCGGGGTGTGCTCTCGATCTTATTATTTGTTCGTGTCCACCTGATATATTGAACCGACAACATCAAGTCACGTTGCATTAATCCACTCCGTAAATTTGGTAAGGGAGTGTGCCCTCCCCCTCCCCCCCTCCCTCCCCGGGTGCTATGCGCCCACGCGCCTGACCAATTTTGTGTGCACATCCACACGGCAGAAAAGCAGAATCTACGATTTATCTGTAACTAGCCTTTGCTTTGCACAATGTTACATCATTTTGCTCGTGGAAATACCAAGCAACCGTGCTTCACATCCAGGAGGATTTCTCATGAAATCCCGATGCACTACGCGAGAAACCGTGACGCCTGTTCGCGGTGTTTTCCAAATCTGTGCAGAGTTTGGCCAGCAAAATTGTCACGAGGAAGCACGCAGCCTCTTTTCCCCTATCCAGATTTGCTTGGAAGATTTTGGATAACTTGGTGCATATTTAGTTGTTTGTAGAGCCTCGATTTTTGGCATGAGAATCAAGATAAAAGCTGGAATTATTACTCACTGGAATATAAGAGATAATGCTACGTCACAGAAGCGTTGCTTTGCCTTGTGAGTTGGAATGCGCAAAATTATCAAACATGCCAAAGAATAACCCAGCAAGTGCTTTTTTCCACGGATTTGGCCGTCTTTCATCTTAAAACTGGAGGAGAACGGGGGGCACAAGTTGGTAGGCTGAAGCCACCCCCACACCAACAGAAAAGGAAACAATACCCCTGTTGAGCCGGGTTGTTCGTACGCGCTGAGTGCTGCACTCACGAAGACCTGACCGGGTCAGAATGATTCTCTCTAACCCGTGTGTTTCTTTTTTGGCCCAGAACTCTTTGGAACCGCGGCATTTAGCACTAGAATGATTACCGCAAGTGGTTGGTAATTGCTCGTCCCCTGCGATTTATATGTATCCTATGCTTCCCTCCCGAAGCTAAGCCAACATCGCAACTTAGGAGACATGACCAGAGATTGAGCCTGTTAACCAAACACCAAGCATCTGGGTTAAAATCCCTGCTTCTATCACCGTTTCGGTACGATGGTCACAGTTCCCCCCCTCCAGACCTGAAACTGCTCGCCCTCTGCGGTACCGGGACTTCCCGTCCCGTAACACCCGTGCCTAACCGCTTTCAGACGGAGGTGCCTCTGGCCAACCGGCTGCCTGACAACGTGGTCGTTACTCTGGAGAAGGCAGCCCTATGGAAGGCGTTCTGCGCTCGGACCAATGAGATGATCGTGACCCGCAAGGGACGGTGAGTGACACAGCCAGTGATGTGATGTGTGATGTGAGCGGTGTGTCACACGCATTACGCCAGCCGGTGATGTGATGTGTGATGTGACCGGTGTGTCACACGCATTACGCCAGCCAGTGATGTGATGTGTGATGTGACCGGTGTGTCACACGCATTATGCCAGCCAGTGATGTGATGTGTGATGTGACCGGTGTGTCACACGCATTACGCCAGCCAGTGATGTGATGTGTGATGTGACCGATGTGTCACAAGCATTACACCAGCCGGTGATGTGATCTGTGTGTGATGTGTGTAAAATGGTCGTCGTCGTTGGCGGCGGGCAAAGCAATCGTTGATGGTTGATTTGAATTGCGTCAGCGGCGCCAGTTTAAGCCGGCTCGGGAGCGCACTCCGACAAACTTCTGTATAGCTCGAAGTACTTGCATGTCAAAATATTTTGCACTTAACCATGCGGCACGTGGCCCGTAGACTGTGCGATGCATTTTGGCGGCGGCAGCGAAACCGTGAAATATTGGGGGACAGGGTCGGTCAATTTTTGAGCTTTTTATTTCCGTGCGACATCCCCGTTCCACCTTCTGAGAAAAATGTCCAGTTTTCCCACATGAGCCCTCAGTTCGTGAAGGACCGGGCAACACAGTTTCATTGCACCGCACGCTTAAATTCCAGGAGCGATGAGCGCTGTAAAACGTGCAGAAACCTCGGTAAGAACGGAATCCTAAACCAACCCCAGTCAGTTCCAGATTTTCCTACATCATGAAAATTGATCAACATGCTAAATTGCCATGAGCGCCGTGTAGGACATCCAGGGGCTTATTCCGATACTTCAGCACTTCAAAAATGTGATCGTGGCAATGGCCTCACCGTAGCCTGGCTGCAAAGCGAAAAATGTGAGCACGCTCAGACGGACACTGAACGTTCGTTTTCGGTGAGCGGTTGATGCAAACTGCGAACTCCTGAACAGCGTGGTGGACATTCTCGTTACATTCGCTTTACTGCATTATTCACTTAACAGAGGCTTGGTTTGAACCTGTCTGATTTCCAGCTTCATAATCCGATGTTTTTGTCTGTTAACGTAGCTCTTACGTGCTGCGCTGCATCCACGAATGATGCCAACTTTTCGGACCATTGCGGTGCAATCTATATCCCGTTATTTGCCGATGAACAGATTCGTGCTGTTTCTAGTTTGACATACATTGTAGTGGAAAACCTCAATCACCATCAAACATAGCTATGGTTTTGAATACGTCTGGCTGCATTTTGCCGGTGGATTCAACACAACGGAGCAATATAGGAAGCCCGATTTCATGTCAGGCTTCAGTAATACCACTTGGGGTTTGCAACGACATCACGACGTCACGGCAACGACAACGACCTGCAGATGCAATAACTCGACCCGACCCCCTTTGTGGGAGGGAAATTTATATATATATATATATATATATATATATATATATACATAACATCCATATATATATATATATATATATATATATATATATATATATATATTTGCCTTCGATGTAGCCGTGCCGTATAGCTGTACACCACACGACCACTTCAGCGATGAAGGAAGAGATAAAGATGCAGGCAGCCCAGCGGGCTCACTGAGTGTTTGGGAGACCAGAGATACGGGGCTCGGATCACCGCGGTGGCCGCCCTCCTCCTCCAGGGTCAGAGGCAGATGACGTCATATAGCCTGAGCTGTCGGGTGCATCGGAAGGTGTCAATGACCGATCAGTATGGAGGATGTAGTCCAGTAATTGGTCGAGGAATCCGAAATGTTCATGTTGGCTGCATCTTAAGCCCACACACATAAACACGTGTTTGTGTGCCTGTGTGGCTTTATGACATATCACACACTTAAGCACATAACACGCCTGTATTAGAAGTCACTAACATGTTTTTTACGGCATAGGGTGTGTGCAATGAACGTGATGCTGAAGACTAGAACCAAATTAAAAAGTGATAGGCTGTGAATGAGAGTGGTCCCATCGCTTAAAATTAAAAGGCAGCGCTGGCCCTCTGGGGGTCGCTGAGGCACTGACACGGACCTGACCGTGCAGACAGATGCATGGCAATGGTCTATACATGTTTTACACGTACTCCCAAGCTAATTAAGCTCTCATATGACGTTTAGAACTATGAATTGCGTACCATGTTGACTCGTGTCGATGCAATACACACTGGCATGCCTCAGTTTGAAATCTGGTGGCGATGCCAAGCAACGTGGCTTAAAATGTCGTGCTCTGGTCAAAGTGAAAGCTGGATATTGGTTCTAGTCCAAGACTCTTAGCCGAAAACACTGGCTTAGAATGGTTCAGGCATGCCTTGAAGCCCAAGTTTTCGGTGTGTTGCCAGGCGTTGCCAGGCGTGTTTCTAATGAGGAAAACGACAAAAGCGGCTGAATAAGCGTTATCGGACTCACATGTTATGATGTATATGTTTGAAAGAAAAGAAAATGAGTGTTTCACAGCAGATGCATGGGACAACGTGGTCTAGGTTAGGCTGAAGCTATGAAAGGCATTAGATGCGTTACAACAATCGAAGCTTTCTTATCAGCTAAAGTTATGAAATACTTACTACCAGTATGAAATACCTAAAAAGGTACTGAAGTGGGCTCTTAAGTTTGGTAAGGCATTGCCATTGTATCGTACTGGAAGCACCGCCACGGCCATTTTTCTGGTTGAGAATGCAGACCATGGGGATTGTACTGTAAGACAATTCTCAACCTAAGCAGTCTGGCCCAGCTGAAATGCTTTCTAGGAGCCGAAATGTTTGCAGACTCCCATCTTCGCTTCACGGAGCTTTCAGACACAGGAAGCACAGTGCTGGGTAAGTGTTCTTTTCAACTTGCAGGGCATTTGCAACCAGAATATTTGGTAAGACAGGTTTTGTCCCACAAAGCTGTATTATGAACACGACTACACCTCACCATTCGATCAAAATGGAAAAAACAAAATTACCCAAACGCTGAAAGGCTGAAGAACACGGGCCGAAACCGTTCCAGATCTCGACATCTCGACAACGCCGAGACACGAAATCAAGTCACTCTTACTGGGCAGAAGACGGAAAATCCGACTGACAAAAGCCTGTGTCCATGCATGCAGATCAGCATGAGCTGTCGCGCCTAAGTAGCAGGTCCGCCTGTTTTGGGGCGTTTTTAGCGACTGACGTCAGATTTTACAGCTAAAGCAGATGCTGACATGAAGGTACCTGCACGGTGTAGCTGAATGCTCTGACTACGGCTCACTACCGAGTCTTCAAGCTGTCCTACCAACGGGTACGCCAGCAACTGATCAGAAATGGACCAACTTAGCAAATTTAGAGTTACAACTTAGGAGACCAACAACGTCACGTTTTTCGAAATCCATCTCGAATGCCAGAGACTGTGGCCCTTGCCTCGAGAGACTTAGCCTGGACAACTACATGCACGAGCTTTTGTATGCATTATAACCAGCATCCGTTCAACATTTTTGCAGTTATCATGCCACTTTGGTCACAGCTGCTTAAACCACAAATGGTTGCAAATCGATCGACGTTATCGCTTTGAATAATTTATCGGCGCCGATTACAATTACCAGGCCTGCCGAGACATGGCGGGTCTGTTGAAGAGCAGCTGTGCTGAATTAACGCACCAGTGCTTCTGCAGTGGATCTCTACCTGTTATGCATCATGAAAGGTGCTATGCAACGCGCTGGTAAAACCAACTGGTGTGGGATGCCAGAGGTGACAGGCTTTATAGCTTGGTTTTCCGTACCGTCTGTATGATGACAGCAAACAACGCTCACATCTGCTACCACCCCGCTCATTTCACATGAAGGAAAGTGTCGTACTGGTTATGTAATGGAGTCATTTTAAACTCATTCTCAGACTGAAGGTTCGTCAGTGGAGTGTCATTTATGATGCACTGTATGTTAGCAACATTTCGAAACCCGGAGGGAGGGGGGTAAATAACTTACGGTTCAAGGCTCAACAGCAACCAATTTTCAGCAGCCGGCTTCCGGTTGCATGCATTGGAATGCCATCCGCCTCGACGTGCTGTGCAATCTCGCACTTCTCACGCCTCTCACACTGCATTCTCACACTTTTCACGCTTCTCACACTGCAGTCTTACACTGTCCCGAATTGGCAGCAGATGTTGCCCGCGATGGCCTTGCCGTTCGCATTTTTCCGTAAAGGTTTCCCTGGACGCAAGCGACTAAGGTGCTAGCTACACCCACCATGGGCCTGTACCCCCGCCTGCCTGAAGGTGAAACCAACTGACAGCAGAGGAATCTCAACAGAAAGGGACGGACGGCTCACAAAAAGCGATGTTCCTGGCAAATAAGCGAGAGATGTCACACCGTGTTACAAATCGTCGCGCGAGAATGGCTGGCCCCGTAGCTGAATTGGCCAGAGCGCCTGCCACCCAGACCACCCGCGACTGGGTGGATGGGTTCGGGTCGCTTTTGCGCCCGGCTTTTGCTCTTGGTTGGGATTGCTTGCGGCCGGTGGCAGCCCATCCAAGGTCAGGTATCAGGTCGAAAGGTGGGTGGATCATGTTGAGCATTGCCGCACATTAAACTTTCGCCACCAAATTCTGCCGTTGAACTAAAATATCATGATGGACGGCGGGGTCAAGGTTCGCAGAACGGGGTTTTCTTAGCGCGAACTAAGGTGACAGAAACCACCAATCAAAATGTTGGGAGTAAATTTATAAAGGATAGCGAACAAATGTTTTCGTTCGGAAGGCCCAAATTTTTTTTCTGCACGTCGCTAAGACTCACAGGCGCTTGATACCTACTCTTTGTTGTTGTTGATTGGAGTTTTAGGGTGCGCCAACTGCTGAGTTCATTTTGCACCCACGTCTACCCTACTTACTCTTCGTTCGTAGCAGAATGGGCAAAGAACACCATAGTTCCAAAGAACGTGACATCAGATGGATCTACTACGATTACTTACGACGAAAACCTGACAAGTGCCGATGTCAGTTGGCAACGTTCTAGGAGCGCAAAGCGGGACAAATATACAATGGTCGCTCCGGATCAATTCCGTATGCTCTTTTCCGCAATCCCATGAGCATGTTGCGCAATATGTGGCTGTGGGTTAGGCATTGTTTTCAAAAAGACGCGTGCTGGTAGCTTATACGGTGTTCATTGTATTATTCCGCTGTCTCTGATATGAACGTTGTGCCCGTCGCTTGTCAATTTAATTAAGGTTGCCAAAGTTCCTGCAATAAGGTCTCGTATTTCTCTGCCGAAATGCACATTGCACGTGTCATCCGCAAACACTTGTTGCTTCCAGGAAGATGTTTCCCACCATCCGACTGAAGATTGAGGGCCTCGAGAAAACCTGTCTGTACGCCATGGTACTGGAATTCACTCAGCTTTACGACATCAAGTAAGTCCCGGCGGCGGCTGACCGTGGTTGGGCTCCAGCGTGCGGCACACACGGGCGTTCGGCTCCAGCGTGCGGCGCATGCGCGTGTTCGGCTCCAGCGTGCGGCGCACACGGGCGTTCGGCTCCAGCGTGCGGCGCATGCGCATAAGTGACAGATATCGCACACAACCCATTCAGCTGGCACCCTCCGCCTCCACTTCGACACATGCAATGCAATTCGATGCACGCACAATTCCGTCGCCGGAACTCTATGACTGAAATTCAAACATGCTCTTGACACACAGACATGGGGCACGGAGGTCGTGAGAAGCTTGAGGAGACAGGGAACTTTCTTGTTTGTTCACGTACCGCTTTCGCCACATGGAGGGCCCAAACTCTTCAACTCGGGTGAATCTGAACGTAATCAACGATGCAAAGAAACCTTTACAGATGGTGGGCCCCCCTGTGCACCGTCGGAAACCAGTATGCTTTCCGACGGAAAACCTGGCCCTGGCTAGCTTTCTCACAGTTCAGTGTCTTACTGTGCCACCACGTTAGGCTGATGGCAAGGCAACAAGTCCGTTCATTGGCTGTTGATGAACCGACGTCACAGCTAGAACTCCAATAACAAATCACCATCACTGTTTTGCATCCAGTCAAATCAACGGACCGAAGGCGGGTGTGTTGCGTTTTGTTTGGAGCGGTGAAAATAATCGGAACACGGCAGTTGGGAAGCCAACATTGTCCAAAAGGTAACAGAACATCTTAAATGACTTTGATTATAGCAGCGCTGCGTGCGTGATAATAGCAGCCTCGAGCTTGTACCTCTGATGTCATGCACCGTCCAGCCGTTTGTCTCGTGGGGCCAAGTCACGAAACTTCACTGCAATGACACAACACACGATCGTAAGATGAAAGCAGTCCGATGTACTTGTGATCATTATGTGTCTGTGATAAACGGGGTGATAAATGTCGTAACACAATCGCATACCCGACACCGGCACAGCGTCACGTTCCGAGCACGGTGCTCTCCCGACACCAGAGCACGGTGCTTCCCCAGTCACCTGAGCACGGTGCTTCCCGGCACCGGAGCACTGTGCTCTCCTGGCACCGGAGGCCGTTGCTCTGCCGTCACCGGAGCACGGTCCTCTCCTGGCACCGGAGGCCGTTGCTCTGCCGTCAGCGGAGCAGTGCAGTGCTCTGGAGCAGTGCTCTCCCGGTAGCCCTGCGCTGACCCGCCCCTGACCGGCCGTGCCGTGGCCAGGTTCCGCTACATCCACGGTGACTGGAAGCCGACGGCCACAGCTCGGGCGGACCCGCCGCTCACCGCCTGCTACGTCCATCCCAAGTCGTACCAGCTGGGCGAGTTCTGGATGAACGAGCCCATCTGCTTCGACGACGTCAAGATCACCAACGACAAGACGGTCGGACCGGCCATGGTGAGTGTCCCGGCGTTGTCAACAGTCAGCTGACCGTGCGTGTCAGCAGTCAGCTGACCATGTGTGTCAACAGTCAGCTGACAACGTGCGTACAGTCAGCTGACAACGTGCGTGCACACATATAACCAATCAAGAGCTACATACGGTCTGGCCGTCCGGCAGAACGCACTTTCGGACGTAGAGAAGTGAAGCTTTGCTCTCTTCGGCTAGGTTGAAATCAGCTGCGCGAGTTTGCTGAAGTTTGTTCGAGATGAGTGCGAATCCCACTGCTACAGGCATGAGATATGTGGTGTCTTTGAGTTCTGCTTACGAGTGTATCGGTCTGGGATACAGTGTTGTGATCCTGTTATTTGCATTGCTATGCTGTTAGTTGTTGCGATCTTGAAGCTAAGAAAGAATCATCCGCAGAAAGAAAGACAGGAAAGAAAGCCGTCGGGGCATCTAACTGTTCTTTCCCTACCGGAGCAGACCATGCATGCATCACCCTTCCTTGAGCGTGATTCCAAAGAATGTGTGCCTTTTAGTCGCCGCAGAGAGGCGTCGGCGGGCTGCGCGTGCCGGTTGTTTGCTGGTGTTCCGTAGGTTCCTGCGATCGGTTCCGTCCTCCTCTAGCCGGTCGGTCCTGTCCTCCTCCCGCCTCTCTGCTCCGTTCTCCTCCCGCCGCTCCGCTCTGTCCTCTTCCCGCCGCTCCGCCCCATCCTCCCGCTGCTCCGCTCCATCTGCCTCCCGCCGCTCCGCTCTGTCCTCCTCTGCCGCTCCGCTCCGTCCGCGGGCCGCGCGGCCATTCCAGGCCAGGCCGGCCATGTTGGCCCGGCCAGCCGGCCAATGCGGCCGGGCTGGCTGTGTTTGGACGGCCCACCGGCGGCAGCGGGACGGCGGCGGCGGCGGCGGTGGACGGAACGTAAGGGGGAAGGGGCGGGGGGGGGGGGGGGGCAGCCCGCAGATCTCCCAGCGCTGTGTATGCTAGGTACATGAAAACGGTCGGTCAGAGAGCTGGACAATGATGCTCGGCGCCGAACTGCATCCAGGCATGACAACTATTTGGAGGTGTTGGTTTGCCGGGAGCGGTTCCCATGACAACAGGGCGTAGATACGTCAGAAAACGGACGGTTGGTGAGGAGCAGGGAGTTAGCTTAAGTTTCAAAAGTTCCAAACTTTCAAAGGGATTTTCAAAAGTTCCAAAGCTTCAACGCAACGCTTTCTGTACATTTCCTCGGCGGGTCTGTCTGAGATTGCTAAGAGGTGTTGCAACTTGTAAGTGTGATTTAGCTAGTACATTACAGAACACCTTTCTGACAGGCTTCGCCGAGCGGTTTTAATGCGGCTTTTCCCATATAGAATGAGAGAGTTTAAGAAGCAATCAATCCACTAGCCAAGCAGCAATACTACCGTCTGATTACGTGATAGGAAACATTAAGCAGCAGGAAAAGCGGCAAGACTGATCCACTTGCAAATAATATTTTCTTTGTAATTTTTAAACTGTGACTTAGCAAGACACAGTTGTTGAACAGTGAACTAGAACATTCCCCAGCCGTGGCTGGTATCACGCCCATGTACCCAGCCAGTGAAGGGGTGGCTTGTGGCGACGTTACGGGCGCTCAGAGTCAGCAGCCGGTGCTGGCTGCTGGCTGCTGGCTTCGGGCTGCTGGCTGCTGGCTGCTGGCTGCTGGCTGCTGGCTGCTGGTCCTGCTGACCGCTGCGGTCTGACCGCTTAGTGTCACCGCCGCCGCCGGCTAGGGTCAGCCGTAATCACGGCTTCGAGCGCGGTGGACTGACTGCTGGCTGCTGGCTGCTGGCTGCTGGCTGCTGGCTGCTGACCGCGGCGGTCTGACCGCTTAGTGTCACCGCCACCGCCGGCTAGGGTCAGCCACAATCACGGCTTCGAGCGCGGTGGACTGGCTGCTGGCTGCTGGCTGCTGGTCCTGCTGACCGCTGCGGTCTGACCGCTTAGTGTCACCGCTGCCGCCGGCTAGGGTCAGCCATAATCACGGCTTCGAGCGCGGCGGACTGATGCCAGCGCCGCCATAAACCAGGCAGTCAATCTCGCCGATTGGGCCACTTTGTTCGCTCGTTGTGGTGGCAAGGCAACTACATGTGGCTGCGGGACGTGATAACTTGCTTTTTGTGAAGTAGGAGCTGACTTTGGACGTAACTGGTCCACTTGGCTACCACCGATGTAGCTCAATTAGACATAACAATGCGTAAAGCTCCGAAAGGTCACCACTACAAACCTTATTTTTGTTCGGCGTCAGACTCCACTGTTCTCACCACATAAGCGTACCGTAACCGTGCATAGGTGCGACACCTGTCGACCATGATAGCATGACCCGGGCTACTGGCGATACCTTACCACGGGAAAGTGCCAACAGCGCGGTCTGCGCGGCACACTCGGCTCACATTTTCCCGCCGGGCTGATTGTGAGGTTCCGCTGCATGGAACTGACAAAATGACAATGAGAATGAGATTAACGGGTGAGAATGGATGAACTGATAACATGGGGTTTTGCTGCGACTGGTGTAATTCCAGAACATATATTATTTCCTATAAAATTAGTTGTATGCTCTAAGTGCTTGCTTGCAGTCGATGTTTGTTCCTGCCTTTCGTTATGAGCTTGTTTTGGGGAAATATGGGATTTTTTAAGTTGGGAAATATAAAATCGCCCACTTACGGCGGTGGGCTGGACTGATGCCAAATTTATAAATATTGAGGAATGGCTCGATGACTCACAGTTTTTTGATGGAAAGCCTGTGGCCAAACTAAATTGATATGTGCTCAAGTTCTTAACACCTTAAAGGGATTCATTGCGATGTGTACAAGTGCTGCAATGGCCGCCTCGTATACCGATTTCTAACGCCTTTGTTTCTTATTATCAGTAGATTAAATCACCACGTCAGGTCCCAGAGTGACCTGTTTTGTTATTATGTCATCGCGCCGCTCTTTGTACCGGCTCCTCGGCCCCGGCAGCCACCCCGGGCCGACACCCCACCTCCCCATCAGCGGCGGCCGGTCGCTCGGGCGGGGCGGTAGACGGGGCGTCGGCAGTTTATCGGTGGCCTCCCTGACGCATGACCCCCTCCCCTCCCTCACCTGCCGATACCGTGCCCGACTTCCGGCGCCCCCTCCCTGCCCCTCCGCCCCCGCCCCCGCCCTGTTGACTCGAGCCGCCTCAGACGGTGCGGCGGGCCTATCGAACCCCCTCCCCTTCCCGCGCGGCGGAGAGAGCGACGGAGCGGACAGAGGGGAGGGCAGGCGGCAAGCTTCTGGGCGCGATCGGCGCGCTTTACGGCCCATTGTGGCCGGGTAATGTAGACGGGAGCGCGTTTGATCGCGCCGCCCGCCGCCGATTACAAACACGGCGCACTAATGCGCCAGGTATGACACGGCGCATCAGCTGGCCAAATGGCCGTGCCGCTTTTATTGTTTTTAATCCGGCCCGTACGCGGATTCCCTTGTCATAAAAAATCTACTGCCTGATTTATCGGTATCGTCGGCGGCATCCTTTGATGCGGTTTACAACTGTGTGTCGACGATAGGCGGGCGCGCCGCGCGCCACCGCCGCCACCGAGCCGGTCGGCGGAGTCGTAAACGGCGCGCCATTTAAACATTTCGGGAGACAATGCCGAATTAAAGGCCCAACGCGGCGCGGCGCGGGCGGGCCGTGCCCTAATGGCGCGCCCGGCGGGACACGGGGACGGTGGGCGCCCGGGCGTGGCTAGGGCGGAGACGGAGACGGAGACGGAGGCGGGACGGGGACGGAGACGAAGATGGAAACGAGGACAGGGACGGAGTCAGGGATAGTGACAGGGACGGAGACGGGGGCAGGGACGGGGACAGGGATAGTGACGGGGACGGAGACGGGGACAGGGACAGGGACGGGGACGGGTTCGGAGCCGGAACCGGAGCCGGAGCCGGAGCCAGAGCCGGAGCCGGAGCCGGAGCCGGAGCCGGAGCCGGAGACGGAGGAGGAGACGGAGACGGAGACATGAACCAAGACGGAGTGTGGACGGAAATAGATGGGGAAGCCGAGAGATGGACCGTTTCCGAGACCGAGGCAGCGGCCGAGGCATCAACCAAGACCAGAACAGGACCAAATACCGACACAAAAAACCAAGCGCGCTCTGGGACGGGCACCGAGGTCCCGAGCGCGACACCAGCTCCACTGCAAGTAGGACGGCTCGCCACCTCAGGCCTCCGTGTCCTCGCTGTATGCAGACCAAGTCCCGACTACGGCTCGGTGCAGGGCCCGCGCGAGACGCGTCACAAAGCCTGGCGAGAGCTCGCGCACTCTGAATGTCCGTTTTATGAGCCGCGCTCCCGTGTTCCACCAGCGTACGGACGGCTTACCGCTGCCGCTGCTGGGCCATTACGGCACGGGTGACGCGGTGCAATAAAGCCATCGTGAGGCGCGCGGCACTGTTTGTGGGGCGCGGCAGTCACCTGTTGCATTAACGCGGCTCCGATGTGGGACGCTGCATACGGACAGGTAGCCGGAGGCTGGCCGGTGCCGTTGGACGCGGCGTCACAGTTGCGGTGCTTGTATTTCGGTCGTGTTTGGTATGTGTGGTTAGTCGGCGTGAGGTGAATATCCGCTCAACGCGCTTGTCATTACCATGACGGATAAACGGAATGTTTTACTCGGCACACACACATCGAACCAGCTCACCTTTTCCTCTCAAGCTCCTCTCTTGCTGGGGCCTGCTTGACGTACATTGGAGGCGTATCTCTCTCTTCCACGGAAATGTAAGGTTTACGCCAATACGCCATTTAACACCGCTGTGCGCTGAGCACCGAGGGACGCCGGTGGCTTGTTGGCCCCTTGGTGGCGGATCATTGACGGCGGATCATTGATGTCGGATTTCAGCTCTGGTGACGTCCTTTTCCACGATCTTGACGTTTCAAATTGCACCGAACATATCAAAGGCGCCGTCCCCATTGAAGCTTGACAGACGCACGCGCTCACATCGCGTGCGCGTGCGCCGCCATACGCGCGCGCGCGCGCGTCTCCGCCTGCGCAGGGGCGGAGTCAGTAATGCTACACCGGAGGAGGGGGTGAAGACCACGCGCCTCTGAGGCTGCTGCGCATCCTCCATTCCACGTCTCCATCCGTCACCGTTGCGTTGTGCGGCCACGACCGCCTCCCTTTCCCCGCCCCTGGCGCCGCCCGTGCGCCGTCTGAAGCCGGGTCGACTTCAGAGGTGCCGCCGGCCGGCTCCTGTGACGGCGGCACACACCATAAACGGCGCGGTATGGTGCCACGGAGCGCCGGCACGGTGTCGCCGCCAGTAATCTGTTTTCACACGGTTCGTCAGCGCCCGGTCCCGCCTGCGCACCTGTGACACTAACGCCGGGTGACGGCGGCAGAACAGGTGTCCCACCTGCCTCGGAGAGCGGGGGGGGGGGGGGGGGGACAGGGGACAGCGCGCCTGTGCGGAGCACGCGTCCAATTATATTGAATGTAAGGTTGAGTTACTGTCGGGGTTGATGCGCTGGAATTTTATGATCGCGATAAAAATACGTCCGGGCTCTTGCTCCAACACGCTTGTTGAGATGCCAAGTGTGGTAAAAGTGGTCGCGTTTTTTTTTTGGTGCGCATGAGGAACAATTCGAAGCGGCCTTCCTCCATACACTAACCCTCGCCCTGTTAAAAGGAATTCATGTGAATGCTCCCCCGTTGAGATTGCTGAGAATGGGCAAGCGCGTTCAAATCCTCAGTCTCTTATGGAGCATCGCGTAGGTTTTGACGCCGAAAAAATGTGCCCCTGGCTGTACGGCTTTTGGCTTTCGGCCTTTTTCGGCGGCTTTTGTGGAACACTGCACGACGACCCACGGCCGGCGCAGGCGGCAGGCAGTAACCGACGGGTCCGTGGACCACGCGTGGCGAGACGACACTGTCACATTAACCTAGTCATACGTCATAACTGTATGCCCAAAGCGCACACAAATGCATACAGTTGTACTTCGAAGTGAGCAAGGAGCACACCTGTATAAGCTTCATGTTGCTGCGTGGCGTGCTTTTATAAATATGGACCTGTAATGCTGAAAAAGGCGATTTTCGGCAAAGCTCATTTTTTATTTGGTATAATGGAATCGACTATTGACCTAAAAAATAAAAATTTAGAGCCAGTCGTAAAACCTCGTTGAGGCCAAGCCATTGTTCCCTTCCGCGAGGCTCAATCATTATAAGTCTGGCAAACGGCAACGGGTCCCATCGGCCCCCCTCTCCCCTATCAAACCACGTTGTGAAAAGGGGTGAATCAAGGCGAGGCTTAACGCGAACCCGGACTGTACATAATACGTTTTTGTATCTCTTTTGTTGTGTTTTGAGCATACAAATCTGACGTATAACTCCGTTAACGTGAAGGCTTCGGCTCACCACGCGCGGTCCACGGGTTCGCCGACTGCTGCCCGCCTCCCTCGCCGGCGTGGATCGTCGTGCATTGTCCCCTCAAAAACCGGCGCTACTCTGAAACCAGAAAAGCTAGGGACACGTCTTTAGCGTCAAATCATACGGCAAACCAAGCCATGACATTATGTCGACTTGGCGCGATTGATTACTTCCAGCCACTAGCTCAGCTGGGATGGAACGCTACCGTTGCCGGCGCCGTTTCCGCCGCACTGCTTCTGACGCCGCCACGGAT
The DNA here is from genome assembly GCF_011947565.3 of Pollicipes pollicipes. Taxonomy (NCBI): domain Eukaryota; kingdom Metazoa; phylum Arthropoda; class Thecostraca; order Pollicipedomorpha; family Pollicipedidae; genus Pollicipes; species Pollicipes pollicipes. Next base: position 35,942,188 of record NW_023596448.1, read on the forward strand.
CTGCGTCCTAACGCCGCTACGGATCTGTGTCCTAACACCACTACGGATCTGCGTCCTATCGCCGCTACGGATTTACGTCATAATGCCGCAACGAATCTGCGTCTTGACACCGCTACGGACCTGCGCCCTAACGCCGTTACACATCTGCGTCTTAACGCCGCCACGAATCTGCGTCTTAACGCCGTTACGGATCTCCATCCTAACGCCACTACGGATCTGCGTCCTAACGCCACCGCGGATCTGCGTCTTAACGCGGTTACGGATCTCCATCCTAACGCCGCTACGGATCTGCGTCCTAACGTCGCCGCGAATCTGCGTCTTAACGCCGTTACGGATCTCCATCCTAACGCCGCTACAGATCTGCGTCCTAACGCCGCCGCGGATCTGCGTCTTAACGCCGTTACGGATCTCCATCCTAACGCCGTTACGGATCTCCATCCTAACGCCGCTACGGATCTGCGTCCTAACGCCGCCACGGTTCTGCGTCCTCAGATGCCGCTGAACTCCATGCACATGTACGAGCCGCGGCTGCACATCGTACGCGTGAATGTCATCCCCGGCCAGGGTCTAGAGGCGGTGGGGGTCATGACCCAGCGGCTCCAGGTCACCCAGTTCGTGGCCGTCACCGCCTACCAGAACGACAAGGTCAGTTACCGGCCACGGGTCAAGGCCCGACAGGCATTGAGGTCGCGGGGTCAGGGTTTTGGGTGTCAGCGCGGACGCCGCTGAAGAATGGCGAGGAATGTTCCTCTTCAAGATCATCCTAGCTCGCAAGCCACAGAGTTGGTTGGATGGAGGGAGGCTTCGACGAATTCTGATTCACACCCGCCGTTTTGGCGTTGTTAAGGTCTGCGTGGCCTTCTGATGTCATTTAAACATGACGAGCGTCGACTTCAAGGCGGTGTGATACAGCTTCCGGTTAATCTGTGCACTTAATCACTTTATTACCACTTGATGGTTGCGGCGAACTCATGTGAGAAGCATATCAACGCACTGCCGGTATTTATGTCCCTCTCAGATTGGTTTATTCAGACCGATAACGTCCCGGCACATACGCGAAGATGGGGGGGGGGGGGGGAGGCAGCGCCAGATGACCAATAGAGGTCGGAAGGGCGTAAGGGTCGCTGCGGAAGCAGTTTCAGGTCATCGTGGTTTAGTGAGCACGAGGTAGTTGTCTACGCGTTTCTTTGCATGCAGCACAAAGATTTCCGTACAAATATTTTCCCAATGTTACGCTATGCCCTTCTGGCCGTAACACGTCAAAGTCTCAAAGTCTCAAGTCAAAGCCTCAAAATCGAAGTCAACAAAGTCTGGTCCCACACTTGACCCCGCCTTGTTCGCCGCAGGTGACGGCGCTGAAGGTGGAGAACAACCCGTTCGCGCGTGCTTTCAACCGTTCGGCATCGGCGCTGGCCGCCTTCGAACTGAGCCTGGCGCAAGCCGGCCAGCTGCTGGCCAGCAGCCAGCAGGGCCAGCCGCGCCGGCCGCCCAGCGCCGGCAAAGGTCAGCACAAAGCCGCTGGGGACGTGTTGCACGCGCCACTCACCCAGCGCCGGCAGTGAGCGGTGCGCGGCCGCTGGACACGGCTCTGGGCGGGCTGCTCGCCTTCGTCTCGGTTGTCTGTCGCGGCCGCTGGGCTGTGGGTACAGTGAGATGGGGCTGACCCGTCGGCAGGGGCACTACACCGTCAACGGGGGATGAAGGCAGCGTGCGCAGGCCGCCCTCAGCACTGACAACGGCTGGTACGCGCTTACTGGGCGTTGAATAAATTACCTGTACACTAGCACCAAAGTGGTGTGGTCCGACCCTGGTGTCGACAAGGGTTGGTCCGCAGCCTCCGTAAGGTGTAGCACTTGGTACATTTGCGGGGTGGGTGGGGTGCTCTAGCGATCTCACATTCTTAGCGTGTTAATGGCGTGCTCGCACGATATATGGTAATGCAGAAAACGAACTAACTAAACCATCCCAACTTACCGTTTTAGCCTGAATCAGTTATTGAGAGTATACAATCATTTCTCGTTAAGTATCGCCCATAGCCTCTGTGCTGATCCGTGAGAGGTGTCCCCCTCCCCCCCCCCCCCCCCCCCCCTCCTCCACATTCCGTCGCCAAAGGCCAGAGCATAGTTACTGACCACGCGAGAATGTGGAACGCGACTTGTATCATGCGCTGCAAATGCGGCCGAATGTGCGTATAGTAGTTGCTACTTTATGAGGCCTTGCCTCGCATGTGCCAGCAATAACGCTGCCAACACGTCCATGTCATATCACGCCGTGCAATTTTTACAAAACTACGTGCTAACTGAACACTTTATACCATCTCTGCATTTTTATGACGTCGAAACCTGCACGTCACCTTCAGTGCCACTCTTTCCTCGTTTTCTCTCCCTTGGCCTGTCTCGGTCCGTCACTACCACGCCGGCGCCGGCAGGTCGTTTCAACCCGTACCCTCGCGTGGGCGGCGGCTCGAGCGGCCCGAAGAAGGGCTCTCCCAGGAGCAAGGTGCAGCACTCGTGCCGTACCCAGGACGCGCCCGGTGAGTACCCGCCGATGACGCCAACACGCTCTTCCTGCACGGCCGGAACTCCCTGGACACCCCGACACTCCCTCTAGGACGTAGCCGGATGGCCAAGGGAGGCCCCTTCCTTGGAGGTCATACCTGGTTATGCACCCACGCCCTCTTTGCGGGCGGGTGAGGCGGGCATTGACTGCATGGGCGTCCCGATTGGTCGAGTGTTGATTCGCGTTGATGCGCGTATTTTGGGGCGTTTGTATCTGGGGGGCCAACGCGTGACGTTCGGAAAGCTTCGACGATCTGCGTTATTGCCATTTGGAGGGGACGTCGCTGAGGGAGATCAGAAGGCGGCCGTGCCCCCCCCCCCCCCCCTCCTCACCCCCTGAGCCAATGGGTTGGAACTTGATACCGGGGAGGGTTTGTTGAAATTTGGTCAAGATTCCCGGGATTTTCGAGAAAAAAAAACGATCTTCTCCCTACCCCTGAGGCAATGCCGCTAACTGAATTACTTGTCGACCGGCTGGCAATCTTCAAACGTTCTTTTCAGTCAAACCACATTTTCAACAGAAATGATGGGTAATTTTTTGACGTTTGTTTTCAAAGAAAGTCCACAGAGGCTTCAACTGTCAACTTCCTCCTATTGTATCTAGGTTCTCCTCAACCCTAAGCTCGCTTTCCTCCTCTGTCCACCTTGTTGGTGCCTCGCCTGCCATTTTCATGCAGTTCAGGCCCTGCTCCTGCCGCGGAACACGACGACTCAGAAGTCTCACTCTAGCGCTGGGGCTTACAGCCCGGTGGAACATCCACAGCCACGTCCGGCAGCCGGCTGGCTCTGGTCCGACCCCACAACGCCGCCCAACGTCCGCCCCTCCCCCTCCGCTCCCGCCTGACGCGGGAGGCGCGTGTGGAGCGAGCGTCCCGCTCGCCCCGAGCGGCGAGCCCGACCTTTTGACCCCACCCCGCGCTATCGTCCCCGTAATGACCCGGCCAGCGGGCCTGCACTGGAGCAGGACCGCCTGCGGGCGCGACCGCGTGGGAGTTCTCGCCGCTATAAAGCCATTCCGTCCGCATCTGTACCGAAACACCGCGACTGTAGCTGCCGATTGATGCTGTCTGTTGTCCGGCTGTGTTTACTGCGGAATTTAAACGTCAGCAAGCGTGGCCGACGGCAAACACAGCCTCGCGCGCGCTGTTGGCTCTCTTCGCGTGTCTATATGCGTGTCTATAAACAGCCGACTTATTTGCATCTTAAACATTGCGTAAGCGCATCGCCATGAAGAGCCAATTTAAACATTGACTGCGACTCTGATGTGGTCTCGTACATTGCGAGTCACGGAGTAAGTGAAGTGCCTAACGGGCCAGTCCGGTCGTTGGTCAATCCGTGTTTACGACGCACGACATTATCTTCCGCTTCTTTGACGGGTCCATGTCTCAGTCGGTCCATCCTCGATTGTGGTCCCATAACACACCAGTTACTCACTGCCGAGCCATGACCGTCTGCATTGAAGTGTTGTATTAGGGCTCTGCACATTGTGCGGGTCGGGTGGAGGCGGGCGCCATTAGCGTGGGTTCGGACCAGTCGGAGCGAATGGTGTTGGTTATTGGCGGAGCACACTGCAGCACGACCGGCCAGGTGGCTGGTCGGGCCGCAGCGGTCGAGCCCAGCCTACTCCTTAATTGATGCCGGGAGTCATTAGCTGCGTTATCCGGGATCGGCCGAGGCGTTCAAATGATTAGCGCCGGTCAAAACAACGCCACCAAACGTGGCCGATGGTGTAATAGCTGCCGCCCAACGCCGCTTTATGAAGACACTGGGGAGGAGGGGGAGTGGGGGAGTGGAGGCCGTCTGGCCAGGCGGTGCCAGGATCTCTCCTGTTTGACGGGGGTCAGGTGTTGTCGCGTCCAGATGTTCGGCAGGGCGTACCGGCGAAGACGGGCAGAGAAGTGGTGCCGTTCCGCCGTGCGGGGTCGAGGCGCTTGGCTCCCAGGAGAAACAGCTCCTGGCCATCATTCCACGCTCGAAATGGAGCCTTTCTTGATAGCGTGATGCTGATAGCCTGGTTGCTGATGTTTTTGCCTAACTGTCATCCGATCTCATCATAGATCCTAGCGTGGAAAACTGTCCCGTCGCTGATAAAGCCAAAATTCCAGGACGCTGTGTTAGTGCTTGTTTCTTATCTCAGGATGTTGGCAACGCCAAATTCTCTTTCAATGGTGGAGACACGGACAAAGGCAGACACAGCAACAACACTCGTCTGCGCCTGCTTCCCGAAACATAAGCAAAATTGCTTGTAAGATTACCCCGAGTGAACACCATAGCTTTGCATCATCTGCTTAATTCGACCTTCATTGGCGTGGCCATTGATTCGTGGGCTTTAAGCCTTCCCCTAACAGATACCAATGATGTTTGAAGGAAATGCTCCACATTTGAAGATTTTGTGGCGAGTATTAGACATGATGAAATAAGCTCACTCATAGCAACTGGAATACTTTAAGTGAGAAAGGCTGCTCTGGACATCACAATTTCACCGTTAAGTAAATATACTTTTCAATATGGCATTGTTTGTTTTGTTATAGTACTTTTCATATAAATGATTGAGAGCCAATTGACGACGATACAATTTCGAAATCGTGCTCACGAGCGCCAGATATGAACGACTGGACATGGTTTCTTGGCTATGATCGCCGCATGGTTAATAGAATCGCATGATTTGAATGACGTCATTATGGCATCATGGACGCCTCGGTGACCTAGAAAAGGTCTCCTCGAAAAAGTCTGCACATCTTCGCGGGCGTTTAGCCCAGACCTTAAAGCGGTTTGGATCCTGAGAAGGGCGGAACTGTGAGCTGCATCGAATGATCTTCAAGATGGTTATTTCAGTTCAAAACCTCATGCAAATGTGGGGCCACACCCTTTAAGAATTTCGCTTACCAGCGTGTGCTGGCAGTGACATAGCCTGGATTTCCCCCAGGAGGGACCCAAATCGGGGCTCAGGGAGCCTTTTTCAGCTAGAGAACCCACTTTGTCGCTATACGGACTCTATTTATGCACGGGGAACGCTGTTAGGCTCGAAATCCCATTTTGAAGCCTCGAGGGCCCGTTTGTTTGCTTGAGATGTCCTGCAGGCGTCTTAAACGCCAAAAAAGTGCTGGAGGCTCCGATTCGAGGGGGACCGCCTCCTCTGGGGAAAGGGGGGGGAGGGGAGGGCATGACCCAGAAGTATTCCCTTTCACCACACCGCTGTCCGTTGGTACCATATAGAACGGCATACTCTGACCTACTGATACATATTGGCAACCGAGAATGCCTCCTTCCTACGCTTGGGAAGTTGGCATACAACATTGAGTCTATGCGGTTTGTGAGGGTGAACAGCGATGGCGCCGCGGCCCGTCCCCGTCCATAGGCTCGGCTGATTTCCGGCCCCGTATCGCGGAGTCATCCCGTCATCTTGCCCCGTCCTCCGCAGCACGCCCGGGCTTCCACCGGAGGGGAGGGGGGGGGGGGGGGGGGGGGGGGCGGCGGCCCTTCGCCGGCCCGACGTCGCCCGGGCCGCGGCAATGGCTTCCTGCCCATGTTTGCTCGCCACTTGGCGCCAGCCGTAACCGCTGAGGGATTCGGCGGCCGTGTTTGGACAGGCGTCGGCTGTTTGCGGCCGGCGGGCGGCGGCGGTGGCCTTTGTTGCACCGCCCGCCCCGCCTCCGACGCCTCTGCAAACGGCCGCTCGCCCCCCCCCCCCTTCACCCACCGCCCGTGCCAGTGGTGGGAGGGGGGGGGGGGAGGGCTGGAGGGGGGTCTTCGCGGTCGTAGGCGGGCCACGACTATGGTCAGTCAAGATGCAGCGCACTTTGTGGTTCAGTGAGCTGCGCTTCCACGTTGGGGCTGCGGTCAGTCGTAGAGGGTTAAGGCGCACCACGTAGGGGAACCAGGGTTTTGTGGCGATGCATTCTCGCGCGCGGCGCTCCACACCGCTAAAAACCGCCGCGTCGGTTCAGATTTGTGGTACATTTAAGGCTCTGTAGGTGGACAGCAGTCCCCGTCGGCTTCCGGAGGGCTGTCCCCAGACCGATTCGACTCTGCTTCGGGTCGTCTGTCTATTTTTTTGCGTGATGTTCGCCTGGCGTTGCCGTCCGCAGTCCGCTTTCACACGACCACCAGTGATATCGTGAGCGGTCTTCAACGCTGGATACTGTTCTGCTTGCGGTGTGTTCGTTTTCCTTCCGAAATTTCCGAGCTTTTTAGTGAGCCCCTGTGAAAGCTCAAAATTCCGATGGCTGGAGTCAGAAAAAAACATTTGTATGACACATCCAGAGGCGCCACAAAAATGACGCTAATTTTAAACTGGAAAAACGCAATAAAAATGTCACGGGGTCCACCAGGCCGGTGCGAGCGTTGCGCACTGCCGGGGTACCGTTCACACGGCTCCACATCACGCTCAAGTTCCTAACACCCGAGTTGGCGGCCTGGGCTGCCGGGGCTTCAACACCGCCATGGATCTCTGACCCGTCATTAGGAGAACTGGGCGGTGAGACACCATCCAAGGCCTTAGAAGCGAAGAACGCAGCAGAAAGATATTCGCGGCTTTCGAAGTGAAAGCTCGCCACACCGCTGTGTCCTCAATCAAACCATGTTTGCTTAAGCTCTATGTAGCGATGACCGCCGGTGGCGGATGTTCTCACCGAGCCCATCCGCTTGGCCGTGATCGGCCAGTACTGTCATGCCGTGACTACCGTAATTAGCGTGGCGTCATACGGGGACTACCGTGACGTCATGCCGTGACTGCCGTGACTACCGTGACATCATACCGTGAATAACTTATCACCAGCCCCATCTGGTACATCAGAGCTGGCACAGCTCAGGCTGTACCAGACAGAGCCCTTACTTACCAGACATGACGCACCGGAGTGGTACCTGACGTAATGCGCCCGGCTGGTGCCCGACCTGGTGCGCCAGGCTGGTGCCCGACCTGACGCGCCAGGCTGGTACCCGACCTGGTGCGCCAAGCTGGTGCCCAACCTGACGCGCCAGGCTGGTGCCCGACCTGACGCGCCAGGCTGGTGCCCGACCTGACGCGCCAGGCTGGTACCCGACCTGGTGCGCCAAGCTGGTACCCCGACCTGACGCGCCAGGCTGGTGCCCGACCTGACGCGCCAGGCTGGTACCCGACCTGGTGCGCCAAGCTGGTACCCGACCTGACGCGCCAGGCTGGTGCCCGACCTGACGCGCCAGGCTGGTACCCGACCTGGTGCGCCAAGCTGGTACCCGACCTGACGCGCTAGGCTGGTGTGCCAGCACGGCCGGCTAACGCCTCAGCACGCCTCAGGCGACGGGGCGTCTCCGGCTTGGGTGATGTCCTCGGAGCGGATATGTCGACCAGTGGCCGTTGTCCGCCGACCGTGCCTGCCGACCGTGCCCGCCGCGTGCCGGGGTCCCGACTGTGTTTTATTGGGGCCTCTCAGGACCGCCGCGCGCCGCACGGCACATCATAAAACGAAAAATTCGCCATCACGACTGGACGTTTTGGAATTCTTCGATAATTACATTAGGTGTGTGACGGGGCGAGATTGGCATTCCAGCCGGACGACGCGTCTGGGGCGTCCTCTCTCCTCCCCCGGCGCGCGCTCGCTCGCTCTCTCTCCTCTCCCGGCCGTTATGACACCAGGCCGGTTTACGGTCGGGCCATAAACCGGTATGTGCTCAGACAGCCCGGCTATGTTGACGACGCGGACCTCTGCAGCACCCGCGGACAGGAGGCTACTGGGCATTAGCGAGCGCGGCAGGTGGCAGCAGCGGCGCGTCCTATCCCCCCCCCCCCCCCCCCCGAGCGTGTATTGTGTATTTTAGGGGGCGTGTCATATGTGACTGAGGCAAGCGGTCAGATGAGTGAGGGATAAGAGGCTAGAGGACGAAGTTTAAAAGCCTTCCTTCAATCCCCGCACGTAAATTTTGTCAATCACGCAGCTAACGTTTGCTGGTTGACTGCTGTGGCCAAGGATAAATCGTGCCGCAAGTGGTAAGAGGGAGGAAAAGCAAGAGAGAGAGAAAGAGAGGGAGAGAGAGAGAGAGAGAGAGAGAGAGAGAGAGAGAGAGAGAGGAAGAGGTAGAGGGGTAGAGAGGGAAAGAGAGAGAGGGAGGAGGGAATGTGCGGGATAGAGAACTCTTTGGACTGGGCGAGCCCGTGGGTGCGCAAACCACACGGGTAAATCCGCAGATCGGGCACAAAAGTTTGGAAACCGAAACAGGCATGGGCACGTGCACCGGCTCAGGAAGCTTTATATTTAATAGCTTTATTAAGCTTAATTAAGCTTTATATTTGACAGCTGCAAAACTTACACAAGTGTAGAATGTAGGCTAGTGTCAAGTAATATACGATGCTTTACCTTCTCTAAACAATGTTACATTTTTAGCGAAGAGCTGTACGCTATCCATGAGGCTCTACGTTTAGTGAATCTATGTGAATCCACGTATATGGTATCTTCTAACTCTTTGAGCTCTCCGGTAACCTTAAGACAAGCAAGTCAGCAGCACAAAATCGCTGAAGAAATGCTGCACACACACTGCTTACTTGGAGCAGGCTGACAAGCGTGTCGTTTTCGCCTGGGTACCCAACATTTCCCGATATCCGACAACGAACAGGCTGATTCCTTAGCCAAGCAAGGTGCCACCGGCCTTCGCTTGGCCTGCTAAAAGATACCAGCATCAGATCTCAGGGACGTATTTTATAGTGATTCAAAAACACGATGGCAGCGCATCTGGGATTAATTAGATACCGATTTCATTCGGAGACCAAACTAGCTCCGAGCCTTTAAAGCGCAGTTCGGCGAATGGAAACCATCATGCTTAAAAAAGAACCGACGAATGGGTCGACTACGCGTAGGCCCCACTTACGAGACGCGCTGGTGCCGGCTCTCCGAGGGAGCTCGACCACTTTGCCGCAGATGCGGAGCGCCGTTGTCCGTGACTCACGCGCCAGCTGAGTGCCCCAGCCACGAGGTTAAGCAGAATCGTTATCCCACACTGAATCACATTCCCTGTCCTGGCTGGTGGGGGATCGGCCTTCGATCGATCTGCGAGCAGTTTTTTTTACTTTTCAAAGGCGTTGACCTACAAATTTTGTATTCAGCGACCCAGACAATTGGAAGCTGGGCCACATGGTCTGTAGACCATTTCTTGTTTCTGCGCTAACTGGTCCAGTACGCAGCTGACGCGCTTTCAGCGTGACTAAGGCATTAATGACAAACTACGAGCATAGTTATGTTCAAAGTTCTAGTAACTAGTAGTTTTAGTAGTTTTTGTTCAAATAACCAACGCAACTGACGCGCTCTTCAAACTCAGTAACTAACACAGTAGCTAACCCAGCAACTAACTCGATAACAGCCCAGGAAGTGCTGCCAGACCAATCCTGGGACACGATCCTACACAATGTAAATAATTGTGATGTTTTCTTTTCGATATCATTATGTACCAATAATCACACCAGCATACTTACAACATATTTCTGATGAATTTCATTAAGTTCTGAGAGACATTCACGGCAGTCATGTAACAGGGAATATGTTTGCCAATGTCGTATACTTAAGCCGGCGGCGTATGACGCAAAACATATTTCAAATTTCGGAGGAAAACTATCTGAGTTCAAGCATTAGCTTGCACAGGTTGTCAGATAGCATGCATATAAATGTGCTTGCATAATAGCATGTCCTGCGTGCAAGACACGGGCAAAACGTGAACCACCATCTTCTACAGCAGAAACGCATTTCTACTGGGCATCCAGGATGCTTCCGCAGTCGTTTCATGGATGCAGTCTTGTATTATACTCAGTGGTTGATTTTCTTCGAGTGCAGAAAAGCCCCGCTGCTTTAATTTTGCACTGTTCTTGCAAGCAGCAGTGGAGCGACACAACTTACTTCCACAGCCACCCTGGCGCACGTCCACACCATGGATTTCATACCTACCAGCGCGTTATGCTGATGCATGGCGTTGAGCCCAACGTGAAAATAAATTGTCCCGTTTTGTAGAAGCCACGTCTCCGTGCCTCTCAGCCACGTCACCGTGCTTCCCAGCCACGACACCATACCTCGCAGCCACGTCACTGTGCCTCGCAGCCACGTCACCGTGCCTCGCAGCCACGTCACCGTGCTTGCCAGCCACGACACCGTGCCTCGCAGCCACGTCACTGCTCCTCGCAGCCACGTCACTGCGCCTCGCAGCCCCCTCACCGTGTTTCCTCCCTGTCCCCTGCAGGCTACCAGGACGCACTGTACCCGCCGCCGTACTCCACCGGCCAGCTCCAGACGCTGGGCTCCTACAGCAGCGCCTACGCCGTGCCCGTCAGCTCCATGTCCTCCATGACGCTGCAGGCGCCGCCCTCGCAGCTGACGCCGGCCGGCCTCGCCTCACCAGCCGGCTGCCGCGGCGCGCAGGCCAGCCCCGCCCCGCTGTCGTGCGGCGGGGCCGCCCTGTCCCAGGCCTCGCCGTCCTGCGCGCAGGGCGCCGCCGGCGCCAGCGCCAGCGGCGTCTTCTCCCACGCCTCGCCGTCGCAGTTCCACCAGGCCGCCTCGCCGTACGCTCAGGCCGCCTCGCCGTATGCCCAGGCCGCCTCGCCGTACGCCCAGGCCGTCTCGCCGTACGCTCAGGCCGCCTCGCCCCACGTCCAGAGCGTGTCGCCGTACGGGGGTGCCGTGTACCCGCGTGCGTCGCCGTCGTCGGCAGCGCCGCTCGGCGGGCACTTCCCGCAGCTGTCGCCACCGCAGTTCCCACAGTCGTCGCTGCCGCCGGACATGATGACGCCCTACCAGTACCAGCAGTACCAGTACCAGTACCAGTACCAGTTCCAGCATCAGCACCAGCACCAGCACCAGCACGACCAGCAGCAGCAGCAGTACCAGCAGTACCAGCAGCAGCAGCAGCAGCGGCTGGAGGCGGCGGCGGGGTGCCGCGCCGCGCCCGGCACCCCGTCGCCGGCCTCCTCCAGCTCGGGCGGGCCGCCAGCCGCCGCCTGGCAGGCGGAGACGCCGCCCGGCGCCTGGGGCGACGCCTGCGCCTTCCCGCCGGCCGGCTACGGCTCGCGGCACGGCGACGCCGGCGTGAAGCCAGAGCCGGCGTACCTACTGACGCCGCCGCACGGCTCGCCGGCCGGCCTCACACCGCACGTGTCGCCGCACGTGGGCGCCGGTCAGCACGTGTCGCCGGCGCCCGTGGCCGGCGCGAGCTCGCACGGGTCGCCGGCGACGAGCCAAGCCCCGCACGGTTGGCTCTGCTCGGACGTGGCCGCCAGCGTCGCTGGAGCCGGTCAGGAGCTGACCGAGACGCAGCTGGCGCTGGCGCTGAGTTATTTCAACCAGGGCTCCATGGACGCGATGGCGGGCGGCCACTTGCACCAGTAGCGCACGCGCTGCGCCGTCGCCGGGTGTTGGTGGGGTGTCACAGGGGCATCGCCGTGATGGTGTTCGAAGGTCACTCAGGTGTCGATTGGATGTGGATCTGGTGGTCTGGCGTCCATTCGAATTTCCTGCTTTGTCGACTGTCCGGAGGCTTTCAGTACACCGACATGTCTCCAGGATTAGGCCAATGAGCCACCAGGCACCAGGGCTAGGCCAATGCACCAATGGTTAGTATTCACTGTGGTGCAGACACTTGAAGTGCCCTGTGACGACTGTGCGGTGCGCTGTATTCTGCAGACAGTGCCATCGGCTTGACGGCCGTCGAGACGGTCGCCGAGATGTGATGACGTCAGCGAGCGTGTGACAATGCAGTTTGGTGAGCATCGTGTGTCCCAGCGACCGCTTGGTCGTTAGCATGCTGGACCTGCGGACTTTCAACGGAGAGAGGTCTGTCAGCGCATGCAGCACCTTAACCTCCAAGTCCTCATATCTGACAAAGTATTGGTTTTAAAGCCGTTCAGCTGTTTTTTGGTTTACTTTAGTCATTCCGTTAGTATTTAAGTAATTGTTGAACATCGCTTGCGCTGTCGTCATTGATTCCTCTCTGTATTTCTGCTGTATTTTTCTTATATCATGTTACAATTGAACGGGTCTTTTCATCTACGTATGCTCATAGTGATAACAAAATTTCAACCATGTTTTATCTATAGATGTTAAATGCCTGAATGACCTTCTATAAGCTTGAACATGTATTCTTCCTAAAAGGCTGGCACAAACACAGCACACTTGTCGGTTTATGAAATTCATCACTCGAAACGGATCTCAGCGTCGGCTCCTGACGAGACAACAGACACGAAAGTCTTCAGTCGAACGCTGCAAATTCAGCTGACGACGCCTGCTCAGCTGGTGACGTAGGTGACGTAGGCAGTCAGCACGGGCCATACAGACATACCGGCGCAGTTTGGGACCAGTAACAAACTCCGCGCGTGCCCCAGATGCATGAGTTCGGATAACGAAACCCCTGACTGCGCAGTTTGGGACCAGTAACAAACTCCGCGCGTGCCCCAGATGCATGAGTTCGGATAACGAAACCCCTGACTGCGCAGTTTGGGACCAGTAACAAACTCCCACGCCCCTGACTGCAGCGTTTTCCTGGGCGGCACTGCGCATGCGTCGACAGCAGTGAACGGGGACCACCTGTTTTGATGGAGATGTGGCATGCGGATGTTCAAAGCGTATGGATGGAGGTGGCCGGCGCTTCTCTTGATGTCGGCTGAGCTAGGCAGAGGTGTCTTTCTTGTGATTTTGATTCGTTGTTGTGCTTGTATATTTTGTACTTGAGTTGTACTATTTTGTGCGGGAAGTTTGTAGTTCATTTTTCTGTTTTAACTCCGTTCTAAATTTACTCAGAGTATTTTTTATTGAATCATTTTGCCTTTTAGTTTTGTAAGAGCTTGAGGTACTTGCAACACGTTGAGCGTACCATTTGCACATTTCTGCCATTTTAAGGGGGAAATGCATCTCAAATATCGTTGGGAAGCCACAGCAGGTGACTGGAGCTCCCTTCACTAGCCAATTATGCTCGGGGTTGCCGTTACCAGGTGCGCATTTTTTTCGTTCTGCGTATATCAGTGATTTCAAGTTGTCATGGCTTGTGTGCACGACTTCTGTCCATGTTGTTCCGTGCATGACACCCCTGGTTGGTTCGTTAACCTCTTCCTTGTCACACACATCTCGTCGTGACCATGAAGTATTTTGTGTAGTTGTTGTAAATATGGGTTGTGCTTTGAAACGAGCTGTCCGTGTGTTTTATGAGCGTGAACCGCTTTCTAAATGCCATCGATTCACTACGTTAGGGGCTTGCCTCAAGGCAAATTCATCGCGAGACCTAATTATGTCTGATAGTCTTTGTGGGTGACGAGCCTTCCATAAGAGTCGACGCATGTAGCGAGGCAATCACAACCTTCGTTTGGTGCAGCGCGATGTCTTGATTGCGGTCGTGTAATTTTAGCGTATAGCCATTCGTCTCATATCTTTGCGCGTTTAAATGGTGTAGCAATCATTTCCATCATTAGGACGCCTTCTCATCGAATTTTCCACTTTTCTATCGATAACATACTCGTCAACGACTTCATGACCGAACATTTTCCGCGCTCATTATATGTGCTTCAATACAATGTCGCAACCAGCACGTCCTTTCGTTTGACTCATGCGTGACAAAGATGAAAATGGAGATAGACAAGCAGCTGCCCAGACAGGCCGCTTGTATGTGAGCCTGTGACATGGAGCCGCATTCGGTACCAAGCACTTTTTCGATCGAAAAGAATGGATTACGCGGCTTTGTACTTCTTAAGTAGGTTTTTAAAAGATGCAGCAAAATCAGGAGGTTATCAGACAGGTCTTAAGAAGATTAAAGCCCGAAGGCTGCTGCAGTGTAGCTGGGGGTCAAAATGGTATGGCCATCCAAACGAACGCCCGGACAGGTCAGGTGGCTCTTACATTTTCAGCATTCTCGGAACAGTTGGACTCCCCATAGAAAGCGGGTAGATCCGAACTGGTCAGGTATCCTAGAGAAATCGCGATTTCCATGCATATATATTCAAGCCTTCCTCCAAATCATTAACGATGACCAAGACAGTCTATGGGCCTACGGGTGGTAAAACACACCTCGGAAGAAGAAGACAATTAATGCCGTGATCTGAGATGTTTAAGGGACCCCAAAGGCGCTCAGGGTACTCAACTGCAATATAAACCACGGAGTCTAAAGACGATAAAATGTGATTCGATGTTAAGGAATACCGTTATGTAACGGCAGTTACGGGATACAAGCTGCAAATTTGATACCTGGCGGCAGAAAGAGACCCTCATGACCCTTTTTACAGCTTAAACGATTTATTCTGGTTAGGGTTCCCGGACTTAGAGTATCATATCGACTTAACTGGAACACCAGGATGATGTAGATTTAGGTGTCGAACATCAAGGTGAAAGGCTGTCCTGTGCGTTAACACGTATCAAAGGACGTCGATCCTTTTCTCAATACAATTTTGTATTCATTTTTAAGGACAAAATTACGTGATGAGGTTTACCCTGAATCGGCATCAGTATTAACCACATTCATGCTCAAAGTCATTGAGTTGCTATATAAGTCATAAAATCGCGCCGGTCTGCTTGGCCAGTTCAAGCATTTTTCATTGAGTCCGATTCCCCAACAGTCCACTGTGGGTGTCCATTCCAGCATTTTGGGCGTCAGGACTTAACACATAGGAAGGAGAGTACACCCTTGTGAGCATGTCGAGAACCATACCCTCGCAGCGAAACAACCTCACAATATGTCTTTATATGTCTTCACAATATGTCTTTCACAATATGTCAAAGCTCATCGTAAGGGCCGCTCGGTAAATACACAGACGACGGCGCCAATGGTGCGCATGACTTTCCCCCTCATTAACGAGCCCAAACAATCCTCCTCTCTCATCGCGCTCCACAGATAGAATCCCTGCGTTGGAGGCAGACGAACACCCACCTAGCGGATGCCGCGATGACAACAGTGACTTCATGACTGTAGTTCTATCTAATTATCTTACTAGAGGCGGACCCAAAATTCACTGCACTATCTGGCGAACAATATCACTGAGCCGCAAGGGTAACCGGAGAGCAATTTTGACCTGCCAAAGCCGAAGTAGCTGAAAACACATCCTTTCGCAAACATCTCGGAGGTTCTACGAACCCCTAGGACGCTCCTCCTCCTGTGGTTGCAGCGCTCCTTAGCAGCGCCAAACCAAAATGCATTTTGCACTCTTTTGCTAGACACCAGTGACTTTCATGCCTCATGCAAACCGCAAGTTAATACCAATAACGGCCTATTGGGTAACCTGACCTTGTCTTGGCACAACCTTGACCTGACCTGACTTTGACCCTTGGATGTTGCTGCCATCAAGGCGTGATCTGTATCTTGTATTTGTATTTGTGCACATCGTGAGACAGTGTCACACGGTATGCCTGTTCTGAGCTTCGTGTCAAGACAATACATGGCACGGTGGGTCCAGTGGATAGCGCCCGCGAGAAACAAAAAGCATACACATGGTCATACATGGTAATAAAAGCCGAGTAGTCGCCAATCGGTACCTAGATGTCCTTGTATCACGCGGTTTCTGCTCTCGATCTTGAAACGCGCGGGGTCCATTGCACGGATAGCTGCCGATAACTAATTAAACGCAGTCACGATCGAGCAATAAAACTTCCGCCTTCCAGACTCGGGGTGTATCGGGGGAGTCTAGATGTGCGATGTCTATGTCCATGTCGATGTCACAATGTCTAGTTGTGCGATGGTGAACGCCATATCTGGTAACAGGGCCACGAGCTCTCGGGCTCGGATGTCGTCAAAATGCCTGGGAAGCGCGAGGCCGTGGTACAAGTGCGCATTCTTTGCTGAAAGCCACGTAAGTCTCATAGAACATCGCTGATGGGATCCCATTTTCTTCGTCCGGAAATAGTCTTTGCGACGAAGTTTAATGCTGCTGCAATCGGCCTAGTCGAGTATTGTTGCTTGCCCCGCAAACGGTGATGCAATATCAGATCAGCGATACCACGAGTTCCCCTACCGGTATGACCGCAGCAGACTGCGGAAGGCTATGCTTACTGTGACGGGCAACGTCTATATGCTATGACTGATACTGTCTCCAGAAACTGACAGAATCCTGAAACAAACCAGGGGTGCTCCGAATAATAGCGGATTGAAAGGAAAGACGATATCACAGGGTTACGGTTTAAACTGGAAACGGAAGCAATCGTCTCCGTTCCAAATTTTTCGAATTTGCAGACGTCCTTTTGGCGCTCTTGCTGTTTCACCACGCGTTCCCCCGTTCGCCTCCGTATCGGGATTCACGAGTGCAACAAAGGAAGCTTACCGTGCAGCTGCGCCACCTATCTCTAATGTAAGCACTACTAGTGATGTAGACAGCCACCAGGGTGCAATGCGAAAGAACTGCACGACGCGACGCTTGATGTTTGACGTTAGAACATTTCTCGACGCCGGCTAAAAGCGCAAAGCATTGCTTAGGTGTACAATATCACATAACACGTGCTCTTTGCTTAACTTCGCCACAGTTGTATGCATTAGGTCAATCAATTCACGAAGCCAACTCGTCAGGGATATTCGCAAACAAGGCCGGCGGCATCGAGCGTAAGTTAGATCCAAAATATTCCGCCACTGAACAGTGTTGCTGATACACCAGGCTCATGACTGGTTGCCATAACAGAAGAAGTCTAGCACCGTAATGCTTACAGTCTAGGTGCAGCAGTTGAGCAGCGTCGAGTGCTACGATGAAATTGATCACCAAATCGAAATGGAACAGTTATACTATAAAATGAGGTACGGTTTACACCCGACACGCATTTGTGTCGGATTGAGGCGCCTATGACACAGGGCCCTTTTTGCAGTTAGTCATTAAACCATAATTATGAGAGGACAGCAGGTACCAATCAACATTTGTCTCCTGTCATGCAACTTGAAATGCCCCGCTTTAAGTACCTCCGTGAAGATGAGGTGCCTTGGTATCTAAACGTCCTATCAGGAGCAGTCGCGTGTCATTTCAGTCAACCCTGCATCCTTGCTTGACCCAGTAGTTATTCGTCCAATGATAAGGTAGCATTGACAGTTTTCAGTCATGTAGCCTTCACTGTATGCTATCGCAGGTGATTAGCCTTATGAACATTTGTAATTTACTCTAGAAACCAGTAATTGTCATAGAGATCAAATTCGTCCTTTGGAGCAGTTACAACAATATTTCACTCTTACCTTTTACCATTCTGAATTGGATTAGCATGTGGTATCTTCGTTTGGAAACCGCCCTCGCTTAGGCTGTGTTCTTCACCACCCTGGTCGGGACAAATCTAGAAAGAATGCAGCGTTTTGAATCCTTAACACCCAAATCCTACACTGACGTTGGATATCAAATAGGAGGAGCCGATGGTGCCTGTCCCTATACCTCCTCTGAGGATTCACCGCCATCGCGAGCACTTCGGCCGAAGGCCAATAGGTCCCTCTCATCAGGCGAAACAATGGGTGTTGAGTCAGACCTTTTAACGCTGGGTAGCACTCTAATGCTGTCGAGGCAACGTCAACTACTGTGCGCCAATGGTGTTGATTTGCATTGTTTTACGAGGCTTCTGCCCTCGCCCTCTCCATGCTGACTTGGGGCTTTCCGCTGTTGGCTTGGGCCCATCCACTGGTGTTGCTGGAGTATTCAAAGAAAACAGAGGGGTAAGCTTGATATGGTAAAAAGCCAAAGTTATTTGGGCATCACTCGATAGACATGACTATTGCTATGTGGACATAAGGCAATATTTGATATACGATGCAAACAATACTGTCGGTCGAAATACAATAAAAAAATACAATAATAGAATCGGTTGAGAAACAAACATTTGGGAAATGTTACGCTGTCAGTCCCTCTTAACCCCACATCTGCATTTGAATTTACCTATATCTGAAAATCTCAGCCGTGATATTTTGCCCACCGCACACAATCCCCAATTTGTACTTACGGAGGGGACTTACGGAAGAGCGGCGAGAGTTGTTGCGAGAAAGAGTTCGAATAAATTTCACAGCATAATGGCAGAATAAGCAATCAAAGTTCAGACTTCAGTCTTATCAACACCACATTCATCAGCATTATACTAGAGGAATCTATACTAATGCCAGTGTACATATGCTTATTTGGTGTTGCTGTTTACCCGCCGTAAGTGGCAAACCGGTTGGGAACCTGTTTTGTTTTCGCCGATAGCTTTCAAACCCGCAAGCTGGCAGAAAGCATGTTTTTTTGTTGCAAAAGATGATTTAGAGGCAACCGGTACCTTTTTCTTGCACCTAGTTTACGTCAAACGCAAATGGAAGGAACTCCCTTTACACGCGTAACGTTAGAAAACGCGCAGGGCAACTCACCTGTGGTAGGTTAAGGGGCAAGGGGGCGGAGCCTCGCTGTGACGTCAGCGGTAAGCTCCGCCCCATTTGACTTTTCGCCCGACCGCTGCCTGATCCTGGGCCTGTCTGCTCCACTGTCAGTGGCCGAGGAAGCTCAGCTTAGGGTGGTCGTCGAGAGGGCCTACCTGACTCGAGTATGCCCGACAACCGTGCTGACGGAAGGCTACGAGGATGCCTTCGAGGTGTGATTGCTAGCGGCTATCACATTGAGGAAAATTGTTTCTACAGATACGCCTGAACCGACAAGCGCCAGCCTTTGATAAGTAATAATGGTTTCGGGTAACATAATGAAATGGTTCCGTTATCAGTAAGTAGCACATATGACTAGGACTGCTGATGTTACACAAAGTTACATTTCGAGTTTAACTGTAGTGACGATAGCAGCGTCCTTTATGGTACAACGCAACTGGAAATGTCTGATTAATGCCAGTCATCTAAACCCACCATGACGTAAATGTTAACGTACGGAGACGACAATCCTCCAATCCGAATTGATCACCACAACAATCATGGAAATAATTTCGAGCATGCGCGCTCATAAGTCTTGGAAACAATAACCGACCACCGGCGTTGTAGTCTCCATACGGTACACGACGTCGGCCCACCCAGGCGGCGACAACCGTACTGACGAAAATGACGGTGCATCCGAACAAACGCATTTGAACGCTTTAAGCCATTTATTTTCACGTTTAGCTCACCAGTGGGACTCCTAGATTGATAAAAGGACTAGGTCAGCATTTACAGCATCGCAAAATGAAGCTCGAGTCTGGTGGTGGTGGAAATGGAAGAGCAAAGATATAACCTATATTTTTCGTATTCCTGTAATCGTTTATATGTTAGAGAACATCTTCAGAATAGCGCAGGTGAAATATATGCCAGAGATTTATTTTGAAATGACATTAATTGGATTTGAAAGGGCTTTAGGGGTGCCATTTCACGTCGGCCGTTCTCGCGCGTCGGCGCCTGCCGTATGGGTCTATCTGCACCTGCCAATGCCGTTCGGTTTTACGAAAACTGCAACTGGGTCCTCTACAGGTCACAATTTAACCTCCACAGATCAGAATGGGATCTCTACAGCCCCTCTGAACCCTCAGTAGACAAAGCAGCGTCCTCTGTTGGTCAGAATGTGCGCGTAAATAGATTACAGTTAATCCCCCGACAGGTCAGAGTGGACTTTTACAAGCTCTCAGGATAACTTTCATTTCGGAATGGCCCCATTTGATTCCAAAATGGGCTCTCCACAAGCCCTCCCTCTTGGGGCGGGGGGAAGGGGGACGACCTGCCCCCACTGCCCCCCATGGTCTCCTCGTCCTTGGACCTTGCACACGACTGGTAGCTTACAACAGCCCCATCCGAAGCAAGGCTGGTAGCTTACAACAGCCCCGTCCGAAGCAAGGCTGGTAGCTTACAACAGTCCCATCCGAAGCACATGAGAGCTCGCCATCAGGAATGAAATGACACTGCTTGATGTCATTGCAAACAATGTAAACGAAACGGCAGCCTCATCTACCGTGGCCACTTTCATTTCTTAAAGTGATCCGCATCTCTCTGAGCGTCGACCAGATCGGATATGAGCTATGATATTTTTTAAAAAACCGATGCTATGCTCGTGGGCTCAGAACGCTTCTTCTGCACACAAAAGGAGTAAGCAGGATGGTTCAGGCACCTTTCCCTAAGTTGTCATGATGAAATTACACCAATGATTAGGCCGAGTCTGCGATCCTTTCCCGCCTACCTCCACTATGGCTCCTCAACATAATGCTAGACTTCTTTGTCTGCATAGGAGGCTGAGCAGTACCGGTAGCTGAACAAACACAGGCAGACAATACTGCCCACTGGTTTTAAGCCTGGAGTACTGATGTAACGCGTCTTGTTATTGCAAATGCTGTGGCCATGGCGTGTCATTTTGCATATGGACCCCATTTCCCGCAAAGATTTATGGGCTTCGATGGTATGGGGTCGCAGTGGCCGTCACCACCCTACCAAGTGCAACCATCCGGCGCAGTACCGCATTAAGTCCTATAACGTGCGGCATGCGATCTGTGCGGCCGCCGCCACTACGCCCATATTTTTTGAATTATTGACTGTATATTTTCCTGAACAAATGGCCATATTAGTTAGGCGTGCTCAGGTGTCACCGAGAGAGGCCCGTGCCGCGGCGGACGGAGTGCTCGAGCTTCCGAGACGTCGATCGGCGGGCGCCCACCGAGCATTGGTGGTCCGAGCAGGAGTGCCCCTGCTCGCGCTGTGCTCTGGCAGCAGGACAGCGCAGTCTCACAGGCCCGGCCGCTCTGGCAGCAGGACAGCGCAGTTTCACAGATCCGGCCGCTCTGGCAGCAGGACAGCGCAGTTTCACAGATCCGGCCGCTCTGGCAGCAGGACAGCGCAGTCTCACAGGCCCGGCCGCTCTGGCAGCAGGACAGCGCAGTTTCACAGATCCGGCCGCTCTGGCAGCAGGACAGCGCAGTCTCACAGGCCCGGCCGCTCTGGCAGCAGGACAGCGCAGTTTCACAGATCCGGCCGCTCTGGCAGCAGGACAGCGCAGTTTCACAGATCCGGCCGCTCTGGCAGCAGGACAGCGCAGTCTCACAGATCCGGCCGCTCTGGCGGCAGGACAGCGCAGTCTCACAGGCCCGGCCGCTCTGGCAGCAGGCCAACGCAGTCTCACAGGCCCGGCCGTTCTGGCGGCAGGACAGTGCAGTCCCACAGGCCCGGCCATTCTGGCAGCAGGACAGCGCGGTCTCACAGATCCGGCTGCTCTGGCAGCAGGACAGCGCAGTCTCACAGATTCGGCCGTGCTGCCGTGCTGACAGTGCGAATCTCTGTCTCCCTCTTGCGGTGAGGTTACGACGTGGTTCATTCCTGACGCTTGGGGCCTGTTTTGCGTGTTGGGTTTTTCGTGCTGTCACAAATGTGTAATTTACTCAAGCCGTACGTCGACTGCATATTTCCATGTCATTTTTTGTTGTTGACTTTGACGAAACCACTGGCCAATGACTTCATTCGTAGCAATTACTGCGCGGATTAATCTAAGTAAACGGCTATTATTGCGACTTGCTACAAACATGATCATAGTTATGGTCTTACGTTCAAGTCGTTGGCAACAATGTTGTAGTGAGCTGATACGCCTGCGCACTGTAACATTATCATAGAGCGCTTTTCCAACAATAATTATCCGATAATCCAACCAATTTCTTTAGTGCCTGCAGTTACAAATTACTGAGAAAAGCGCGTGGCCACCTAAGCCCATGATTTACCAAATACCCCTTGTTTGTCAACAATCAGCAGGCTGTAGAAGGCAGTTTTTGATTGGGACTGTGTTTTCCGCTCTGGTAGAACTTACAATGCTGTTTTCAATGGACGGCAGCATGCTTTGTTTATTTGTGGTGATCGACACATGAGAGTGTTTGAGCTTTGGCCCGGGTTCTTGTAACTCAGCTAACGTACCACACTATCGATACACAAAGACCTTCGGATCACCTCGCGGACATTTCCAGTAGGCCAGGTCCGAAACAGCATCCGAAAAATCGTGCGTTCTGTATCGCTTCCATACACGATTGGAGTGTATAAGGGCATTGCCCATGGGCGTATTTTATTTTTTCCTGTCATCTTTTGCTATGTTCGGATAAGTGGACCAGTACGCAAGGTGCACAACCTAAGCCAATCGCTGTTATCTCTGTATTCATTTTGATGATCACGTCAGCAACTGGTGGCCAAAGCTACAGGCCATTGCATTGTTCTGTCGCGCTTCACGCATGTTTCGCCATCTTCTGTCATCATGTGGGTCGTGAGTGCCCTACATGTCACCTCAATACGCTAGTGCCCAGGCAATCAGTGAACGGAGGAAATTCGATCACACCTCGGGTGTGGCAAATGACTTTTAACAGCCTTGAGCGGAACAAACGGAGTCATACCATCAGCTGTTCCGAATGAAGACAACGTTGGATGCTGGCCAACCTTCTGACAAAGCTAATAATTTTCTTAGTCACAGCCCTAACATCGGACAAAGAAGTCACCTCAGATGCACGTTAGCGAATCAATTCCAACATCAACTTGAGAATTAATCAATTAACATTTCAACGCGGGCAAAAGATGACTTGGGCACACATCAAGCAAATTAAATTAACTCCAACCAGAGCTGACACAGCTAGCCAGGCCGTGATTCTAAAGGCGCCTTAAGCACATGGTGTTGCGAGGCTTGGATTTGACATGATACACGTTTCAACCACTCATTAGTAGGAATGTTATCTATTGCAGTGTCGTTGCTGTTCACTGCTGTCTTGGGCTCATGTGCATTTGCTTTACCTCTTGTTGGCCACGTAAATCTATGCATTTCATGCTCTGCTTTTTCCCTTTCCGCGACTGATGGCCTGTTTTTATTCATTTTGACGTAGGCACATGGCCCCATTCTGTCACGTGAAAACACCTGGTCCGTAAATTCCTCACCTGAGGTCTGGCCACCTGTTTATCTAGGTTTGCACCTGCCGCCTTCATGGGAGAGGGTGCTCCTTGCCAGCTCACTCTCCTGACATTCCCATCTACTACTATCGTCCATTCCCCTACATTGCTCTAGCCTCTGAGCTCCCCCAAATATGTTTCTCAACAGAGTTATCGAACTTACGTTTGGCTGACAGTAATTCATT
This sequence comes from Pollicipes pollicipes, assembly GCF_011947565.3. Lineage (NCBI taxonomy): Eukaryota > Metazoa > Arthropoda > Thecostraca > Pollicipedomorpha > Pollicipedidae > Pollicipes > Pollicipes pollicipes. Next base: position 35,965,706 of record NW_023596448.1, read on the forward strand.
TTGTTTATCTCTGCATCTTGCTTACATTGTCCCCCTACATTCACAAATAGTGGCATAGTCATGGTCATCCAATGATGCCCAAATCACGTAATCTTTGTTTGATATTTGACTAATTTTTGTAATACGTCAGCCACACCACTGTACGGCCCAAAACAGCAGTGGGAAACCCAAGTCAGCAACGGGCAGCGGACAGGGCACTCAAAAAAGCATGCAAATCAACACCCCTGGTCGTCAGAGGTTAACGAGCGGTTGGCGCTGAAGGCACTCACACCATTAAAACATTTAAAATCAGTTATATTCCTTTTCTCCTGGCACACACACACACACACACACACACACACACACACACACACACACACACACACACACACACACACACACACACACACACACACACACACACACACACACACACACACACAGACACACACACACACACACACACACACACACACACACACACACACACACACACACACACACACACACACACACACACACACACACACACACACACAACACACACACACACACACAACACACACACACACACACACACACACACACACACACACACACACACACACACACACACACACACACACACACACACACACACACACACACACACACACACACACACACACACACACACACCACACACACACACACACACACACGCAACACACACACACAATTATGTATATATATATATATATATATATATATATATATATATATATATATATATATGAAATAATGTGCTTTGAGACCCAGGGACCAAAGGAAGTCGAGAAGTGTTCAGGTTGTACAACACTTACATTTTCCAGTGAGTCAAACATCTTTCTCGGTGCTGGTAAATTCAGGGTAAAACTGGTCCTGCAGTGCAAACTTGAAAGGAAGATTCAAGGACTGGAGAGTTTTACTGAAAATGCAAAATGGCTCTTGAGCTTTTGTATTTTCAATAGCATTGGTGGCCCGAAGGTAACAAGGTGTTACGTTACCTTAAGTACCTGGTAACGTTTTGAAATGAACGGGAAAAGGCACAAATACATTGATCCATAATAACATAAACGATAATACATACCAATGTTATGCATACTCAGAGTAAGGATGCATTGGATGATTGCAAGTTTAGTGATGCATGGCTGCGTGCATCTGGAGTTACTCATCACTGAGTCGCAAGTTACCAGAAGCTCTTTCGCATGGTGGCATTGCTTTATATTTTATCTGCCCCTCCTTAGCTGTTGCTTGTATTTTCGGAAGATTGTACGGCTGAACGCATGAAAACAACCATAGAGAAACCTTCTAACACGCGCCTGGGTGGACGGTCGAATTCCTCTCGCTCAAGTAGGGGGGCCCTCCGAGATCTGAGAAACTAAGAGAACTACAGATACCAAATTCGCAGGGTGCTTGGCCTGCACTCGAATTCACCTGTGTCACAACTCAAGATTCCTAGGTTATAACCTTTCTAGGTTATAACCTATATGTTATAACCTTCCTAGGTTATAACCTATAGATTCCTAGGTTATAACCTATAAGGTCAAACAAGATCAAACTTCAGATTGGTGTCCAAAGTGCACACCGACCCTCTTATTCAACTACCGTGGACCTGGATGCCTGCTTTACGCAAAAATCGCAGGGTCTAATTTAAGGTCAGTGGCCCTTTGTGTCCTTTTGAATGTTATGGTGCCCCAAATCATACAAGACTGCTTTGATTTTTGTGTTTGAATAAGCGTTAAGGAAGACGCTAGACAGCATGTTCCTAAAAAACTATTGGCCCAATTTATTTTAAGTTAGTGACCTTTTCTGCCCTTAAAAAGGAGCATGCGTAATGCGGCTCCTGTTATCAATAACTTCAAAATAAGCACCGGAAGCTATCCAATACAGCACGCTCTAAAGTAATAAAAGAGGTTGGTTTTGACCTGTGTCTGACCTTCGCCCCTGACCTTACCCCAACGAAATTTGTTAACTCAGTTGTTGCGTTGCCTACGAAACTGTCACAGGGGTATATGGCTTTGTCCAACACTCCGTTATTGCGTCATATTGAACGATTCCCTAAAGAATGTCTTCGCTGAAGAATGTCCACGGCCAGACTTCGACCTGCCTGAGGCCAGTGACCTTATATGGCATACCTACACTTTTGGTACCAAACAATTCTATATTTAATTGTCTACAGCTAAACAAAGTTTACGTGCATACGCCTAACCGTTTGGAAATCGTTTCGAAAAAAACCTTTGGGGAGGTCAAATTAACCCCCGCCTGAGCGTGTTTTAATAGTCACATGTAATCTATTGTTTTGGTGACTGTCACTCCTTGATTTGTCGTCGAATATGCTAAAGAGTGGACGTTTCGCCGCGTTAGGGCAGAGGGGCATTCGCAAATAACCAGCAGTCACCGATGCATTTCGTGCTCCAATACCCAATCTAGGACGACTACGCCATCGCTGGCATCTCATTCCGATATTCCTTACTTGTTTGCTTAGTGGCTTTCAGTAAGATATGTTTGCGTGGTCAGCAGCAGATAAATGGTAAAGCCGCAGTCCGCACGGCTTTACGTCCAAGACGTCCAAGAGTGACGCTCGGCTTCGGCTAGCCTTGACCTGCCTCACGACCAACGCCTCTGATCAACGTTCATTAGTCGTTCCGATGACTATGAAAATTGTGACATAACGACCTAGCATGTTGGCGGACGTAAAGCTAACAAGTATGCAAGACTGTATCCATTTTCATGAGAATTTCGTTTTGATGGAAGCTGTTTCGCTGACTGCAATGCCATTGAAAGCCTGCACCCTGAGGAACTGCTACCTGTTGAAGGCCTACACCATCGTATGAGATCTATAGCAGTAATTCTAGGCGTACAGCATTGAGCTTCCGCATATATTTGATCAGTGTTGAACATGTGGCTGTATACGCAGAACAATTCAGGGTAGGCAGGTGCGAATAATATTTTGAGTTGAAACAAACCATTGTAGGCTGGGAGCTGACAGCTATGTTGAATGATGGCAAGTGCCAGACATACATTCATTTCCTAACTGTAGTGACCGGTCCCCATGCGCAAGCTCTGAGAAAACACAGGTTTCCAAATAAAATGTATTTGGTACAGAAAACCGATACCTGCATTGTGAATCATGGGTGCACAAAATTACGAATTGACCAAAAACCCACACGTTTTATGCAAAGCTTGGAGAAGCGAGCGCAGCAGGCTGTATCTGGACAACGTCGGTTTGAGCCGGGTATCCGGCCAGTTTGTTACTGCATGACCTGCAAATGCATCATGCGTGATCGGCCACTCGAGCAAAAATAGATGAACTACATCGCCCAGCTTGATTAGCTTCTCCTGACACACCAGGGCCATCCGCTTCCCGAACCATCTGAAACCGTCGGGTGTTGGATTGGCGTTGGTTTTAAGCTCGCGGAAGCCTCGGCGGGTGAGCAGCCCCCCCCCCCACCACACCTGTGGGAGGGGGGGAGGGCTCGGCCAGGACAGGTTCGTCTCACGGCACCTCGAAATCTAAGAACGCCGAGGACCACGTGATTCATTTCTAAGCAGCAGCGTGCGGGCCGTTTTGGTGGCGTCTCTCCAGCAGGGTAACGCTTGCGGCTGGCCGTCGTATCAGCCGTAAGCACGATCCATGGCGACAGCGTATCTGTCGTCGGCGCCGACTATCCGAGACATGGCTTGGTTTGTGAAGGTCTCGTAAATGACGCGGTGGGTGACTGTCTGCAGGTCAGTGCAAACGCGACCTTGACGGGACCTTGACTGACCTTGGCTCGACCTCGACATTGACTGGATTTAGACAGGCAGAGTAGTGTTGGCGGAACTGCTCGTGCTGCGCGGGTGAAATCAGAGACATGCGAGCGCGATGCCAAACCGCTGCACCCTGGCCACTGAAAGTGGCCTCCTCGTGCGCTTTTCAGGGCCGTGTCGATCACGCGCGGAAGACGCGTAGGCGAGAGGAGAAGCAGAGCGAGGTGGCAGTCCGCAGGGCTGTGCGGGGCTTGCCTGACTATTCCCGAATGTAGATGGACAAATCGGTTACATCTGCGTGCCAGAAGATGTCGCCATCCTCTCGCACCACAGCCCCCGTTTTAGCAGCGTCGCTGTCCCCGTTAATGGTAATGATAGACGGTCCCGTCGCTGGCATGTACGGCATGGACCGTGTGAAGGAAAAGGAGCTATTACCTCCCTGAGTGATGTTTGCAACGCCAGTACGTGGCTCTGCAGCCATCACCGGCTCGCTGCGAGGGACTTCGTACAAGTACCAGAAATACTCTGGGTTCAGAGAGAATATCTTGAGCTGGTAGGCGGCACCGTCGCCAGACAACCGGATGTTGTCTCTCAGACCCAATATGGACTGCGCGTAGACGTCGGGGTTCTGCCCGGTGTTGTAGGAGAAGACGGTTTGGCGGTCGAAGACGAAGGTTCTCTGGTTACTAAGCAGAAGAGTGAAGCCGGGCATGTCGGTGGACATCCTGCACGCCATTATCAGTGACTTGTTGTTGAGCCAGCCGAACACATAATAAATGAGTTCCCCGAACCTGCCAGCGGCGCCGAACGTCTCGTAGATGACACGGCAGGTGACGGCCTCCAGGTCGGTGCAGACGCGACCTCGGCAGGCATCGCCATGTTCCAGACAGTCCGAGTCGCGCAGGCAAAACTGCCCGTGCTGCGAGCGCCGCGGCATGATCAAGTACCTCCAGTCCTCATTCAGCGTCGGCATCAGGGTGGCATAGCTGGCCACGCTGCCGTACAGCTGGCATTCTCTGGTGGATGGCTTGAAGCTGAGGCTGGCGCAGGCTGGGTCCTGGTGGCAATGGGCGCAACAGACGCAGTTGCCGTCATCGCCCGGGGGCACGGTGATGTTGATGAGCGCGGACGGGCCGAGATGGCCCCTGCTCCAGGCTGTCCGCGAGCAGGACTCGACCGTCCAGAGGAAGGCGAGGACCACCAGCAGACTGGACCGATCGAAGAAGCAGGGAACTGAGAGCATAGTGAGACGATCACCCGTGCAACTCCCACCTCTTGATATGTGGAACCAGAGGCAGGTGAAGCCGGCGCCCTGGGACTTAAGCACTTCTTCTGGATTGATGCTATGACAGCGTGCGGTGATGCCAGACAGTTTCACCCCCTCCTCGTGAAAGGTGGTGGGCGCGACTGCCGGCCTGGCCCCTAATCGCAGCCTTTATACGGCTGCACCATTGATTTCAGGCGCACAGTCGGCGTGATGTTCCGCGTGCCTGACCCAATCAGCAAATAGTGGCGCGCCTGTAATGCGATTCATAAAGTACAGCAGTGCGCGGTGGACCAGACTTGCGATATAGATGAGTTGGTTTCGTTCGCGATACGAATCGTGCTTGTTCTGTCGCGACACCAGAAGCGGAGGGAGAAAGGAGAAACCGTATGTTTGTAATCATTAATTCCTGCTGGGTGCGGTGGAGCTTGCACAGCAAATATGAAAAGTTGGCTTGTTCACATGCAGCCGGTATGCAACACGTAGGGTGTGTTTCAAAATCACACGCTCTGCTTCACTGTTGGAGCATTGACAAGTCTTGTTTCACCGTCACTCCGTGATAAAATGTTCAGCCCGTACTAAGCAGGCTTGCTGAGTTTGCCGTTTTCAAATTTCCGTTCTGAATAGGACGTTTGTTTTATACCAACGTGTATTACACCAGTTCATTATCACTTGAGTACACCTAAAAGCCAACCATCGTCACCAAGAACATTTTCCTTTACAGAAACAGACAGCTCCAAACCTGTGCTTCCACCGTTTTCAATAATGTACATGTATTGGTCTATTAGGCTGGAGCGGTGAAGCAGTCGAACCACCAGAATGACCGCAGTCGGCAAGGCCTGTGAAGGAGTGGAATTCATCTGCACGCATCCCGTCCTCCTGACCTGGCAGACAGCGTTTTTGATGGTCACGAGCTTCTATCAATGGTGACACCACCTAGACCTGCCATGCTGTACATCGCGGATTTTAATAACGCAGGACGCACGAGTATTTACGTCAAAACACCGGACCAGAGTTGAAACTAGCGCAGGACACAGCTGGCACGGTCGGATGTGGCCAGTGCTATAAGTTGATAGCACCCAGAGTCCCGTTTCCGGACGGTTTGCTGATCCAACCCCCAATCGTCCTGCTTCTAGAAGTGATCACTCCCTTGTGTTCTACTTGGCGTACCTGAAAACGATTGAGCATGTTAAACGCTGGGTGTTGATAACTTCGGACACATTAAAAGAGCTTTGGTTAGTTGTGTGCTGAACAAGGTACCTGGTTCGTGCCGGCACCCAGAGAGCAACTTTCTAAGACGATGAGGTGCCAAATATTTCGATCTGAATGTTTTCATAGTCTTCTAATTTGCTCACCAAGTACCGCCTACAGAAAAAAAACACACGGTGTACACAAAACATTGAAAATATTGACTGAAAACATCACATAACTGATGCTCGCGTCCAAAGAGAAATCGCCGAGACCCATTCGTTCAGCATTCATGACTCATTCAGAATCGAGACTCATTTCCAAACACTGGAAAAGTCTCACATCCCAACGCTGTGATCTCGGAAAGTACCGGACGCACTAAAACATTCCCCTCCCCCTCTCACCGTCTTACCCGCGGTCCTCCCCTTCTCACCCGCAGCCCTCTTCTCTTCTCACCCGCAGCCCTCTCCCCATTCTCACCCGCAGCCGGGCACCAGCTCGGCATCCACGCAGGTCAGCGACGCCTCGTCGACGGCCTTGCCCAGGGGGCAGACGGTGAGACGTGGGAAGTAGTTGACGCATGTCACCAGCCGGTCGCATTGGCCGGTGACGAAGCGCGGGAAAGGTCCGAACCTCAGCGACGCAGAGCCAGCTGGGATCTTGTCGGGGCAGGAGTAGCCCACCAGCTCTGTTCGGGGTGGGGGGGGGGGTTTAGTCGCGGGACAGTTCCATGACCCAGCCGGCGTGGCGGCGGGCTCGGTGCATTTTACGACGTGGTTCAAACGCTAGCTGGTGTGGTTATTGGTCAGCGTGATCGCTCCGCTGACACAATATAGTGGAGCGTAAAATTGCCAATGCATTCATAGTTTTATAGTTCGAAATGGTTTTCCCACCACTGCAAATTGGTCTGCTGCCGCTGCCGCATGAAAACCCCGAACAATGTCAGATAAAAACAGCGTACCGGTGCCAGCAAGCCCGTCTTTGTGCTGCCACCTATATCAAACAGCCTAGCTCGTGCTGCCACCTACGTTCAGCATCTCCGGGGGAGCACTCGGGCAGCAAGTCGGGCCAGTTGCATGAGTGGCTGACCTCGTCGTAGGCCAGCCCCTCGGGACACAGCTCCGGCTGCACCGTCGCCGTACGCGCACTTGACGAAGTAGTCGCGCACCCGTCGCCGGACGGAAACAGGCCGAAGCTGTAAGGGGCAGGCGCCAGTCGCGCGCGGCCGACACTGAAACGGAGGGTGGCAGGCTCAGCGTGGTTGGTCTGAGGACTGATTATAGTTTATTACTGATTATATTTACTGATTATAGTATAGTCCCCTCTCTGAGGACTGCTGCCTGCGACGAAACGGACGGGATGGCGGACCGTTGGAAAATGGTTTGCTGTCTTAAACCGATCATGTAAAAATAAACATTGTCATGCACGCATCTGTATGCAAACACTGACCGCAAACAGCCACTAAAAAATATAGCTGTCGTAAAATCAGAACACAAGGAGCATTGAGCAACACATGCTTTTAGCATTTTTCATGGGGGTTGCCCGCAATCAGGCTTCTGTTTGGCAGGTCTGAGGAGCACTCCTCATTCTAATGTACTTCCCCTCCGCTGATCTGCGCGCCTTTCATTTATAACTACGTAAGTCTGCCGATTCTGTATACACAACGCCAACACACCAGGAGAACTGGCGGGTAAATAACAATTTTTTGAAGCCTGTCGTTTTGTTGCCAAACACAGCTATGCTTTTTATAATCACCTTCTCCAAACACTCTAACCCTCCAGACTTAGTTTTTTGCCGCTTCTGGCATGGAAGCCGTCCCTCCTGTCCACACACAAACGCCGACGCAGCACCATCTTTACTCCCGAACGAAAGCGCCGGGGCCTCTCCGCCGTCTACCCCATCATGACCGGCCTGACACCGTGACCTCGGTCTCGGTGCTCGGGAGCCCGGTCATCCGGGCAGCCTTGGCTCGCTCTCACCGCCCTATAACCGCCGACAGCGGCGAACGGTCGCCGTCGTGCTCTCGTTCGTGTCACGCACGTCGCATTTGCCCCGCTTTGTTACTCGCTGCCTGGTCTCCGACACGACTCAGGTCGCATGTCATTTGGGAGGGCTCGTGCATCGCCTTTCGTCTGCCACGAAAACAGGGCTCGTGCATCGCCATTCGTCTGCCGCGAAACACCTGAGCAGTTAATAGCATCAACACAGGTTGTCTTTATCGTACAGGTCCGATGCAGACCGGCTGGGAAGGGCACGTCCACAGTACGTACATTATGTTTGAAGAGCGCTCGATGTCTCGTGCCTCCCGCCGTCTGTCCCTCCGCAGCACTGTAACGACCGAGACAACCAGCTTCCTCCCGAAAACGAGTCGCGACTCAAGCACGTCCAGCTCCGTGCCAGAGCCGGTGTCCGCCAGTGCCCACCCATCCGGGTCAGGCGTCGCTCCCCCCCCCCCCTTGAGCCGGCCCGGTTTCGTGCCCCTCCCCGCTCCGTCAGCGGCCGCCGCAGGTGAGGCCGGCCCGAGGTCGACCGCCAAGGCTTGTGCCGCACATTTCCGCTCCGCGGGGCCGGGCCGGGCCGTCTCGACCTCAAGGCCATGGGAAGGGCCACGCCCGGTCCAGTGCGTTGCTGGGGTAGCGGGCCGGCGGTCCTCGGTTACGAACGGGGTCTCGGAGATCCGCGGTTACGAGCGCGGTCTGAGGGGCTCCTGGCAAAGGGCGGGGCCTCAGGGGCTCTTCGTCACGGCGAGGTCTCGGGAGCTCTTGGTCACGGGTGGGGTTTCAGGGGCTTTTGGTCACGGGCGAGCTCTCAGGGACTTTTGGTCACAGATGGGGTGGCAAGGGAGACCTTGGACACGGGCGGAATCCCAAAGGTTCTCTTTCAAGCAACGGCTCTCAGGGGTCTTTAGTTACGGAAAAGATCCCAGAGGTCTCAGGCCAGCGGCGGCTCTCAGGGGCCCTGGGTCACAAACAGTCACGGGCCCGGGCCTCGGCCGTCCATGGCCAGGGAAAGTAAAGGGGTCCTTGGCAGGCAACGCGAACAAAAAGTAATTAATTCTACTGTCTGCTTTTTTGGCTGTCCTACATATGCAAGAGCAAGAACATAAGGCATGCTGTATGTGCATTAGCTACCATTAGCATTAGCTACATTGGGTGAAAGGCGCAGCATACAGCGACACCATTAGCGAGCATGGAATGGGTGGGATGGAGTGGAGTGGAGTGGAGTGCAGTGGACTGGAATGTAATGGAATGAAGCGGAGTGGAGTGGAGTGGAGTGGAGTGGAGGAGAGTGGAGTGCAAGGGGGCGCGTTTGACAGCTAACACCGTGGCGGCCAATTGTTACTGGCAAATGTTTATTGAGGATCAGGCAGGCACGATCGCAAGACCTACCAGCAGAAGCAGAAGGTCGGCCTGCCTGTCCTGCGCCCGTTCTTCACATGCCTGCCGTCTCGCTCCCCCCTCCTCGGGGAGCAGGTCCCGGGGTGGGTCGGAGGAGGCGGCTCCACACCGATCCCCCGTCGGACGGCATTCCATACCATGAGGCGGCGTTTGATCGGCCATAGACAAGGCATGGACCCAGCTAGGGACGGAGCCAGCCGAAGCTCCATGGGCGTAGCCACCGCCAGCTGGGGTTGGTAGGTCCGCGCCCCAGTAGCTTTCGGGTAGATGGAATGGGCGTAACCACCGCCAGCGGGCGTTCCATGGGCGTAACCACCGCCAGCTGGGGTTGGTGGGTCCGCGCCCCAGTAGCTTTCGGGTAGATGGAATTATGCTCATGGTTTAGCTAGACAAAATGGTTTCGAAATAGATATGCGCTCCAACTTTGGATTCTTGCCACGGCTTCTCAGCGTAATCACGTGCGAGCCTCTGATCTTGCCGCGGTCCGCAGAAACGTTGTGCCCCCTTGACCTCCGAAGTCTGAGAGTGTTTATTGAGAGCTAGAGTGCACCAGTGCGCGTTCTTCCCACAAACAGCGAGGCGGGGTAAGCCACTGATCTCTGGCACCGAAGGGGAGCGTCCACACCCCCTACTAATCTGGAGATGTCATTAGACTCGAACCAAGCAACGTTCTATGTACACATCGGCTATGCAGGCGGGTTAAGGAAGATCACAAGCGCTGCAATGCGCTTTGGTTGTGTACAGGGAAAACCACGGCGCCTCCGGAAAGGGGCGCCGTGGTTAAATTTACGGCTAAAAGAGTTCGATCTGGTTTGACGCCGTTAGCGTCAAACCGTGAAGAAAGTCAATCTTCCCAAACGTCACTGGGTTCGTCCGCACTGACCCCATCCGTGGCAACGTCGACACAAGCGACGGTAACGACGCAGGCGAATGCACATTCGAATGCCACGAAGCGACTCATGACTCATGACTCATGTCCGACTCATGAGCGATAGACAATCGGTCGAAAGCGATCAATGCCACCCTTGTCGAAACCAGTCCCGAATACAAGACGCTTGGACCCGAACAGCAAGATACCGACCCATGGCAGACACACATGCGTTTAGGTCAAATCGTTGTGACCACTATCCACCTCAAAACATGTGTGTTTTTTAATGATTTGATGGTTCCATTCGATTCACTAAGGCCGTAAAGCGTTATAAGTTGATCCATTCGGGATTCATTGAAATTACCACGGCCAAATAACCATGCTCCCATGCGGGGCAAATTTCCAGACGATGCAAATGTGTGAAATTAGCGCAGAGGCGCTGCGTCAGTGAACGGCTGCCTGCTGAACTATCGTGTGAAGGTTCGAATTTCTAAGGCATTGACCAGGCACAATACTATAAGTTCGCAAAGGTTTCCGGTTGTGTGACACTTTGGCATCATCTACAGTGCGATAATTCACGTCAACAACGTAATGATTGTAATAAAATGATGGCTGAAACCGTTCACCGCTGATATCAGCTGGCTCATCACATGCCACAAGGAGCTTTATTGATGCTAAATAGTAAATATTGCTGTTAACCCCATATTTCGTGGCGTTGCATGAAAAGAAAAGAGGTCGAATATTACGGCCCTCGCCTGCTCCACCTGTCTTCATTACACCGGGTGTTACCGCTCGGAGCAATACCTTTGCAGTCTATCGCGGCGACCACGGCGGAAAAACCACAACAAAGCGGGCAACTAGTCCTGGAGCCAGACCGTCACGACTGCGGGTCGTGCCATGGCTGGCTCATGGCGCCGCCAGTCAGTCAGGCCCCACGCCGGGCTCAGCCCACTGACGGCGGGCGGCGCGGCCGTTTGTGACTGCGGCCGAGACTCGGGGGGCCACTGTTCGTCTTGATTAAGTTGCCAGCGCGTGAGTCGATTGACCCAGCGCTTGAGATGGCCATTTCGCTTTCGTGCTCCAATCACGAAGCCGGTCCGGCCGCAGGCGCCGCACGATCAGCCCCCAGTACGGGTCCCCTGCCTAAGCACGAGACGGCGCCGGTGCTGCAGGGCTGGGGCCCACCCGCGGGCGTGCGGTCAACTTTTCCGAAGCGGCGGCATCGGGGAGGTGGGACCAGCAAGGCGGTCGGAGCCGGCTCGAGCGTGCAGCGCTGGAATGTCAAGTCCGCTTACCGCTACATGACATCCGTTATTTACTCGTGGAACTGAAACGAAGCACTCATGCCTCGGCATGGCGGATGTGACGAGAGCGCGGGCTTACGGCTCGGCGACGTGGGACAGCTTGTACGTTATCGCTTCTCGTCATTAGCTCGCTATGAGATGAAGCTGCAGACTGTCCTTGGATCGCAGGGCGTACGACCCAAATGAATCGCGCGACTGCTATGCCGTCAAACCTGTTCACGTCGGATGCTGCTGACCCGTCCACGGCAGCTCGTTGTCTAGGTCTTGCACAACGGAGAGGTTGTTCTCGTCTCATGCCTGCAGCCTTCGGACTTAAAGGCCTGTTCAAGGCTTCAGGCTTACACATGGACCTGTTGTATAACACGCAAGTATTTAGAGGGATCAAAAAAAGCCGGCCTGAACGCTCGTCTGATGTTATGCTGTCCGTTAGGAATATTTCTTCATGTCGCATTCCTCATCAGGATTATACATAGTAGTCATTAAGTCAGTTCTTACGTAGCCTGGAATTGTATGTGTGCGTTAGTTTATTGTTTCTCGCACAATAGGATTCCGGCACCTATACTTGGCCGAAATTTAGCGTAATCCACGAGCTGCAAATGATAATGTCCATGTTTGGGTAACGATATCTCATTTCTGATCACAATACCTACATCCTCTGTAAAAGACGGCAATTTTGTGATGCCTCATTCACGGAATTTTGCCAATTCGATGTCCAGAGGGGAGTGCATTGCCATTCAAAACGTTATAAAAGGTTTTTTGAATACCTCAAGAAGGTTACCGGTGGAGACGATGGGACAGCATTTATTTGAACCCCTCTCCTGCCCCCCCCCCCCCCCCACATGATAGGAGTCTCACACAGCGAGCGTTCGCGACTTTGATTAATCGGTTACTGCTTGATGTGATGACCTTACGTGTACCTTAGATGACCTTATGCGTACTTAATGTAATGTGTACCTTAGAACACTCCTTAAACATACTAATAACTTTCGACAGAAGTTTTAATCCAACTACACATGCGCAGCAATTTGTCAACGCAAAAATGATAGGACGTAACAACCAGCTCAGTTCCTTTGGCAAAGGCGTAACAGACAACATTGAATAACGACGTAATTTAGGAACAGCCTCTCTCTCTCCTCTCTCTTCTCTCTCTCAATCTCCTCTCTCTCTCTATCTCTCTCTCTCTCCTCTCTCTCATCTCTCTCGTCTCTCTCTCTCTCATTCTCTCTCTATCTCTCCTCTCTCCTCTCTCTCTCTCTCTCTCTCATCTCTCTCTCCTCTCTCTCTCTCTCTCTCTCTCTCCTCTCTCTCTCTCTCTCTCTCTCTCTCTCTCTCTCTCTCTCTCTCTCTCTCTCTCTCTTTCCCTCTAAAACGCATGTACGTTAAAACACCTCGATATGCGCGCAGCAAGCGATCACAGCTAATTTAAATTGTGCATTTAGACAATTTTCATGGTATGACACTTCTTTGAATAAAATAACATTCTTTATTAAACCTCTCAAGAATTTTCCCGGCTCTTGCGTTTGATCAGAATGCACTCAGACCTCCTGTGACCTAATGCAAGGCACACATATACAACGTATTCACTCACATGCGTTTAAAATTACACCTGCCCTACCCAGCCCAAATCAGAGTTTCACACAAATGCATAAGGCACTATACACAGCCATTCATTTCTTGAAAGAGCTCCCCAAGTATCAAGGTGTTATAAAATCTGCTTATCATTCACATTTGTTCCATACGAAAGCAATCATCTTAAGACCTCTCACTGTAAGATAAAAGCAAATTTTTCAAGTTCAGCTGCAGTGGGCATTGAAGACTAGTTACCGTTGGCTGGTTTTCGTCTTATAAGATGCGTTATAAATCAAAGTTGTGAGCAATGGGCACATCGTTCAGCACGTTTACACTTTGGCGACATTCCTGCAAAGTGGCAGGATTTATATCGTGTCGCATCTGAATATGTCAAACTGTGGAATGTATTTAACCGATGAAAGTTTAAAGGCATGTCAGTGAATACATGAGGTGTGCGTGCATGCATTAGCCTAGTGCCAGTTTAAATATATGAGAGAAAAATGCAGTTGTACAAAAAAGTTTCGAATAACCCTCGCAAAGAAGCAACGATTTAATCCATTGCTTTTGCATCATGAGGATAAATGCATAGGGATGAAGTGCAAATACTAGCAAGTCATCAAATATATCAAACTACATGAAGTCATATTTTGGTAGCTGCATCCTGTGAGTTTATGTGCGCAGTACGTAAACAACGTTAAGGATTTGCTGTTTTTGTAATCTATTTTTCTCGAACGCGTTTGATTAATAATGACGCCATCCACTGTTGTGCGCTTAAGGTTAAAAAGGGGTCTGGCCCGATTAAATACTTATTGGTTGTATCAACAAGCATTTCAACATTCATGCATTGCTACGCACGGGATATAAGTATACATAGACAATACATGACTTGGGATATATCAGCAGCACATTGGAGACGTCCCTTTCATGTCCTAGGGGGAAAAGAAACTTATAGAGTATCATAGTGAGTTAATGTTTCTTGCACAAACATCATGCTCCTTGCACCAGTGCATGGTGTGCATAGGGGTACAGCCCCGAGGGAGCCTGGGTCACCTTACGTCAGGTATTTTACCATAGACTCGACCAAAAGCCCAAAATGGGCGTGGTGCATAACCATCGAACTCCGCCCCCACCCCACACCGCCCTTAAGAAAATCCTAACAGCGTCCCCGTCAGGACAAAACACGTTACAAGCAGCTCCGGCTTCATACGCCTGAGTTGCGCAAAAGGGAGCGTTACTCCTCGACTCCTCTTAAAATGTATAGTGCAAGCCGTAATCCTGCGATTATCTCCGTAGCAGGAGGCGTACTCACGTTCGAACGGCCGATCTCCGCACTCGACCCGCCAGAAGTAGTCGCAGTTGTCGTGAACGGCGCCGATTCCCGAGAAGAGCAGACCGTTCTCGCAGCGTTCCTGGGTGAGCGTGCCGTTGGCGCACTTGAAGTACTGAAACGAGCCCGCCACGGCGGTCAGGACGGTCGCGCAGCCTCTGAGACATCGGAGCAGCCCTGTGGTCTCTGAGAGATAGGACAGGCCTGCGGCCTCTGATACATCGGACAGCCCTGCGATCTCTGAGACACAGGGAAATCTCTGCCGTCTCCACGTATCACATCAGCGCGCAGATACTCGAAATGCAAGTATTTATACAATTCATCTCCACGAGCTAAAGCCAACCATGATGCAAAACACTCCAAGTTTCATGCATTCTCGTTCCAGGGGGCCGAGACTGATGCCTCGGAAAAGCGAGCCGATTACGGCTGCGATCAATCCAGTCATTTCCTCAGCCGCAAATAAAGGAATCTGGCCCCGTCAGCGATGCCAGAGAGGCAATATGCCAGAGAGATAGCTTCCCGTCGGTCATGCACCGGCTGACGCCGAGGGTCACTCACGCTGTCGCAGCTGTACGGATCCGGGTAGGTCTGCAGACCCTCTGAGTACTCGCAGCTGGTGATCTGGCCGGCAGCTGGAGACAAGGACAGATGGTGGGTCAGAGACTTCCTGGCCTTGGCTGATGAAAGGAGGGCACGGCCCCATTCAAGGGGCAAGCTGAGCCGTCTGGCAACGCTGGCTGAGCCGTCTGGCAACACGGGCTGAGCCGTCTGACAACGCTGGCTGAGCCGTCTGGCAACACGGGCTGAGCCATGTGGCAACACGGCTGAGCCGTGTGGCAACACGGGCTGAGCCATGTGGCAACAAGAGCTGAGCCGTCTGACAACACGGACTGAGCCGTGAGGCACCACAGTGCAGGGGAGCAAACACCGCCCTTGGTATCCCGATCAATGCCTCTGCATGAGCGGATTCCAGGCAGCAAGACGACACAAGCTCATCCCGATGCCTGATCCCCGTACTTGTATAACCGTTGAGGCACATGATCTGCAGGCTATTATGCATGCAATAATTATGGTGTGCATGTGGTGTACAAACATTTTGCACCCTTTTTAAGACGTCACGTAGTCGATATCACGCCCGTTATTCAGAGTGGGTTGACCGTTGCTAAAGCGAGTAACTGTTGTTTCGGTAACGTTATTCTGTGATGACCCCCGGCTGGAGCTGGGCACGGCAGCCTCTATGCAGGAGAGTCCGAGTGTCAGCGTTACTCTGCCATGGCCACCGGTGGCGACACGGCTCTGCACGTTCTCATGAGGCGCGGCTTGAATGCCGGCCGGTTCAACAGTGCCAGACATCGGCCCGATCAAGGCCCTGCGGCCAGATGAATGAAACATGAGCAAGAGAGGTTGTGTGGTCAGAGCATCGTTCCAGCGTCCGCAACATTATGCTGCAGTATGTGCGGAACAAAGACAGTGGCGGATATTGCTGAATAGAAGCGGCACCTTGCGATTCTGCGCACGCTTGTTCACGATGTCTACGAAGCGGTTCATTACAACCGAAACTGGCGGCGTGTGAATTTTGAGCCGGAAATTTGGTTATAGACACAGGCCAGGCTAAATGTTGCTTTTGATCTGATTTGTCAACCCAGAGACGCGGTCTGTTTTCGTTAGCTTGGAGACGAACTGTCCTTCCTTACAACTCAATAACGGCTCGCATTGCACGGTTTCTCAGGTCATTAATGAGCATGCAGCCACGGAATAAAATTTGCAGCTATCTCCTATGTAGGCTGTGATTAGCAACAATCACTGAGCAGCCCACACAGTCATGCAAGCTTAACACGGCAATTGGCACAGTTTCGGGCAAGTGTAAGCTGTCTGCCTTGTGGGCGTGTTGCAATGAAAATCCGACCACCCAAACGATCTGGAATGTAAACGTCTACCGGCGTGATTTATTAGTTTCTTCCACCGTCTTGGGGTGGGATAAGCAAAGCTTTGTATATGAGTTTACAGCACGTCCAGTCCTGGTATGAAACAACATGTTGAGACACTTTCCAACACTGCTGGTTCCCTGATGCAGTCCAAAGCCCAAAACGTAAGCCAAAAGCTCCTCTCAGCACTGCAGTGTTGTAAGCGTGCAACTGTATGGGTTAAGGATCGGGCCTGGTCATGGTTTACATCGGCGCCTCACGCTGCAGTATTAAATTGTTCATCAGCTGACATCGTTAAGACTTCAGACATCAATAATCAGAGAACAGGAATATCTAAGGGACATCTTCTCGTCTTAACTTCAGCATAAAACAATTGTGATAACAACAGAAGACGTCGTTCAAACATCGGGTCTGTCACACTGATGGCACGATACTGACGACATCGAGGCCATCCCGACGAATTAACCAGCGATGGCCGTTCAAGGTGGAGTTTTTGCGTGCTGTTTGTCGGTTGGTCGACATGGCGGCTGGATATGACGTCTTAATACAATAAGAATAAGACATGAAGTTCAACTTTACCCTAGGCCCGTCACTGTGTGGTTCAGACATACAGGCACAGAATTATGCGGAATGCTCTCTAATCATATCGTTTTCTGTCACCCATATCGTTTCATTCCCATCACCCAACTTGGACCTGTGCTATATCGGCTTCTTTTCCACCATCGTGTGCATTGTCTCAGTCAGTTCCACGCCTTCTCTCCATTCCATATCGCGGCGGTCTCCCGTTGCCCCGATTGTCAGCTGGATGGAATGTTGGATGTTTGTTCGGACTACCGTCGTCGTCTGATGTTGCTCACATGGACACAACGTTTCGGGCAGGTTATTTCTCCGACCGTTGTCAGGATTATTGAGCCGCGAAAAGGACTGAACGGCGCTTGGCCCTTACCCATGCAGGCGTTACAACCCAAATTTTGTCATGGGCATTTGTTGTGATTCGAACCGGGCGTTCTAATTAGCAGTCCAGCGCTTGACCACTGAGATAACCGCAAGGAGATCCAGTGGTAAGGGCTAGACTCATGTTCAGAAGACCTCGGTTCGAATCCCAGCAATGCCAAGTAGACGATTTCGGCTGTGACCGTTGTGTGTGACTGACCCGCCAAGCACAATCCGCCGTTTTCGGGACTCACTGGGACCTGACAACGGCCGGAGAGTGACTGGTTGGAAACCGTTGGGTACCTACTAACACGCGAGACTATGACCGCTAGTCCCGAACAGTATTCCATCCGTGCGCCGACGCCTCGCCCCAACCATTCCGTAAAACACTAACCAAATTGTCCCTCTTCCCTACTGCTACCGCATCCGCCAACGGCCGTGGCCGAGACGCCCCACCCTCACAGGTCCTCACATCCGCCCCGTCCCTGCCAGCCGTGGCCGCCCCATATGCGGTGGCGGTCGGTGGCGGTGGCGGTGGCGGCCGCCGCGCTGGCCTGCCGTGGGTCCTCAAGGGTCGCGATGACTTTGGAGAGCGCCCGCGCCGTCCGCGGGCGTCGCCTGGCGCCGCCACTTTCAACTTCTAACGGGCTCGGCCCGACCCCGCCCGACGCCGCTCGTAGCACGGGGAGGGGTACAGCTCTGCCTGCTTTGGTGGAAGCAAGGTGCGCGGCGGGGTGGAAAACGGAACCGCTCGCGCTCATCTTGCTCCCAGTTTTTTCGCCTCGCTCGTTCTCCCAGGCACGGAGCACGGTTCCTTCAATACTTCGTAGGCTCACCTCCTCCGATATTCAATCTTTTAGGATATCGTGTAGAGCAATGTGCCATTGGATTGCAGGCGAGCATCGGGTCCCCCACGACGGACAATTTCCCAGTAGTCCAACTTAGCACAAGCACGTAGCAATGGATCAAAATCCGTTTGCGTCTCCTCCTCTCCGCCGTCTTGGAGGTGTCTGTGTCACTGACCCGGCCGCCGTGGCAGCGCAGGAGAGAAAGGAGAGCGGAATGAAAGGCTGCGCTGTGTGCGGTAGACCGATAAATGCTGCGACCCAGTTTCCCCTCATTGAACGCAGACCGAGAGGAGCTGTGGCAAGAACGTGAGCGTTCCTCCCCAACGACTTTATCTAGACATATGATTGCTGTGCAGCGCTAGATACCGCGCTGCGCTCTTCGATGTCATCTTAGGACTTTTTGATCCCTTCGCAGAGCCAGCAGAGATCCGTTAAGCCGCCGGGCCAGCTCGAGTCAGCGTCCATCGCCCCCTCCCCTTCCCCCCACGAGGTGCGCGACGACCCTAAGAGCCACTCGCAACGTGCGATTGGGAATCGGGACAGGCACCTGCAGAGGCGGATCCAGGGTCAGAACTTAGGGGAGATTAACTTGCAGAGGCGGATCCAGCGTCGAAACCTAGGGGAGTCCAACTTTAGAGAACGGTACAAGTTCCCTCAGGGCTGGGCCTACGGGAACGGATGGGGAGGTGCTGCATATCACGAGATAGGGCTGGGGGAGGCGTTACATACCTGAGGGTGCTGCCGTATGTGGAGGGGGGGAGCGCCCTCAGATATGCCCGCCGTACTGCTGCCCCGTGCTCGCCGCTCAACACGAGCAGTTCAAGGCTGTGCTGGCACGGGGCCGGCGGCCGCCCTTCGCAGCTGTGCCCCACGAGCTTTCGGCGCGCTCAATATTCACAGTGTCTGGCGTCCATGAACGTGCCAGTGAACACAGGCGTCAAGGAAGGCTACCGCCCGGGGAAACACTACGGCTATACTACTGATGGGGTGATGAGATGGCTAGCGTGATAATGTTGGGACCGTATGTCTTGGCTACAAACACAATCGGTCACTGTCATGATAAGGCAGCACTGGGACCAGACGGCTCGTTTTGTATGCAGCCCACCAGGGTAAGTACGCTGTACTGGTAAACGGAACCATAAAATCCGACGAGTGCGCAAGATGGAACTGTCAAGCAAGCGCGGCAAATTGCCTAGCAGGGTGCGGGCCTACACTTCTAACGGTTGAGGACGATTGCTTGATTGCAGGTTTGCTACGCGCAAACGTCACTTTGTTGAGCGTTTATTACAAAATGTTCAACGACGTTAGACGGAGATATGCGAAAGTAGATCATATCACAAATACCAGATCTCTGCATGATCCAATCAGCCAAATTGCCACTCGAACAGCTCGAAGAAACGCTCCAGCATGGGTGGAACGTTTGCGCTATTGAGGGAAACTGCATCCTATTTCGTTGTATTCATGAAAAGCTTGCTCCTTCGACCCGCGTTCCTACCAACAGGCATCTTTATAAAACAAAAGTAAAAGTTAAAACTCATCGCAAGTTGCGCATTCAAATCTAAAACATTGTAGAAAAGTGGGCGCATATAGCCAAGCAGCTCTCAAAACCTAATAACTGACCAGCAAACTCTAAAAGCCAAGTAACTAACCAACTTACTAGCAGAAATGTGTACGCACAGCGCTCAGCTTCCACTGGGCCGCCCCATGGTGGCAGCAAGCGTGCGGCCGCCGCTGTACGTTACCGTACGAATTAGGCACACCTCTGCGACGGATTAGCTGCAGCAATCCCACAAACCGGAGGCCGCGGCCATAGGACGCTCAATGTACAGCGAGATTGGCAGCCGGCGCTCTGTTGCAACAGGTCTCCGCCGTTGCTTACACGGCTTGCATTCCTTGGAGTCGCTAGTGGCAATTGTGCCTCAAGTGGTGGTTGCAGATCCGGGAGGATAAAATGTGGGATGGGGAGCCACCAAGAGGCGGAGAATGCAATACTGGAGCCTTTAATTTAAAAAATGAAATTGACGCGCGGAACAGATATTCACAAGCACATGTACTAGAAAGTAAACCGTAGTCAGCCGCATCATACACTAAAAAATTGCGTGAGGGGCATCAAACCAAAAAATATATCCCAAGCAAATATATGCCTCCAAACCAGTAGGCAGGGCTCAAAAATTTTACCGAAAAATGTTATAGCATGCCACAGTTGGTGACTTCCTAGCACGACGTGAGGTAACTTCTATTGTTTTCAGTGTTTTTATTTGTATGTGACGAACACGGCCATTGGAGCATCCACATTCGCTTGCATGTATCTTGATGCATGTCGAAAATTACATAAGCAGGGAGAGGGCGGGCCCCTAATGCCCTTGTGCTTTATGGGCGCGGTACTGGCCATTATTTTATGGCAGTGCTCTTGTTTACAGCGCTACGAACAATGACAAGGTAAAAGTGACCAAATTTGAGATGCCTGAGGTTTTCAGCTTCATTGGGCCAAAAAGTTGTGTTTTACTCAAGTTTCTATGCCTTCTAGAAACGAAATTCGACAAAGTTCTTAGTACTGCCATCCCTTTGTTCAACTCTCTTAATTTTCAATCAATGTCTTTAATTTCCTGACATATCGGGTATACAACTGAATTCCCAAAATTAAGCACATTTCCATTAATACATGGAAGTATGACTCAACACGCCCCATCTGCTCTGATTCATGCCACCCTGCAGCACGGCATAGCTTGCCATGCAGCTGGCCGGCAGCACCGCAGCACCGCCGGATCACCTCAGCGGCAGCTATTCGGCAGCGCTGCCGCACCGCCGGATCTCCCCAGCACGCCGGGGAGATTGACGCGCGAAAGGCAGAACCACCGCGGGAGTCGGCCGCGGGCCGGGTCTCGCACGAGCGCGCGCGGCCGCGTGACGGGCGCCCGGTGCGGTGGTGGGGATTGCGACAGCGCTGGGGACGGGGGCGAGCGGGCTCGTTGGCCCGAGACGGGACGGCTTGCGAGCTGAGGATGCAGGGGAGACGGTGCCATGGAGAGCCTCGGGGCCGGCCGCGATGGTCGGGGGATGGGCGGTGGGTGGTTAATGAGGTGTGGATGTGTGCCCCACGCGACCTTCCAGGGTACATCATGGGTGATCCCTTGCTTTACTCTACGTGCGGGGAATCAGACAGTCGCTCAATGCTATTGATAAAGAGAAAATATAAAATTCACGACTATTTTCGGTCAACACGGGAGCCGCTCCACGTTACCGGATGGCGATGAGCTCCCACTTCAGCACTTGCCATCGTCGACGACGACAATTTCCCATCAGATGGGTCCCTGGGCCATCAGCTCGCGTGAGCAGCACCAACTCAAACCCACGCAGGCGCGCAATATCGCGCCGGTCCGTCTTCGACCGCCCTGAGCCGAGCGGACGGTTCCTCTGCGCCGCCTCGGCGGCGGGGCCGCGCGAGCCCGGACTCACCAGAGGCCAGCAGGGCGGGAAGCACGATCACCAGTCGGAGAGCCATGGTGCGGCGGAGTTGAGCGCAGGGAGGAGACTGGCGCCCGGCTCTGGCAGCGGCAGCCTCCAAGGGCGCGCCTCCGCCGGCCGCCCGCGGCCACCACGTGACCGCCGTCGCGGCCAGGTATCGGGGTCACGTGGCGGCCGGGATCGCACGCTGGAGAGGGCGGGGAGTGCACCGGGACCATGGAGAGGGCCTCCCGTCGCCGCCCGTGGCAGCGCCGAGCCCGTGGCCGCGCCCAGGCGTCGCCGAGTTTTTTCCAACAGGGGCGAGCAGGTATGTGGTCCCAAGCAGATCTGGCCGTCCACCCCAATCCCTCTCAACGAAAATGCTCTGATTTTGCCCACTTTTAAGAAGGGCCTTTAAGTTGGGTATATACTTGGTCAAACCTCTTGTTTGTCTGGTGGGGCCCCCAGTCTCTCCAAACGAGACTTCGTATTGAGCTGGATGGTCTTGTTGCGTTTTCATGGGGCCTCCTGTGAGTCGCATGGGGCCTCCTTTGAATCGTTGAGGCCTCCTGCCGGTTTATAGCCTAATAACCTGTGGTATGGGCCTTCTAGAATCTCCTATGGGAAAATATTGTCGCCTGGAATATAAAGTCGTCGCTTTCAGTGGCGTACTTTGGATTAGGCAGAATGTATTGTTTAAATCACTCGGCGCCTCTGGTCGACGTAGTTGAACCTTCTAAAATTGCAACGGGCGAAAGAAAGATACACTCCTTGGCAAATAACAAACAGACGCCTGCTCCGCCCCCCCCCCCCCCCCTCCCCCACCCGCCTCGCCCCCTGGTGGCGCTACCTCTGCCCGCTGCAACCAAACCGTTGTATTCTGCTGCCATGAATGACTTTGTTGTGGTCTTTAATTGTCACTGCCTACATTGAGGTAACCAATGCAAGGATGATGAACGCGTACATTGCAATGTTCTGTCGACTGCCACTGCCAGTTGGACAGTTAGAGCTGCCACTTTTAATCCCGCAGGCCCGCAAGGCGCCGCCAAAAAAGTGCACAGTGGTGTCAAAATTGTTAGCATGCTTATCTCAGCTTAGCATGGTATGCACTCTCAATGACAAGCATGATTTTGACCATGCACATAAAAACGTGATGAATGACATAAGTGACTGATTGAACATGATGACAAGCATGATGACTGACTGACAGCAAGCACTAGTGAGTAGGCACTTGATCGAACATAGCATGTCTGAGTTGGTAATGACCAAACATGTGTTCTGATTAAACGTTCTGGGTTGAAGTTAAGACGCTATGCAGCCTTCTTAAACCGGCGGCATTCAACATTTGTTCTAGCTATATTTTCTCATGCGTCATATTCAGCGACTTAATAATGTCTCTCCCAAAACCTAGACATAATATACCTGGGTAATATACCTACCATAATATACCATAATATACAACTGGGTATTCAGATCAGGGTGTCAATCTTCGTCTACCACCACGCCCTGAAATGAGCCTGAAGCCTTCAACCTCTCCAGTTTGTTTGAGGTAATGAACGCGCACCAGCATAATGCTCTTTACTTTTGCTCTTTTACTTTTGTTTTTCATGCGTCATCATCGTTGGTACCTTTGTGCTGTTGCATTTGATGTTTGTGTTTCATTCTTACACCTATTACAAAACATTTTTCGTACTTGGTTTACTGGAAGCTTTCGTCATAATTCGAGCATGTCAACCTACCGCCATCTGCTTAAAAGCAATATGAAAAAAGTCGCAATCTTAAGCCCACCACGGGCAATTCCCTCTCATGACAAGGACTAAGCTAAAGAACATGAAGTTCTTTAGCTTCTATTCTGCTCTCAGGAGTGACAGCGTGGAGGCATTCTGGCGTACGTAATACATGAAACAAGCATTTTTCCAACGGTGCGCAATGGATGTAGTGAAGAGGTAAACCAATATGCCGCCTCCATTTTTGTTTACCGGTATCTCAAACGCTGGACAAAATCGAGCTTATAAGCATAACACAGCGCAAAAATTGTCCCCTTCCTCGCTCCGGATAGCGTACGCCAGCTGAACCTAGCATTCCTACCGACCTTACACCGAAAATGATTGCTCTGTCACCCCCGGATGTGACTCTCAAGTTCGTGAAGGTAAGAAACCGACCTCGCATTGACTAAAGAATATGCAGGCTCTACAAAGTTCAGTGAGGTATGTTACCTCGGGCAACAGCTTTTAGCCTGCATTGCCATTCTCCGTAGCAAGCTGGTATGGTTACCCAGGTTCATATCTACATATTGCGTGATGGACAATAGTCATATACATCTGGCAGTTTAGTGTTGTGTGCACCCCATATTTTGGCTCAGCTCATAAAAAAATATTTGTAGGGTAGAGTGTAGCTTGGCGTGTAAGCAAAAGACTGGCTAGGCACATTCCATACATTTCTTTTTTGACAAATATGTAGCTTTTGGCTAGGCCAGAGGCTGACTGAGCCCATTGAATACATTTTTTTTGTGTGAATAAATTTTGTGTACGTTATTAAATGAGTATGCTTTTCCGGCTATTCGTTGTTGCTGAACATTTGTCATGTTAATATATAATGTATGGGATTGGGCCTATAGAAACGTGTATAGTATGAGAAAAGAAGCAAATAAAGTTAGGTTTGCGGGCTTAGATATTTTTCTGGAACATTTTCTCGCCGGGCGGGCAGGATTTTTATCAAGAAGTGGCAGCTCTATCAAGAAGTGGCAGCTCTACGCCGTGGGATTGTCTCCTGTTCCACAGCCTGAAAGCGCTGACGTTTACATGAGCTTCGTGTCTATTGTGCATGACATTTTGTATTGCATTTGGTTACATGGCCGTTAGGTGTTTACTCTTCCAGAAAATAAGAACTCCATTTGTTGTACAAAGTAAAAAAAGTGATACACTCAAGGGAGTGTACAGTTTTTCCAAAGGGAATGGAATCCGTGCTTTCAGTAAAATGAGTTACATGTAATTTACAGCGGATTCAAAGCTACTAAGTGTCATTTAATCACTTACTTTATGAATTATTGACGTAAGAACTTGCGAATCATTAACATAACGAATTATTAACCATATTCTTCATTAAATTTCAAAAAATTAAACAACGCGCTATTAACGTAAGAACAGGTAAGGATGGTGGAACGACCACTTCAGTACACAATGTCTGTTGGCCAAAGCTTTAATCTGAAGCATTATTTTGTTCACACCAGGCTATTCTCAGGGTCATCTGTAATACCCTTGTACTGACAACAGTATGTCGAACATATCTCACCCCATAAATCAGTTTTACGAGAACAGCAATGCGGTCGCATTTAACCTTCAATGTGGATAATCGCTCTATTGAACAAGTTAGGGTCATAGCTCCGCTTTCACAGAAAGACCTCAACCATTCCCATAAAACAGCTATTTTTCCGACCCTGCGGAAAGCAATGCTTCCACAACATCCATTAGGGAAGACATCGAGGTATTCCTTCGCATGTCGCAGGCTGCGTCGGCTGACCGTATTCCCAGACGGCCAGACTGTTTCCTGCGCCATTTCCAACCAGCCCGTTATGGCGGTCAAGCCGAGGGCGGCCGGACGGTAACCCCGCCCGAGCGTGGAAGCCTGACCAGTGCATACCTTCCAGTTTCGCCACCGAGTCGTGAGAAGCCGCCAGCCCCGCCCGCGCGGGTCAAGGCGCCTGACGTCACGAGGTCACTGTGACGTCACCAGGTGCCTACAGTCGGCACGGGTCGGTCATTCGTCCAGGTGTGCATCTCGCGGCAGATTGATAGATCTCGTGAGCTCACCTGTTGCCCCTCCATTCATTGATTCATTCGTGATCTCCCTCCCCCACTTCGGTCCACCTGGCGTTAGACACGGCCCGGGTTGGGGCAGCGAGGGGCGAGGGCAAAGTGGCCTTGTAGGGTAATCTTGATTCAGCTGGAGAACGAGTGAATTGGTGATCTGGATTGGAAGTTGAGTTGCACTTTTGGGCTAATTTAGCAATAACGCGATTCATCCATGATTTTCTTAACTAATATGGCGATCAAAAACTCGAAGCAGGCCGAACTTATCAAAGATGCTTCAACCTATCAAGCAAGTTATCTCTGCAAAGAAGCAAAACACCACTCATTTTACGACATCCCACTTAGAATTAAGTAAGTTGATAAATGCTTTTGAGAGGAACATTATACATGCGAATAAGGCAGTACTAATAGCCTTATTCCTCACAGAAAAAACAAACAGGAGAATGGACAGACAGATACATTGGTATTTCAGCTACATACTTTATCGAAACGAATATCATTATTTGACCATCGATATCTTTATCGAAGCGAATATCGGCGGTGGAAGCTGATATTCGTTTCAGTAAAAAACGTAGCCAAAATATGAATGCACCTATCTCCCAATTATTCCGGTTATTCCACGAGGAATAAAGCCATTAGTACTGTTTTATTTGTCCCGCTAGAAACATCAAGTAGGCCTCCCCAGAGCCCTGGCCGCGTGCTTCCGAACAGGCTCTCCCCAGCGGTTTTCGCCTCCGAGCAGCCTCTCCCCAGCAGCTGAAGCGGGCACACAGACAGTCGCTACAATCTGATCCAGCGCGACGAGTCGTCGGCGTCTGCTGAAGGCTTTACAGCTTCGATACCGATCAGACTGTCTGTCACCGGGCAGGCGGCTCCCACGGAACACACCCGTCACCCTTGGCCAGCGCAGGGGCGGAGCCAGCGGCTCCGGCGGGAAGGCGGTTCCCATGGACTACACCCGTCATCCTTGGCCAGGTGCAGGGGCGGAGCCAGAGGTTCCGGCTCCGGCGGACAGGCGGCTCCGCGACACACAGCCGCCGCTCTTGGCCAGGCACAGGGGCGGAGCCAGAGGCTCCGGCTCCGGCGGACAGGCGGCTCCCGCGGCACACAGCCGTCGCCCTTGGCCAGGAGCAGGGGCAGGGCCAAGAGCTCCGCAACGGAAGAGGCGGCAAGGGGATATCATGTTATGACCCAGTTAAGGTGCATGAGCCAGGAAGTTATGCCGCTGAAGGACCGTTCGGTGCTGGGGTCAGGTAGTGGTGGATATTTAGTGTTAATGCGATTATGAGGCGTCATATACCGTAAATCTTGTGTTAAGATTGGTACGGAACACCATGCTGCTTAAATCCTGTGTTAATGTTGGCACGCATCTTAAATGTTGTGCAAACTTTAGTATGGGCACCAAGTGCCGTAAATCATGTGTCAACGTTAGGATGATGCACCATGTGTCAAATTTTGTGCTAACGTTGGCATGGGGCACCATGCATCATAAATGTTGTATCAACGTTAGTATGGGGCACCATGTGTCTTAACACGCGCCCGGGTGGCCGGTTGAATGTCCTTCACTTAGGTGAGGGTTAATTTGACCCACTGTTATTTCAAAAACTAAGACAGCCCACGACACCAAATTTGCATGGTGGGATGGCCTGTTAACTCACTTGCGTGGAAATGTAAAGTTTCTGGGTCGTAATTTGTGATCTGTTTGATCGCAATCTTGGAATCAAATAGGGTATCAAGCGAGGTTAAACTTCAGATTAGTGTTCAGAGTGACCCCAGATCTCCTCATGCAACCGCCGTTAACCTAGACCTCTTTAGAGCAAAAGTTTATTGGTCTTCATTTAGGGATTATAACCTTTTTACCTTTAAGAGGTCCAGGTAAAAAAACCTACGGCATTGCTCCTATTTTTGTCATCTGAATAACCATCTTGGACCACGCTCGGTGGTATCTTTCTAAAAACAAAGTGTTAGCCTGGGTAATTTTATGCCGGTGACCTACTCTGACCCTTCATGAGTCCATCGAACATGTTTGTTTCGGTCCCTGTTATGATAAATTCAAAAGGAGCGCCAGATAATACCCCAAAAGTAATATCTCCGTATAAAAATCGGTTTGACTTGGCCTCGATTTGACCTTCATATCTGAACGCAGGTCAAGGGCGTTTAAGAAAAGAAATGATCTCAGAGATGCATGGCTTCGTCGAACACTCCTTTGTGGCATCAGATTGAGCGATTCTCTAGAAGTGGCCTTTGCTGACAGCCACAGCCTGACTTTGACCTGCCATAGGTCAGCAGCCACACAAAGTACGTCCATCTGTCACCAGAAGAGCTGCTATTCATTTCCTACATTTATGCAAAGTTTGGCGTAGCCACGCTGAGCCGCTGGCAACTATCTTGGAAAATACTTCGCGGGGGAGAGGGCAAATTGAACCCCCACCTGAGTGTGTGCTAAATCTTGTGCCAGTGTCAGCATGCAGTAACATGTATGTTATTCCATGCTAACATTAACACAATATTTGCTTAAGCTTGCTGTATATTGCATTGGGACGGGTCACAACACAAAGAGTCAAGGACGACAAAGGTCAGATGAATAAATCGAAAAATGAAACCGACAAGGATAAATGTCTACGGGGTCGAAAGTCAGCTACGCACAAAACTTCTGCGCCTCTGAACTATCTCACAACGAAGCTATCATTGGCAGCACTTGCACCAGATGCTGTTTTCGCTGATGAAAGGATTACAGTGTGAGCGGTGTGACACACACTTTACCTGACCTTATTTACCTCCCATTCGAAAGACAACGATGTTCGTCGTGTGAAGCCGAACGTCAGCTCCAGCGGGGTAGATCTGGTCGTGCTATGAATGCCGCTACCTGACCCGAAAAAGCAGCGTCAAAGGCAACCGCATGTCCCAACCTGGCCGGTTCCTGTTGGTCATGTGCGCCAGAGAGTAACAGAGCGTACGATTAAGGCGTTCCATCTCGCCGTCCACGGTCACATCAGCTGACACGCAGCGCAGCTGTCACGTGACGTCACGCAGTTTCGTCAACCACAACTTATGCCACGGCCGTCGGATCATTTCGCGCTCAGTTTGACCTCCGATCCATGAGAACAGACCTCGGGACTGAAGAGCGCGCAAACAACTCCACAATACAAGCAGTCACGGTTGCGGCTCGCCCAAGACGCAAGCTGAATACCTTGATCCACTTCACAATGAGTTCGGACACCACATGGATGTAACTGTTCGCTGGACTGTAAAAAGGCAGCGGCTCCCAAATGCAGCTGACCACTGCACCCATGCTTCTCCTACAGCAGGTATACGATTCTTTGTGTCGACGTGTGGTCATTCAAGAGGGACGCACGTGAGACGTGAGCGACCTATAAAGCGATATGAACGCCAATGAGCTTTGCCCCCCGCAGCTCCGCGAGACCCGCTGCATGCGGCGCAACCACCGCGACCCCGCGCAGGTGGCGTCCCCGCTGGCCGGTCCAAGCGGACCCGCAGCAGAACCGAAACCGCTGAGGATGGCGCGAGCTGTGATGAGATCGCCGAAGCGAGTCAGCCTCGATTCTCTGTTGAACTTGATGGAGGTTTGTTGAATTGCACACCTGTGAGTTGCGTGTAAAATAAAAGCATGATTTTAAGTTATAATCAAAGGTGCCAATTTGATTCTTTTCTTGGTCCAAAACATTTCCGAAGTCCAATTTGGAAAGTGGACGACAGGGGCAAAGATCATGAGCATTTTTGGGGCATCCGATATCATTCTGTCGTATCGCAGATTGATGTGGGTGTCAGCTTATCTTATGCAGACGCACTGCACTTATCCATGATCATTTCCTTCATTTGTGTTCGATTAGAGTGAGGGAGTGCAGCGACCCGAGTAGTGGTTTGGGTTCCTGGTTGTAGGTAGCAATCAGCTGACGTGAAAAAAATGAAATTTTTGGGATAGCCTGATTTTTGAAAACTAAGTGGTCGGACTCTGCCTTTGAATTTGGACTGGATTTTGAAAAAGAGACTTCGGAAAACGACACCTCTAATTTAGATCATAATGTTGGCACCGTAACTGACACCGTAACTGGCCGAGAGAGTCGGGAATTATAAGTTCATTACTGGCCGCTAGATGGGACGCCGCTCCAAAAGGAGTCCCAGCTGACGGGCATAAAGTACGTTGCGTTGTTTAACACGTATTTAACTTGTTTTTATGCACTATATGAATGCCAGTCTTCGCTGCGAAACGAAAATTATCTATTTTTGTCAATGGCAATGAATGATCTTATTCCCGCTTCATTACCACTTTGACACGGTCACAAGCGTTGTGAGTTTTCACCATAATCCTGTCAGCCACCACCGAGTGATATTATACTTGTGAAGTACCTAGCGAAGATGTCCGCAACATGCGTCAGACGGGATTTAAAAACTTGCACTTGGATCGTGTCTGACATAAATGTAGATAATGCATTCAGTGAACGAGATTATTGTAATGATTTGGAGTGAAAAGTGTGACCCAACGATGCAGGGATGGGGGCAAATCACTTAACAGAAATGTCAAACCCTTGCTTCTTGACAATCACTTATTATTATCTGCTTACGAACTGCGAACTTATTATCTGCTTATCATTTAGTATACCTACATGCCTGGTTTTACATTCTGCCTGCAACAGCCAGCCGCGTAGTGACAGGTACTTTACATTTGTTCTTGATTACCGATGCGAACTTACAATCATTAATAGACAGCCTTTAGTTTAGAAAAAATACTGTCTGCATCTATGGAATATGACCTAAGTTAGCACCTGAAATTTAGCTACTTGATGTCCATGGCGTTACCCTGACATGAAAAACAAGGAGTATGACAGTCCACCCCGATTCAGAAAGTAAGTTCAATGTGTTTTGGCCCTGTGACTCGAAGACCAGCCATACCAATGAGCCATGCACACGAATGACCGACAAAGGCATTTGACGTCAGAATTCGGGTCAAAGCATGCTTAATAAGCGCTACCAAATCATTCAAACAAATGAGCTCCTAGCCAGAGGGCCGCCTCAGGCTGACCTCTACGCAACGGGTCGGGTCCGCCAAGGGTTTCTCCAATGCGTTGCCTGAGACAAGGTAAAATTATGGTCCCAATGAGCCTCTTCTGAGCCCGGCAGATGCACAATAATATGAAGATTGTCAGTGTTGCAGCGATTTATTAAGCTCATATCACCGTAACGCCACGACTCCAACTGCTGCCATATTTCAGATCACCCATATAGAGACTGCTGATGCTTGAACATGTTGCTATGCCCCCATAAAGCTAACACTAAAGCAAAACTTTGCAGACCTATTTCAGCACGAAGAGCGATCTCTTGGCCAAAAAAGGTGCCAGGCGAAAGGGAATAGTATGTCTCGTCATTATAGGTAGCTAGCTTACTTTTCTGGCAAGTTTGACCTCCAATATACTGTTCACCAGATGCCTGTCGTACCTTGAGATTCGATTGAAAGTTTGCGCTACAAATGGTTGCATTAGCCTGTCTTCAAGCATCTGTAAACAAAAAACTGGAAATCACGTACAAATCCATCCGATGACGAGTGATGCACGACGACTGGCTGAACGTAACGAGCTGTGTTAACTTGTTGAAAAATAAGATGCATCCTAGAAGCAACATATAGGAGACACCAGTATAATCAGATCGGCTCGAATAAATTCCACAGCAGCGACGCAGCGACGTATAGCTACGACCTCGCAGACGTGGCTACACACCCGAACCAAACTGTTAAGCTCAGCCTAGCCGCACCACATCATACCGTGCAATAATGCCAAGGAGCAGACAACAGTCGCACTCACGAGAGTCACTCCCTTCGGACTCATGTCAGGCGCTGACTCATGTCATGCAGATGTGACATGAGTCCCGACTCCTGACTCATGTCATCTCTGCCACCGCCGTCCTCGACGAAACACCATCGCCGCAGCACCGTCCCACCGTCCCAGCTACCCGCGGGTCTACGGGAGGTGGACCAGCCACGAGTAGCGAGCCCTGACGCCGTGCTGCGGCCGTGCGAGGGTCAGGAGTCGAGGCTGGGGCCGCCGGGTCGACGCCCGAGGCGGCAGGCGCACGCCTGGCGGCAGGCGCACTGCGAATGACCTCAGGTGGTGGCGGCTGGGTCTCTGGTGGTCTGTAGCGTTTGGATGCCCCAGTGGCGAGCCGCCGACCTCCACAGAAAACCGGCGGATCTTGGCGGCTTGGTGATCCGCGTGTTTGGGCAGCCTGAAGATGATGCTGTGAATAGCTCCTCCTGGTTTTATGCGTGCTTCATTCCGGGCGTTCGAATGTCCCCTAGTCTTTGCAAGGCCAATGAAGGGAGTCAGCGAACCGTAGACATTTCGTTCGTCACCAAGGCTTCTGGTACTGCCGTTCTCCGTCTTCTTTGTCGCCCTGCCAGTACTTCTCTGTCGCCCCGGCGTAGTTATTCCTGATCCAGTTCCACCCACCTCATCTTGACTTAACAGAGTGGGCGATGGAACTGGCTTCGGCTTTGCCTTAGACGCTGAACCACTGGGTCTTCCTTGCGCCGTTCGCGTTAGTTTGGGCACCGGCTCACTGGGTGTTGCCTCCGTTGGAGGCGTCAGCTTGGTCACAGACTCACTGGCTGTTTTATTCGTGGTGGTGTCAGTTTGCCCACTGACACACTGGGTGCCCCCTTCGCTGTCCTTGACACTTTGGTCACTGGCTCATCGGGTGTCCCCTTCGTTGTAGGTGTCGGTTTGGGCGTTGGCTTACTGGTTACTGGTTTGACAACCGGCGTCGGCGGCGATGGTGTCGATGGTGGTG
This sequence comes from Pollicipes pollicipes, assembly GCF_011947565.3. Taxonomy (NCBI): domain Eukaryota; kingdom Metazoa; phylum Arthropoda; class Thecostraca; order Pollicipedomorpha; family Pollicipedidae; genus Pollicipes; species Pollicipes pollicipes. The sequence continues at coordinate 35,998,134 of NW_023596448.1, forward strand.
CTGGGGTGACTCGCGGTTTGGCGGGCCCGGCTGCTGGAGAACACTTCGGTCGAAGGCAGCATTCCGGAAACCGCAGGCTTGTGTTCGGCCGACAGTTCTCAGGCAGCGGTCTCGTCAAAAACGTCTCACAGTTGAGCTTGACTACCTCCAGCCGGCCGGTGTCCAAATTCCGCTGGCATCTGTACTCCTCACACTTGCCGGCCACGTTCAAGCTCTGATTGACAGGCAGTAGTATGCTCACCTGCTTACCGGGGAGTACCAGCTCTGGACAGGCCTTCCGCTCGCCCTTGGCGGCGAGGACCGGCAGCACCGACAGCAGCAGAAGCAACAGCAGCAGCGGCAGCAGCAGCGGCAGCAGCAGCGGCAGTGGAGGGCGGAGGCTAGACTCCATACGCTCCCTCTCCGCCGCCGCCGAGCGGCACTGAACCCGACGGCCGACGCCCGCCACGCCACGGTCACGCCGAAAGGTCACGGGTCGTGTCCGCCACTTCCCGCTCCGTCACAGACCCGGTGGGCACTCAAACTGAAGTTAGCTAGGCTCAGAGCCGGCGGACTGCGCGTGCTGGACAGTGGGACGCGCCACTGGGCCAAAACTCCGACAGAGTGTGCTCGCTGCGTCGGAGAATATGCTCGCTGCCATGGTCGGCGTCAAAGGTCACAGGTTCCGCTGGGCCGCCGGTTTAGGTCACAGGTTCCGCCGGGCCGCCGGTGTGCGCAAAACAATCGGCCGCACAGGGGGAGAAAATTGCGATTGCTTACCTGCTGAAGTGAGAACCCACAGTGAAAAACAGGGCGCTCATTCCGACAAATGATCGCGCCGACTAATAATACCATCGTAGCTGTAGTTGCAGGATTGCACATGCTCGTATACTTCACAAAAAATGTTCCGGTGTGGGGCGCACCTTGCAGATAAGATCAAAGG
>NW_023596448.1:36000055-36004404 GCF_011947565.3 Pollicipes pollicipes
CAGCAGCAGGCAGGAAGTCAGTCTTTGTCACCTCCACATCGGTCATGCGTACTTTATACACAGTTCTCTCCTCCCTTTGCATCAATCAAATCACAATATATGAGTAGCCCCGCGTGCTCGTTTAATGCTGCCAACCCGAAGTCGGGTGCCAGCGTAACTTTGGTCGTGGCGTACAGCGCACACTGACTTTGTATTCTTCCATCGGTAAAGAACGTAAGTGTTGTATTAAACATCCCCAACGCCACACATTTTAGAATCCCCTACTCGCATGGCCCATGATCCTGGCTAATCCACGCTTTGGTGGACTGCCAAGCCAAGTTGACTCTGGCTGACCGCACAGTGCGCTTAGCGTGCGATCCACAGGGAGCGAGAACACAGGGCTGCTGAGAACACACATGGCGATCGTCTCACGCAGCAGTCAGCGCGAAATGACCGCTGTTCTCGAGACGTTCATGAAACCATCATCATTGGGGTCGCACTGAAAGCTGTCAGAAGTGTAACGGTTGCCCGGATGGTTGTCTGTCGCACGTCCGATGAGAGCGCAGATAGACGTCTGTCAGAAAAGCGCCGGTTGCCCGGATGGTAATCTGTCATCCGCCCGATGAGGGTACGGGTGGACGTCTGTCAGACGTGTGACAGCCGCACGGATGGCTGTTTGGCATCACTACTGGTATCTGGCGCTTTCATGTATCTGTCAGACGTCTGGGAGTCACGGAGTCTGTCAAATCACGGCCGTTCCGATCGATGCGTACCTGTCTGATATCTGACGTCGCATGTCATGAATATCAACTTAGCTTGCGATTAACTGGAATGTACGTTCTTGTTTTGACGTCTTTAAATGTTCTTAAATACTTCGTTACACTTAAACTTTATTGGGATCTGAAAGGCGAGCGCAGCAACCATTCCATGAGGAATCGCTGTGTCAGCGGTCCTCAAAACGACCAAGTATCGAAGTCACTTGCGGAAAACGTAAGTATCGAACACGCTTGTGAAAAAACGAAACCGATGAAATGGCGTAAAGATAAACTGTTACGTGCATTTGCGAGGAACATTATTTACGCAGATAAGATAGTAGTAATAACCTTATTCCTCGGAGAAAAACCACGAGAATGGAAACATAGACACGTTAATGTTTCGGCAACATGCCTTTATCAGAAGGAAGACAGCAGTGTTATAGCAAATATCGACGCATCTTTATCTCCATTTTCCTTGTCTTTCTCCGAGGAATAAGGCTATTGCTACTGTCTTACTTATATGACATAAAACTAACAAGAAATCGGGCCTCAAACTTGCTTGTCTAAGCAGCATGCACGACACACCAGCAATGTCGTCCTTAACGTTGATGATGCCTCTGAGCTATGGCGGGCTCCGGCGGCCGAGCTCAGCTCACTCGCCGCACCTCCGGGAGGGTTGCGTGACGGCCTTTGTTGCAGACCCGCCTGATGGGATCGCCTCTGTCGGGGGCCCGACGGCGGGCGGCACAGCTGCGTGCAGCCGTGCTGCCCCGACGGATTGCCTGCAGGCGGGCTGGGGCCGACACCAATCCAATTAGGGCCGACTTCTCGACGAGCCGGATCCGCCGGGATCGGCCACGCAGCGCTGGAGGAGGAGGCGCGACCCAGGTCATGGCCGTGCCACCGCATAGCCGGTGCTCTCCGCAGTCCACCAAGACAGATGGGGCTCGTTGCCACACATATCGAGCGAGTTTTTTTTCGGACTGCCTGTGGGCAAACTGCAAAAGTTTTAGCTATTGGAGGCCTGCAGCTTTGGCTCATGTTGAAGGACCCTCCGAATGACAAAGATAGAATAATGACGACCGGATAGCAGTCGACCAACGATTCTAATTTCCGCAATTTCACAAAAAGCGGTGAGGAATCTTACCCAGAAAATCTTAAGCAAGCTTTAATTCAACATAGGGTGGGAAACAACAGGCCATAAGTCACAGAGCGGCACGTATGAAACGCTGCCCTCCTCCACCGCCTACCCCAGCATCCCTTTCTCATTAACGGCAATAGCTGTTTGTGAGCGATTTGATGCTTAAGAAGTGGTTTTGTGCTAAATAAAAGCGGTTTAGTGTGCTAAATATTTCCAACTTACTTGCGCCCTGCAAATACTTCCTCACTCGACGCAACAACCGTGTCAATAAACGTTCCGAACGCCATACCAAAAGGCTTGAGCGAAAACTTGCCAATAAACTGATCGAGGGCGGGTGGCAAACTTTCGTTACTGGCTGTTTTGCCAACGACAGAAATCAGATGTGTTCTTTGACCATTGCGTTGGCTCGGGACGGCTCAAACTCACCACAGTACTCAAAGATAAGGTCAAACCAACGGCAAAGCCTTGCTTTGTCCGTATTTCACAGCTGTCCCATGCACTTTTTAGACGGGCACGTTTGGTATGCCCAGTGTCGCCTGCGTTCGTTACAGGTAAACTGCGTGAGGCTATACATGGTTTATGCCTGTGCAGGCTTTATGCATGCTATATTTTGCATATGAACTTCTTCTGACAGTGATTTTGGAACGAAACATTTTGTTTGGCTTACCATTTCTTCCAGAGGAGATATCGAGCGGTGCCACACCATGGAGTCGCAGCGAGCCAGACCGCCTCCTGTCCTCTCACTCACGCCCTCGACGTAGGCCATGCTAAAATATGCATTGCTAGAGATGTTATCGCCTCTGGCGGACCGTCTGAATGTGCCTGCACCCCCGGCGATTGGTACAAAATCGCCCGCCAGAGACCCATCAGCGCGCTTTGGCTGACCTCGACCGGGCACGGCCGCCCCAGGCAACGTCACACTGGCATGTGATGGCGCGCCGGCCGGGCTTTTGTGGAGATAGCAGCTGCAATGGATCGGCTGAGAAACATCTACCATGGTCCAGCGGGCCTCTTGTTCGGTCCGCAGATCTAGCAATAAATCTCGCTGTTCTGCCACCCCTTTCAGGCCCAGTGCCACGGAGCATGTAACTCGAATCGGTACCACGGAGCATATAACTCGAATCGGTACCATGGAGCATGTAACTCTAATCGGTACCACGGAGCATGTAACTCGAATCGGTGCCACGGGGCATGTAACTCGAATCGGTGCCACGGAACATGTAACTCGAATCGGTAACATGCTAGGTTTTATTGCTCTGTGGTGGCGTTACGGACAACGCGTCTTGAGTCGTAATAAGCAAGTAATACTGCGCTGGATGGGATACTTTCGCCCTTATACACCCTTCGTATCCAAACTTAAGTTCTCAAACGCAATGGTAATATAATCACTATTTATGGACGCTATGCAAGTTTTCGCGGCAAATCACAACAGAACAAAATGTTAAAAGCAAAATTATCGATCCAACTTTATCATACATAGCTTATGTCGTTTAGGGATGAGGTCATATAGGTCTTTGCACGGTTTTGCCTCACCATCCACACATCACCGCGGTCTGTGCGGCTCTGACATATATTGACATCGTAAGTAGCAACACCGCGCCTGTTGCCATGAGAACTTGCAATACCCGATATCACAAATAGCCTCTATTTGCCACCCAACATGTCTCTTACACTAGAGTTTCAATGTTTTTAAACAATGTTACATTTACGGAAACAACACATCGCTGCGCTAAACAAAAGGTATACGCGTCACTTCTCTCCAACTGGTTAGAGCAAAGGTTAGAGTGCTTCATCACAATGTTCCAGCACAAATGTTAGGCCGGTCATTTAAATAAAACAACTGATGAGTATTAAACGGTGAAGTAAATTCTCCAAGTTACGCTAGCCGTACGCAACGTTACAGACACCCCAGCTTCATGTGAATTCACTTCATGTGAATTCTGCGTGTTGCTGAAAATAAGCGGACGATCATAAAGCATGGGTGTTGCATCCTCACCAACTTTCATCGAAACCAGAGCTAGTAAGTGCCAAATTTGATCTATGTGGCGTGGAACCCGTTACGATGAATTCGCGTGACCAAATTAGGCAGATTACTCCAGTGCACGACGATCCATCATCATAGATGTCATACTGCATGATCCTGACCGGCTACCGGTACTTCCGTTTCTGCTCAATGGGGTAGCTAATTTGATAGCCTGACCCCAGGGGCCGGAGCTAATGAGTACCATTCACGTTCCATGTCGCCTACCGCCGTGACCAAAAACCGTAGAGCACAGCCAGCGCGTGTCAGGCACCAGCCTTGACATGCAGGAACAATGAGACAGCTGTTTTCACACGGAGAGAGAGAGAAAGAGAGAGAAGAGAGAGGAGAGAGAGAGAGAGAGAGAGAAGAGATAGATAGAGAGAGAGAAGCGAGAGAGAGAGAAGAGAGAGAAGAGAGAGATAGAGAGAGAGATAGAGAGATAGGAGAGAGA
>NW_023596448.1:36005404-36077904 GCF_011947565.3 Pollicipes pollicipes
GATCTCCATCCTAACGCCACTACGGATCTGCGTCCTAACGCCACCGCGGATCTGCGTCTTAACGCGGTTACGGATCTCCATCCTAACGCCGCTACGGATCTGCGTCCTAACGTCGCCGCGAATCTGCGTCTTAACGCCGTTACGGATCTCCATCCTAACGCCGCTACAGATCTGCGTCCTAACGCCGCCGCGGATCTGCGTCTTAACGCCGTTACGGATCTCCATCCTAACGCCGTTACGGATGCCGTTACGGATCTCCATCCTAACGCCGCTACGGATCTGCGTCCTAACGCGCCGCGATCTGCGTCTTAACGCCGTTACGGATCTCCATCCTAACGCCGCTACGGATCTGCGTCCTAACGCCGCCGCGGATCTGCGTCTTAACGCCGTTACGGATCTCCTCCTAACGCCGTACGATCCGTTACGTATCATCCTAACGCCGTTACGGATCTCCATCCTAACGCCGTACGGATCTCCTCCTAACGCGCTTGTCTACGGATCTTCCTAACGCCGTTACGGATCCCTCCAACGCGCTACGGATCTGCGTCCTCACGGTCTGCGTCCTCATGCCGCTGAACTCCATGCACATGTACGAGCCGCGGCTGCACATCGTACGCGTGAATGTCATCCCCGGCCAGGGTCTAGAGGCGGTGGGGGTCATGACCCAGCGGCTCCAGGTCACCCAGTTCGTGGCCGTCACCGCCTACCAGAACGACAAGGTCAGTTACCGGCCACGGGTCAAGGCCCGACAGGCATTGAGGTCGCGGGGTCAGGGTTTTGGGTGTCAGCGCGGACGCCGCTGAAGAATGGCGAGGAATGTTCCTCTTCAAGATCATCCTAGCTCGCAAGCCACAGAGTTGGTTGGATGGAGGGAGGCTTCGACGAATTCTGATTCACACCCGCCGTTTTGGCGTTGTTAAGGTCTGCGTGGCCTTCTGATGTCATTTAAACATGACGAGCGTCGACTTCAAGGCGGTGTGATACAGCTTCCGGTTAATCTGTGCACTTAATCACTTTATTACCACTTGATGGTTGCGGCGAACTCATGTGAGAAGCATATCAAGCACTGCCGGTATTTATGTCCCTCTCAGATTGGTTTATTCAGACCGATAACGTCCCGGCACATACGCGAAGATGGGGGGGGGGGGGGAGGCAGCGCCAGATGACCAATAGAGGTCGGAAGGGCGTAAGGGTCGCTGCGGAAGCAGTTTCAGGTCATCGTGGTTTAGTGAGCACGAGGTAGTTGTCTACGCGTTTCTTTGCATGCAGCACAAAGATTTCCGTACAAATATTTTCCCAATGTTACGCTATGCCCTTCTGGCCGTAACACGCAAAGTCTCAAAGTCTCAAGTCAAAGCCTCAAAATCGAAGTCAACAAAGTCTGGTCCCACACTTGACCCCGCCTTGTTCGCCGCAGGTGACGGCGCTGAAGTGGAGAACAACCCGTTCGCGCGTGCTTTCAACCGTTCGGCATCGGCGCTGGCCGCCTTCGAACTGAGCCTGGCGCAAGCCGGCCACTGCTGGCCAGCAGCCAGCAGGGCCAGCCGCGCCGGCCGCCAGCGCCGGCAAAGGTCAGCACAAGCCGCTGGGGACGTGTTGCACGCGCCACTCACCCAGCGCCGGCAGTGAGCGGTGCGCGGCCGCTGGACACGGCTCTGGGCGGGCTGCTCGCCTTCGTCTCGGTTGTCTGTCGCGGCCGCTGGGCTGTGGGTACAGTGAGATGGGGCTGACCCGTCGGCACGGGCACTACACCGTCAACGGGGGATGAAGGCAGCGTGCGCAGGCCGCCCTCAGCACTGACAACGGCTGGTACGCGCTTACTGGGCGTTGAATAAATTACCTGTACACTAGCACCAAAGTGGTGTGGTCCGATCCTGGTGTCGACAAGGGTTGGTCCGCAGCCTCCGTAAGGTGTAGCACTTGGTACATTTGCGGGGGTGGGTGGGGTGCTCTAGCGATCTCACATTCTTAGCGTGTTAATGGCGTGCTCGCACGATATATGGTAATGCAGAAAACGAACTAACTAAACCATCCCAACTTACCGTTTTAGCCTGAATCAGTTATTGAGAGTATACAATCATTTCTCGTTAAGTATCGCCCATAGCCTCTGTGCTGATCCGTGAGAGGTGTCCCCCTCCCCCCCCCCCCTCCTCCACATTCCGTCGCCAAAGGCCAGAGCATAGTTACTGACCACGCGAGAATGTGGAACGCGACTTGTATCATGCGCTGCAAATGCGGCCGAATGTGCGTATAGTAGTTGCTACTTTATGAGGCCTTGCCTCGCATGTGCCAGCAATAACGCTGCCAACACGTCCATGTCATATCACGCCGTGCAATTTTTACAAAACTACGTGCTAACTGAACACTTTATACCATCTCTGCATTTTTATGACGTCGAAACCTGCACGTCACCTTCAGTGCCACTCTTTCCTCGTTTTCTCCCCTTGGCCTGTCTCGGTCCGTCACTACCACGCCGGCGCCGGCAGGTCGTTTCAACCCGTACCCTCGCGTGGGCGGCGGCTCGAGCGGCCCGAAGAAGGGCTCTCCCAGGAGCAAGGTGCAGCACTCGTGCCGTACCCCAGGACGCGCCCGGTGAGTACCCGCCGATGACGCCAACACGCTCTTCCTGCACGGCCGGAACTCCCTGGACACCCCGACACTCCCTCTAGGACGTAGCCGGATGGCCAAGGGAGGCCCCTTCCTTGGAGGTCATACCTGGTTATGCACCCACGCCCTCTTTGCGGGCGGGTGAGGCGGGCATTGACTGCATGGGCGTCCCGATTGGTCGAGTGTTGATTCGCGTTGATGCGCGTATTTTGGGGCGTTTGTATCTGGGGGGCCAACGCGTGACGTTCGGAAAGCTTCGACGATCTGCGTTATTGCCATTTGGAGGGGACGTCGCTGAGGGAGATCAGAAGGCGGCCGTGCCCCCCCCCCCCCCCTCCCTCCCCCCTGAGCCAATGGGTTGGAACTTGATACCGGGGAGGGGTTTTTGTTGAAATTTGGTCAAGATTCCCGGGATTTTCGAGAAAAAAAGCGATCTTCTCCCTACCCCTGAGGCAATGCCGCTAACTGAATTACTTGTCGACCGGCTGGCAATGCTTTCAAACGTTCTTTTCAGTCAAACCACATTTTCAACAGAAATGATGGGTAATTTTTTGACGTTTGTTTTCAAAGAAAGTCCACAGAGGCTTCAACTGTCAACTTCCTCCTATTGTATCTAGGTTCTCCTCAACCCTAAGCTCGCTTTCCCTCCTCTGTCCACCTTGTTGGTGCCTCGCCTGCCATTTTCATGCAGTTCAGGGCCCTGCTCCTGCCGCGGAACACGACGACTCAGAAGTCTCACTCTAGCGCTGGGGCTTACAGCCCGGTGGAACATCCACAGCCACGTCCCGGCAGCCGGCTGGCTCTGGTCCGACCCCACAACGCCGCCCAACGTCCGCCCCTCCCCCTCCGCTCCCGCCTGACGCGGGAGGCGCGTGTGGAGTCGAGCGTCCCGCTCGCCCCGAGCGGCGAGCCCGACCTTTTGACACCCACCCCGCGCTATCGTCCCCGTATGACCCGGCCAGCGGCCTGCACTGGAGCAGGACCGCCTGCGGGCGCGACCGCGTGGGAGTTCTCGCCGCTATAAAGCCATTCCGTCCGCATCTGTCCGAAACACCGCGACTGTAGCTGCCGATTGATGCTGTCTGTTGTCCGGCTGTGTTTTACTGCGGAATTTAAAACGTCAGCAAGCGTGGCCGACGGCAAACACAGCCTCGCGCGCGCTGTTGGCTCTCTTCGGCCGTGTCTATATGCGTGTCTATAAACAGCCGACTTATTTGCATCTTAAACATTGCGTAAGCGCATCGCCATGAAGAGCCAATTTAAACAGTGACTGCGACTCTGATGTGGTCTCGTACATTGCGAGTCACGGAGTAAGTGAAGTGCCTAACGGCCAGTCCGGTCGTGGGTCAATTCGTGTTTACGACGCACGACATTATCTTCTCGCTTCTTTGACGGGTCCATGTCTCAGTCGGTCCATCCTCCTCGATTGGCGGTCCCATAACACACCAGTTACTACTCACTGCCGACCATGACCGTCTGCATTGAAGTGTTGTATTAGGGGCTCTGCACATTGTGCGGGTCGGGGGAGGGGGCGCCATTAGCGTGGGTTCGGACCAGTCGGAGCGAATGGTGTTGGTTATTGGCGGAAGCACACTGCAGAGCACGACCCGGCCAGGTGGCTGTTCGGGCCGCAGCGTTCGAGCCCAGCCTACTCCTTAATTGATGCCGGGAGTCATTAGCTTGCGTTATCCGGGATCGGCCGAGGCGTTCAAGTGATTAGCCGCCGGTCAAAACAACGCCACCAACGTGGCCGATGGTGTAATAGCTGGCCAGCCCAACGCCGCTTTATAATGAAGACACTGGGGAGGAGGGGGAGTGGGGGAGTGGAGGCCGTCTGGCCAGGCGGTGCCAGGATCTCTCCTGTTGACGGGGGTCAGGTGTTGTCGCGTCCAGATGTTCGGCAGAGCGTACCGGCGAAGACGGGCAGAGAAGTGGTGCCGTACCGCCGTGCGGGGTCGAGGCGCTTGGCTCCCAGGAGAAACAGCTCCTGACCATCATTCCACGCTCGAAATGGAGCCGTTCTTGATAGCGTGATGCTGATAGCCTGGTTGCTGATGTTTTTTGCCTAACTGCCATCCGATCTCATCATAGATCCTAAGCGTGGAAACTGTCCCGTCGCTGATAAAGCCAAAATCCAGGACGCTGTGTTAGTGCTTGTTTCTTATCTCGGATGTTGGCAACGCCAAATTCTCTTTCATGGTGGAGACACGGACAAAGGCAGACACAGCAACAACACTCGTCTGCTGCGCTGCTTCCCGAAACATAAGACAAAATTGCTTGTAAATTACCACGTAGTGACACCATAGCTTTGCATGCATCATCTGCTTAATAATTCGACCTTCATTGCGTGGCCATTGATTCGTGGGGCTTAAGCCTTCCCCTAACAGATACCAATGATGTTTGAAGGAAATGCTCCACATTTGAAGATTTGTGGCGAGTATTATACATGATAAATAAGCTCAACAGCAGACAACTGGAATACTTTAAGTGAGAAAGGGCTGCTCATGGGCATCACAAGTTTCACCGTTAAGTAAATATACATTTCAATATGGCATTGTTTGTTTTGTATAGTACTTTCATATAAATGATTGAGAGCCAATTAACGACGATACAATTTCGAAATCGTGCTCACGAGCGCCAGATATGAACGACTGGACATGGTTTCTCTTGGCTATGATTGCCCGCATGGTTAATAGAATCGCATGAATTTGAATGACGTCATTATGGCATCATGGACGCCTCGGTGACCTAGAAAAGGTCTCCTCGAAAAAGTCTGCACATCTTCGCGGGCGTTTAGCCCAGACCTTAAAGCGGTTTGGATCCTGAGAAGGGCGGAACTGTGAGCTGCATCGAATGATCTTCAAGATGGTTATTTCAGTTCAAAACCTCATGCAAATGTGGGGCCACACCCTTTAAGGAATTTCGCTTACCAGCGTGTGCTGGCAGTGACATAGTCTGGATTTCCCCCAGGAGGGACCCAAATCGGGGCTCAGGGAGCCTTGTTTCAGCTAGAGAACCCACTTTGTCGCTATACGTACTCTATTTATGCACGGGGGAACGCTGTTAGGCTCGAAATCCCATTTTGAAGCCTCGAGGGCCCGTTTGTTTGCTTGAGATGTCCTGCAGGCGTCTTAAACGCCAAAAAAGTGCTGGAGGCTCCGATTCGAGGGGGACCGCCTCCTCTGGGGAAAGGGGGGGGGGAGGGGAGGGCATGACCCAGAAGTATTCCCTTTCACCACACCGCTGTCCGTTGGTACCATATAGAACGGCATACTCTGACCTACTGATACATATTGGCAACCGAGAATGCCTCCTTCCTACGCTTGGGAAGTTGGCATACAACATTGAGTCTATGCGGTTTGTGAGGGTGAACAGCGATGGCGCCGCGGCCCGTCCCCGTCCATAGGCTCGGCTGATTTCCGGCCCCGTATCGCGGAGTCATACCGTCATCTTGCCCCGTCCTCCGCAGCACGCCCGGGCTTCCACCGGAGGGGAGGGGGGGGGGGGCGGCGGCCCTTCGCCGGCCCGACGTCCCCCGGGCCGCGGCAATGGCTTCCTGCCCATGTTTGCTCGCCACTTGGCGCCAGCCGTAACCGCTGAGGGATTCGGGCCGTGTTTGGACAGGCGTCGGCTGTTTGCGGCCGGCGGGCGGCGGCGGTGGCCTTTGTTGCACCGCCCGCCCCGCCTCCGACGCCTCTGCAAACGGCCGCTCGCCCCCCCCCCCTTCACCCACCGCCCGTGCCAGTGGTGGGGGGGGGGGGGAGGGCTGGAGGGGGTCTTCGCGGTCGTAGGCAGCCACGACTATGGTCAGTCAAGATGCAGCGCACTTTGTGGTTCAGTGAGCTGCGCTTCCACGTTGGGCTGCGGTCAGTCGTAGAGGGTTAAGGCGCACCACGTAGGGGAACCAGGGTTTTGTGGCGATGCATTCTCGCGCGCGGCGCTCCACACCGCTAAAAACCGCCGCGTCGGTTCAGATTTGTGGTACATTTAAGGCTTTGTAGGTGGACAGCAGTCCCCGTCGGCTTCCGGGGGGCTGTCCCCAGACCGATTCGACTCTGCTTCGGGTCGTCTGTCTATTTTTTTGCGTGATGTTCGCCTGGCGTTGCCGTCCGCAGTCCGCTTTCACACGACCACCAGTGATATCGTGAGCGGTCTTCAACGCTGGATACTGTTCTGCTTGCGGTGTGTTCGTTTTCCTTCCGAAATTTCCGAGCTTTTTAGTGAGCCCCTGTGAAAGCTCAAAATTCCGATGGCTGGAGTCAGAAAAAAAACATTTGTATGACACATCCAGAGGCGCCACAAAAATGACGCTAATTTTAAACTGGAAAAACGCAATAAAAATGTCACGGGGTCCACCAGGCCGGTGCGAGCGTTGCGCACTGCCGGGGTACCGTTCACACGGCTCCACATCACGCTCAAGTTCCTAACACCCGAGTTGACGGCCTGGGCTGCCGGGGCTTCAACACCGCCATGGACCTCTGACCCGTCATTAGGAGAACTGGACGGTGAGACACCATCCAAGGCCTTAGAAGCGAAGAACGCAGCAGAAAGATATTCGCGGCTTTCGAAGTGAAAGCTCGCCACACCGCTGTGTCCTCAATCAAACCATGTTTGCTTAAGCTCTATGTAGCGATGACCGCCGGTGGCGGATGTTCTCACCGAGCCCATCCGCTTGGCCGTGATCGGCCAGTACTGTCATGCCGTGACTACCGTAATTAGCGTGGCGTCATACGGGGACTACCGTGACGTCATGCCGTGACTGCCGTGACTACCGTGACATCATACCGTGAATAACTTATCACCAGCCCCATCTGGTACATCAGAGCTGGCACAGCTCAGGCTGTACCAGACAGAGCCCTTACTTACCAGACATGACGCACCGGAGTGGTACCTGACGTAATGCGCCCGGCTGGTGCCCGACCTGGTGCGCCAGGCTGGTGCCCGACCTGACACGCCAGGCTGGTACCCGACCTGGTGCGCCAAGCTGGTGCCCAACCTGACGCGCCAGGCTGGTGTCCGACCTGACGCGCCAGGCTGGTGCCCGACCTGACGCGCCAGGCTGGTACCCGACCTGATGCGCCAAGCTGGTACCCGACCTGACGCGCCAGGCTGGTGCCCGACCTGACGCGCCAGGCTGGTACCCGACCTGGTGCGCCAAGCTGGTACCCGACCTGACGCGCCAGGCTGGTGCCCGACCTGACGCGCCAGGCTGGTACTCGACCTGGTGCGCCAAGCTGGTACCCGACCTGACGCGCTAGGCTGGTGTGCCAGCACGGCCGGCTAACGCCTCAGCACGCCTCAGGCGACGGGGCGTCTCCGGCTTGGGTGATGTCCTCGGAGCGGATATGTGGACCAGTGGCCGTTGTCCGCCGACCGTGCCTGCCGACCGTGCCCGCCGCGTGCCGGGGTCCCGACTGTGTTTTATTGGGGCCTCTCAGGACCGCCGCGCGCCGCACGGCACATCATAAAACGAAAAATTCGCCATCACGACTGGACGTTTTGGAATTCTTCGATAATTACATTAGGTGTGTGACGGGGCGAGATTGGCATTCCAGCCGGACGACGCGTCTGGGGCGTCCTCTCTCCTCCCCCGGCGCGCGCTCGCTCGCTCTCTCTCCTCTCCCGGCCGTTATGACACCAGGCCGGTTTACGGTCGGGCCAAACCGGTATGTGCTCAGACAGCCCGGCTATGTTGACGACGCGGACCTCTGCAGCACCCGCGACAGGAGGCTACTGGGCATTAGCGAGCGCGGCAGGTGGCAGCAGCGGCGCGTCCTATCCCCCCCCCCCCCCCCCGAGCGTGTATTGTGTATTTTAGGGGCGTGTCATATGTGACTGAGGCAAGCGGTCAATGAGTGAGGGATAAGAGGCTAGAGGACGAAGTTTAAAAGCCTTCCTTCAATCCCCGCACGTAAATTTTGTCAATCACGCAGCTAACGTTTGCTGGTTGACTGCTGTGGCCAAGGATAAATCGTGCCGCAAGTGGTAAGAGGGAGGAAAAGCAGAGAGAGAAAGAGAGGGAGAGAGAGAGAGAGAGAGAGAGAGAGAGAGAGAGAGAGAGAGAGAGAGAGAGAGAGAGAGAGAGAGGAGAGAGAGAGAGAGAGAGAGAGAGAGAGAGAGAGAGAGAGAGAGAGAGAGAGAGAGAAGAGAGAGAGAGAGAGAGAGAGAGAGAGAGAGAGAGAGAGAGAGAGAGAGAGAGAGAGAGAGAGAGAGAGAGAGAGAGAGAGAGAGAGAGAGAGAGAGAGAGAGAGAGAGAGAGAGAGAGAGAGAGAGAGAGAGAGAGAGAGAGAGAGAGAGGGAGAGGAGAGAGAGGAGGAGAGAGGGAGAGAGAGAGAGAGAGAGAGAGAGGAGAGAGAGAGAGAGAGAGAGAGAGAGAGAGAGAGGAGAGAGAGAGAGAGAGAGAGAGAGAGAGAGAGAGAGAGGAGAGAGAGAGGAGAGTAGAGGGGTAGAGAGGGAAAGAGAGAGAGGAGGAGGGAATGTGCGGATAGAAACTCTTGGACTGGGCGAGCCCGTGGGTGCGCAAACCACAGGTAAATCCGCAGATCGGGCCCAAAAGTTTGGAAACCTAAACAGGCATGGGCACGTGCACCGGCTCAGGAAGCTTTATATTTAATAGCTTTTATTAGCTTAATTAAGCTTTATATTTGACAGCTGCAAAACTTACACAAGTGTAGAATGTAGGCTAGTGTCAAGTAATATACGATGCTTTACCTTCTCTAAAACAATGTTACATTTTTAGCGAAGAGCTGTACGCTATCCATGAGGCTCTACGTTAGTGAATCTATGTGAATCCACGTATATGGTATCTTCTAACTCTTTGAGCTCTCCGGTAACCTTAAGACAAGCAAGTCAGCAGCACAAAATCGCTGAAGAAATGCTGCACACACACTGCTTACTTGGAGCAGGCTGACAAGCGTGTCGTTTTCGCCTGGGTACCCAACCTTTCCCGATATCCGACAACGAACAGGCTGATTCCTTAGCCAAGCAAGGTGCCACCGGCCTTCGCTTGGCCTGCTAAAAGATACCAGCATCAGATCTCAGGGACGTATTTATAGTGATTTAAAAAACACGATGGCAGCGCATCTGGGATTAATTAGATACCGATTCATTCGAGAGACCAAACTAGCTCGAGCCTTTAAAGCGCAGTTCGGCGAATGAAACCATCATGCTTAAAAAGAACCGACGAATGGGTCGACTACGCGTAGGCCCCACTTACGAGACGCGCTGGTGCCGGCTCTCCGAGGGAGCTCGACCACTTTGCCGCAGATGCGGAGCGCCGTTGTCCGTGACTCACGCGCCAGCTGAGTGCCCCAGCCACGAGGTTAAGCAGAATCGTGATCCCACACTGAATCACATTCCCTGTCCTGGCTGGTGGGGGATCGGCTTCGATCGATCTGCGAGCAGTTTTTTTTTACTTTTCAAAGGCGTTGACCTACAAATTTGTATTCAGCGACCCAGACAATTGGAAGCTGGGCCACATGGTCTGTAGACCATTTCTTGTTTCTGCGCTAACTGGTCCAGTACGCAGCTGACGCACTTTCAGCGTGACTAGGCATTAATGACAAACTACGAGCAGAGTTATGTTCAAAGTTCTAGTAACTAGTAGTTTTAGTAGTTTTTTGTTCAAATAACCAACGCAACTGACGCGCTCTTCAAACTCAGTAACTAACACAGTAACTAACCCAGCAACTAACTCGATAACAGCCCAGGAAGTGCTGCCAGACCAATCCTGGGACACGATCCTACACAATGTAATAACTGTGATGTTTTTTTCGATATCATTATGTACCAATAATCACACCAGCATACTTACAACATATTTCTGATGAATTTCATTAAGTTCTGAGAGATATTCACGGCAGTCATGTAACAGGGAATGTTTGCCAATGTCGTATACTTAAGCCGGCGGCGATGACGCAAAACATATTTCAAATTTCGGAGGAAAAACTATCTGAGTTCAAGCATTAGCTTGCACAGGTTGTCAGATAGCATGCATATAAATGTGCTTGCATAATAGCATGTCCTGCGTGCAAAACACGGGCAAAACGTGAACCACCATCTTCTACAGCAGAAACGCATTTCTACGGGGGCCAGGATGCTTCCGCAGTCGTTTTCATGGATGCAGTCTTGTATATACTCAGTGTTTTTTCTTCGAGTGCAGAAAAGCCCCGCTGCTTTAATTTTGCACTGTTCTTGCAAGCAGCAGTGGAGCGACACATCTTACTTCCACAGCCACCCTGGCGCACGTCCCACCATGGATTTCATACCTACCAGCGCGTTATGCTGTGCATGGCGTTGAGCCCACGTGAAAATAAATTGTCCCGTTTTGTAGAAGCCACGTCTCCGTGCCTCTCAGCCACGTCACCGTGCTTCCCAGCCACGACACCATACCTCGCAGCCCACGTCACTGTGCCTCGCAGCCACGTCACCGTGCCTCGCAGCCACGTCACCGTGCTTGCCAGCCACGACAACCGTGCCTCGCAGCCACGTCACTGACGCCTCGCAGCCACGTCACTGCGCCTCGCAGCCCCTCACCGTGTTTCCTCCCTGTCCCCTGCGGTCCAGACGACACTGTACCCGCCGCCGTACTCCACCGGCCAGCTCCAGACGCTGGGCTCCTACAGCAGCGCCTACGCCGTGCCCGTCAGCTCCATGTCCTCCTGACGCTGCAGGCGCCGCCCTCGCAGCTGACGCCGGCCGGCTCGCCTCACCAGCCGGCTGCCGCGGCGCGCAGGCCAGCCCCGCCCCGCTGTCGTGCGGCGGGCCGCCCTGTCCCAGGCCTCGCCGTCCTGCGCGCAGGGCGCCGCCGGCGCCAGCGCCAGCGGCGTCTTCTCCCACGCCTCGCCGTCGCAGTTCCACCAGGCCGCCTCGCCGTACGCTCAGGCCGCCTCGCCGTATGCCCAGGCCGCCTCGCCGTACGCCCAGGCCGTCTCGCCGTACGCTCAGGCCGCCTCGCCCCACGTCCAGAGCGTGTCGCCGTACGGGGGTGCCGTGTACCCGCGTGCGTCGCCGTCGTCGGCAGCGCCGCTCGGCGGGCACTTCCCGCAGCTGTCGCCACCGCAGTTCCCACAGTCGTCGCTGCCGCCGGACATGATGACGCCCTACCAGTACCAGCAGTACCAGTACCAGTACCAGTACCAGTGCCAGCATCAGCACCAGCACCAGCACCAGCACGGCCAGCAGCAGCAGCAGTACCAGCAGTACCAGCAGCAGCAGCAGCAGCGGCTGGAGGCGGCGGCGGGGTGCCGCGCCGCGCCCGGCACCCCGTCGCCGGCCTCCTCCAGCTCGGGCGGGCCGCCAGCCGCCGCCTGGCAGGCGGAGACGCCGCCCGGCGCCTGGGGCGACGCCTGCGCCTTCCCGCCGGCCGGCTACGGCTCGCGGCACGGCGACGCCGGCGTGAAGCCAGAGCCGGCGTACCTACTGACGCCGCCGCACGGCTCGCCGGCCGGCCTCACACCGCACGTGTCGCCGCACGTGGGCGCCGGTCAGCACGTGTCGCCGGCGCCCGTGGCCGGCGCGAGCTCGCACGGGTCGCCGGCGACGAGCCAAGCCCCGCACGGTTGGCTCTGCTCGGACGTGGCCGCCAGCGCCGCTGGAGCCGGTCAGGAGCTGACCGAGACGCAGCTGGCGCTGGCGCTGAGTTATTTCAACCAGGGCTCCATGGACGCGATGGCGGGCGGCCACTTGCACCAGTAGCGCACGCGCTGCGCCGTCGCCGGGTGTTGGTGGGGTGTCACAGGGGCATCGCCGTGATGGTGTTCGAAGGTCACTCAGGTGTCGATTGGATGTGGATCTGGTGGTCTGGCGTCCATTCGAATTTCCTGCTTTGTCGACTGTCCGGAGGCTTTCAGTACACCGACATGTCTCCAGGATCAGGCCAATAAGCCACCAGGCACCAGGGCTAGGCCAATGCACCAATGGTTAGTATTCACTGTGGTGCAGACACTTGAAGTGCCCTGTGACGACTGTGCGGTGCGCTGTATTCTGCAGACAGTGCCATCGGCTTGACGGCCGTCGAGACGGTTGCCGAGATGTGATGACGTCAGCGAGCGTGTGACAATGCAGTTTGGTGAGCATCGTGTGTCCCAGCGACTGCTTGGTCGTTAGCATGCTGGACCTGCGGACTTTCAACGGAGAGAAGTCTGTCAGCGCATGCAGCACCTTAACCTCCAAGTCCTCATATCTGACATAGTATTGGTTTTAAAGCCGTTCAGCTGTTTTTTGGTTTACTTTAGTCATTCCGTTAGTATTTAAGTAATTGTTGAACATCGCTTGCGCTGTCGTCATTGATTCCTCTCTGTATTTCTGCTGTATTTTTCTTATATCATGTTACAATTGAACAGGTCTTTTCATCTACGTATGCTCATAGTGATAACAAAATTTCAACCATGTTTTATCTATAGATGTTAAATGCCTGAATGACCTTCTATAAGCTTGAACATGTATTCTTCCTAAAAGGCTGGCACAAACACAGCACACTTGTCGGTTTATGAAATTCATCACCCGAAACGGATCTCAGCGTCGGCTCCTGACGAGACAACAGACACGACAGTCTTCAGTCGAACGCTGCAAATTCAGCTGACGACGCCTGCTCAGCTGGTGACGTAGGTGACGTAGGCAGTCAGCACGGGCCATACAGACATACCGGCGCGGCGCAGTTTGGGACCAGTAACAAACTCCGCGCGTGCCCCAGATGCATGAGTTCGGATAACGAAACCCCTGACTGCGCAGTTTGGGACCAGTAACAAACTCCGCGCGTGCCCCAGATGCATGAGTTCGGATAACGAAACCCCTGACTGCGCAGTTTGGGACCAGTAACAAACTCCGCGCGTGCCCCAGATGCATGAGTTCGGATAACGAAACCCCTGACTGCGCAGTTTGGGACCAGTAACAAACTCCCACGCCCCTGACTGCAGCGTTTTCCTGGGCGGCACTGCGCATGCGTCGACAGCAGTGAACGGGGACCACCTGTTTTGATGGAGATGTGGCATGCGGATGTTCAAAGCGTATGGATGGAGGTGGCCGGCGCTTCTCTTGATGTCGGCTGAGCTAGGCAGAGGTGTCTTTCTTGTGATTTTGATTCGTTGTTGTGCTTGTATATTTTGTACTTGAGTTGTACTATTTTGTGCGGGAAGTTTGTAGTTCATTTTTCTGTTTTAACTTCGTTCTAAATTTACTCAGAGTATTTTTATTGAATCATTTTGCCTTTTAGTTTTGTAAGAGCTTGAGGTACTTGCAACACGTTGAGCGTACCATTTGCACATTTCTGCCATTTTAAGGGGGAAATGCATCTCAAATATCGTTGGGAAGCCACAGCAGGTGACTGGAGCTCCCTTCACTAGCTAATTATGCTCGGGGTTGCCGTTACCAGGTGCGCATTTTTTTTTTTCGTTCTGCGTATATCAGTGATTTCAAGTTGTCATGGCTTGTGTGCACGACTTCTGTCCATGTTGTTCCGTGCATGACACTCCTGGTTGGTTCGTTAACCTCTTCCTTGTCACACACATCTCGTCGTGACCATGAAGTATTTTGTGTAGTTGTTGTAAATATGGGTTGTGTTTTGAAACGAGCTGTCCGTGTTTTTATGAGCGTGACCGCTTTCTAAATGCCATCGATTCACTACGTTAGGGGCTTGCCTCAAGGCAAATTCATCGCGAGACCTAATTATGTCTGATATTCTTTGTGGTGACGAGCCTTCCATAAGAGTCGACGCATGTAGCGAGGCATCACAACCTTCGTTTGGTGCAGCGCGATGTCTTGATTGCGGTCGTGTAATTTTAGCGTATAGCCATTCGTCTCATATCTTTGCGCGTTTAAATGGTGTAGCAATCATTTCCATCATTAGGACGCCTTCTCATCGAATTTTCACTTTTCTATCGATAACATACTCGTCAACGACTTCATGACCGAACATTTTCCGCGCTCATTATATGTGCTTCAATACAATGTCGCAACCAGCACGTCCTTTCGTTTGACTCATGCGTGACAAAGATGAAAATGGAGATAGACAAGCAGCTGCCCAGACAGGCCGCTTGTATGTGAGTCTGTGACATGGAGCCGCATTCGGTACCAAGCACTTTTTCGATCGAAAAGAATGGATTACGCGGCTTTGTATTTCTTAAGTAGGTTTTTAAAAGATGCAGCAAAATCAGGAGGTTATCAGACAGGTCTTAAGAAGATTAAAGCCCGAAGGCTGCTGCAGTGTAGCTGGGGGTCAAAATGGTATGGCCATCCAAACGAACGCCCGGACAGGTCAGGTGGCTCTTACATTTTCAGCATTCTCGGAACAGTTGGACTCCCCATAGAAAGCGGGTAGATCCGAACTGGTCAGGTATCCTAGAGAAATCGCGATTTCCATGCATATATATTCAAGCCTTCCTCCAAATCATTAACGATGACCAAGACAGTCTATGGGCCTACGGGTGGTAAAACACACCTCGGAAGAAGAAGACAATTAATGCCGTGATCTGAGATGTTTAAGGGACCCCAAAGGCGCTCAGGGTACTCAACTGCAATATAAACCACGGAGTCTAAAGACGATAAAATGTGATTCGATGTTAAGGAATACCGTTATGTAACGGCAGTTACGGGATACAAGCTGCAAATTTGATACCTGGCGGCAAGAAGAGACCCTCATGACCCTTTTTACAGCTTAAACGATTTATTCTGGTTAGGGTTCCCGGACTTAGAGTATCATATCGACTTAACTGGAACACCAGGATGATGTAGATTTAGGTGTCGAACATCAAGGTGAAAGGCTGTCCTGTGCGTTAACACGTATCAAAGGACGTCGATCCTTTTCTCAATACAATTTTGTATTCATTTTTAAGGACAAAATTACGTGATGAGGTTTACCCTGAATCGGCATCAGTATTAACCACATTCATGCTCAAAGTCATTGAGTTGCTATATAAGTCATAAAATCGCGCCGGTCTGCTTGGCCAGTTCAAGCATTTTTCATTGAGTCCGATTCCCCAACAGTCCACTGTGGGTGTCCATTCCAGCATTTTGGGCGTCAGGACTTAACACATAGGAAGGAGAGTACACCCTTGTGAGCATGTCGAGAACCATACCCTCGCAGCGAAACAACCTCACAATATGTCTTTATATGTCTTCACAATATGTCTTTCACAATATGTCAAAGCTCATCGTAAGGGCCGCTCGGTAAATGCACAGACGACGGCGCCAATGGTGCGCATGACTTTCCCCCTCATTAACGAGCCCAAACAATCCTCCTCTCTCATCGCGCTCCACAGATAGAATCCCTGCGTTGGAGGCAGACGAACACCCACCTAGCGGATGCCGCGATGACAACAGTGACTTCATGACTGTAGTTCTATCTAATTATCTTACTAGAGGCGGACCCAAAATTCACTGCACTATCTGGCGAACAATATCACTGAGCCGCAAGGGTAACCGGAGAGCAATTTTGACCTGCCAAAGCCGAAGTAGCTGAAAACACATCCTTTCGCAAACATCTCGGAGGTTCTACGAACCCCTAGGACGCTCCTCCTCCTGTGGTTGCAGCGCTCCTTAGCAGCGCCAAACCAAAATGCATTTTGCACTCTTTTGCTAGACACCAGTGACTTTCATGCCTCATGCAAACCGCAAGTTAATACCAATAACGGCCTATTGGGTAACCTGACCTTGTCTTGGCACAACCTTGACCTGACCTGACTTTGACCTTGGATGTTGCTGCCATCAAGGCGTGATCTGTATCTTGTATTTGTATTTGTGCACATCGTGAGACAGTGTCACACGGTATGCCTGTTCTGAGCTTCGTGTCAAGACAATACATGGCACGGTGGGTCCAGTGGATAGCGCCCGCGAGAAACAAAAAGCATACACATGGTCATACATGGTAATAAAAGCCGAGTAGTCGCCAATCGGTACCTAGATGTCCTTGTATCACGCGGTTTCTGCTCTCGATCTTGAAACGCGCGGGGTCCATTGCACGGATAGCTGCCGATAACTAATTAAACGCAGTCACGATCGAGCAATAAAACTTCCGCCTTCCAGACTCGGGGTGTATCGGGGGAGTCTAGATGTGCGATGTCTATGTCCATGTCGATGTCACAATGTCTAGTTGTGCGATGGTGAACGCCATATCTGGTAACAGGGCCACGAGCTCTCGGGCTCGGATGTCGTCAAAATGCCTGGGAAGCGCGAGGCCGTGGTACAAGTGCGCATTCTTTGCTGAAAGCCACGTAAGTCTCATAGAACATCGCTGATGGGATCCCATTTTCTTCGTCCGGAAATAGTCTTTGCGACGAAGTTTAATGCTGCTGCAATCGGCCTAGTCGAGTATTGTTGCTTGCCCCGCAAACGGTGATGCAATATCAGATCAGCGATACCACGAGTTCCCCTACCGGTATGACCGCAGCAGACTGCGGAAGGCTATGCTTACTGTGACGGGCAACGTCTATATGCTATGACTGATACTGTCTCCAGAAACTGACAGAATCCTGAAACAAACCAGGGGTGCTCCGAATAATAGCGGATTGAAAGGAAAGACGATATCAGGGTTACGGTTTAAACTGGAAACGGAAGCAATCGTCTCCGTTCCAAATTTTTCGAATTTGCAGACGTCCTTTTGGCGCTCTTGCTGTTTCACCACGCGTTCCCCCGTTCGCCTCCGTATCGGGATTCACGAGTGCAACAAAGGAAGCTTACCGTGCAGCTGCGCCACCTATACTCTAATGTAAGCACTACTAGTGATGTAGACAGCCACCAGGGTGCAATGCGAAAGAACTGCACGACGCGACGCTTGATGTTTGACGTTAGAACATTTCTCGACGCCGGCTAAAAGCGCAAAGCATTGCTTAGGTGTACAATATCACATAACACGTGCTCTTTGCTTAACTTCGCCACAGTTGTGTGCATTAGGTCAATCAATTCACGAAGCCAACTCGTCAGGGATATTCGCAAACAAGGCCGGCGGCATCGAGCGTAAGTTAGATCCAAAATATTCCGCCACTGAACAGTGTTGCTGATACACCAGGCTCATGACTGGTTGCCATAACAGAAGAAGTCTAGCACCGTAATGCTTACAGTCTAGGTGCAGCAGTTGAGCAGCGTCGAGTGCTACGATGAAATTGATCACCAAATCGAAATGGAACAGTTATACTATAAAATGAGGCACGGTTTACACCCGACACGCATTTGTGTCGGATTGAGGCGCCTATGACACAGGGCCCTTTTTGCAGTTAGTCATTAAACCATAATTATGAGAGGACAGCAGGTACCAATCAACATTTGTCTCCTGTCATGCAACTTGAAATGCCCCGCTTTAAGTACCTCCGTGAAGATGAGGTGCCTTGGTATCTAAACGTCCTATCAGGAGCAGTCGCGTGTCATTTCAGTCAACCCTGCATCCTTGCTTGACCCAGTAGTTATTCGTCCAATGATAAGGTAGCATTGACAGTTTTCAGTCATGTAGCCTTCACTGTATGCTGTCGCAGGTGATTAGCCTTATGAACATTTGTAATTTACTCTAGAAACCAGTAATTGTCATAGAGATCAAATTCGTCCTTTGGAGCAGTTACAACAATATTTCACTCTTACCTTTTACCATTCTGAATTGGATTAGCATGTGGTATCTTCGTTTGGAAACCGCCCTCGCTTAGGCTGTGTTCTTCACCACCCTGGTCGGGACAAATCTAGAAAGAATGCAGCGTTTTGAATCCTTAACACCCAAATCCTACACTGACGTTGGATATCAAATAGGAGGAGCCGATGGTGCCTGTCCCTATACCTCCTCTGAGGATTCACCGCCATCGCGAGCACTTCGGCCGAAGGCCAATAGGTCCCTCTCATCAGGCGAAACAATGGGTGTTGAGTCAGGCCTTTTAACGCTGGGTAGCACTCTAATGCTGTCGAGGCAACGTCAACTACTGTGCGCCAATGGTGTTGATTTGCATTGTTTTACGAGGCTTCTGCCCTCGCCCTCTCCATGCTGACTTGGGGCTTTCCGCTGTTGGCTTGGGCCCATCCACTGGTGTTGCTGGAGTATTCAAAGAAAACAGAGGGGTAAGCTTGATATGGTAAAAAGCCAAAGTTATTTGGGCATCACTCGATAGACATGACTATTGCTATGTGGACATAAGGCAATATTTGATATACGATGCAAACAATACTGTCGGTCGAAATACAAATAAAAAATACAAATAATAGATCGGTTGAGAAACAAACATTTGGGAAATGTTAGGCTGTCAGTCCCTCTTTACCCCACATCTGCATTTGAATTTACCTATATCTGAAAATCTCAGCCGTGATATTTTGCCCACCGCACACAATCCCCAATTTGTACTTACGGAGGGGACTTACGGAAGAGCGGCGAGAGTTGTTGCGAGAAAGAGTTCGAATAAATTTCACAGCATAATGGCAGAATAAGCAATCAAAGTTCAGACTTCAGTCTTATCAACACCACATTCATCAGCATTATACTAGAGGAATCTATACTAATGCCAGTGTACATATGCTTATTTGGTGTTGCTGTTTACCCGCCGTAAGTGGCAAACCGGTTGGGAACCTGTTTTGTTTTCGCCGATAGCTTTCAAACCCGCAAGCTGGCAGAAAGCATGTTTTTTTGTTGCAAAAGATGATTTAGAGGCAACCGGTACCTTTTTCTTGCACCTAGTTTACGTCAAACGCAAATGGAAGGAACTCCCTTTACACGCGTAACGTTAGAAAACGCGCAGGGCAACTCACCTGTGGTAGGTTAAGGGGCAAGGGGGCGGAGCCTCGCTGTGACGTCAGCGGTAAGCTCCGCCCCATTTGACTTTTCGCCCGACCGCTGCCTGATCCTGGGCCTGTCTGCTCCACTGTCAGTGGCCGAGGAAGCTCAGCTTAGGGTGGTCGTCGAGAGGGCCTACCTGACTCGAGTATGCCCGACAACCGTGCTGACGGAAGGCTACGAGGATGCCTTCGAGGTGTGATTGCTAGCGGCTATCACATTGAGGAAAATTGTTTCTACAGATACGCCTGAACCGACAAGCGCCAGCCTTTGATAAGTAATAATGGTTTCGGTAACATGATGAAATGGTTCCGTTATCAGTAAGTAGCACATATGACTAGGACTAAAATAGCTGATGTTACACAAAGTTACATTTCGAGTTTAACTGTAGTGACGATAGCAGCGTCCTTTATGGTACAACGCAACTGGAAATGTCTGATTAATGCCAGTCATCTAAACCCACCATGACGTAAATGTTAACGTACGGAGACGACAATCCTCCAATCCGAATTGATCACCACAACAATCATGGAAATAATTTCGAGCATGCGCGCTCATAAGTCTTGGAAACAATAAACCGACCACCGGCGTTGTAGTCTCCATACGGTACACGACGTCGGCCCACCCAGGCGGCGACAACCGTACTGACGAAAATGACGGTGCATCCGAAGAAACGCATTTGAACGCTTTAAGCCATTAATTTTCACGTTTAGCTCACCAGTGGGACTCCTAGATTGATAAAAGGACTAGGTCAGCATCTACAGCATCGCAAAATGAAGCTCGAGTTTGGTGGTGGTGGAAATGGAAGAGCAAAGATATAACCTATATTTTTCGTATTCCTGTAATCGTTTATATGTTTAGAGAACATCTTCAGAATAGCGCAGGTGAAATATATGCCAGAGATTTATTTTGAAATGACATGAATTGGATTTGAAAGGGCTTTAGGGGTGCCATTTCACGTCGGCCGTTCTCGCGCGTCGGCGCCTGCCGTATGGGTCTATCTGCACCTGCCAATGCCGTTCGGTTTTACGAAAACTGCAACTGGGTCCTCTACAGGTCACAATTTAACCTCCACAGATCAGAATGGGATCTCTACAGCCCCTCTGAACCCTCAGTAGACAAAGCAACGTCCTCTGTTGGTCAGAATGTGCGCGTAAATAGATTACAGTTAATCCCCGACAGGTCAGAATGGACTTTTACAAGCTCTCAGGATAACTTTCATTTCGGAATGGCCCCATTTGATTCCAAAATGGGCTCTCCACAAGCCCTCCCTGTTGGGGCGGGGGGAAGGGGGACGACCTGCCCCCACTGCCCCCCATGGTCTCCTCGTCCTTGGACCTTGCACACGACTGGTAGCTTACAACAGCCCCATCCGAAGCAAGGCTGGTAGCTTACAACAGCCCCGTCCGAAGCAAGGCTGGTAGCTTACAACAGCCCCATCCGAAGCACATGAGAGCTCGCCATCAGGAATGAAATGACACTGCTTGATGTCATTGCAAACAATGTAAACGAAACGGCAGCCTCATCTACCGTGGCCACTTTAATTTCTTAAAGTGATCCGCATCTCTCTGAGCGTGGACCAGATCGGATATGAGCTATGATATTTTTTAAAAAACCGATGCTATGCTCGTGGGCTCAGAACGCTTCTTCTGCACACATAAGGAGTAAGCAGGATGGTTCAAGCACCTTTCCCTAAGTTGTCATGATGAAATTACACCAATGATTAGGCCGAGTCTGCGATCCTTTCCCGCCTACCTCCCACTATGGCTCCTCAACATAATGCTAGACTTCTTTGTCTGCATAGGAGGCTGAGCAGTACCGGTAGCTGAACAAACACAGGCAGACAATACTGCCCACTGGTTTTAAGCCTGGAGTACTGATGTAACGCGTCTTGTTATTGCAAATGCTGTGGCCATGGCGTGTCATTTTGCATATGGACCCCATTTCCCGCAAGATTTATGAGCTTCGATGGTATGGGGTCGCAGTGGCCGTCACCACCCTACCAAGTGCAACCATCCGGCGCAGTACCGCATTAAGTCCTATAACGTGCGGCATGCGATCTGTGCGGCCGCCGCCACTACGCCCATATTTTTTGAATTATTGACTGTATATTTTCCTGAACAAATGGCCATATTAGTTAGGCGTGCTCAGGTGTCACCGAGAGAGGCCCGTGCCGCGGCGGACGGAGTGCTCGAGCTTCCGAGACGTCGATCGGCGGGCGCCCACCGAGCATTGGTGGTCCGAGCAGGAGTGCCCCTGCTCGCGCTGTGCTCTGGCAGCAGGACAGCGCAGTCTCACAGGCCCGGCCGCTCTGGCAGCAGGACAGCGCAGTTTCACAGATCCGGCCGCTCTGGCAGCAGGACAGCGCAGTTTCACAGATCCGGCCGCTCTGGCAGCAGGACAGCGGCAGTCTCACAGGCCCGGCCGCTCTGGCAGCAGGACAGCGCAGTTTCACAGATCCGGCCGCTCTGGCAGCAGGACAGCGCAGTTTCACAGATCCGGCCGCTCTGGCAGCAGGACAGCGCAGTCTCACAGATCCGGCCGCTCTGGCGGCAGGACAGCGCAGTCTCACAGGCCCGGCCGCTCTGGCAGCAGGGCAGCGCAGTCTCACAGGCCCGGCCGTTCTGGCAGCAGGACAGCGCAGTCTCACAGGCCCGGCCGCTCTGGCAGCAGGATAACGCAGTCTCACAGATCCGGCCGCTCTGGCAGCAGGACAGCGCAGTCTCACAGGCCCGGCCGCTCTGGCAGCAGGACAGCGCAGTCCCACAGGCCCGGCCGCTCTGGCAGCAGGCCAACGCAGTCTCACAGGCCCGGCCGTTCTGGCAGCAGGACAGTGCAGTCCCACAGGCCCGGCCATTCTGGCAGCAGGACAGCGCGGTCTCACAGATCCGGCTGCTCTGGCAGCAGGACAGCGCAGTCTCACAGATTCGGCCGTGCTGCAGTGCTGACAGTGCGAATCTCTGTCTCCCTCTTGCGGTGAGGTTACGACGTGGTTCATTCCTGACGCTTGGAGCCTGTTTTGCGTGTTGGGTTTTTCGTGCTGTCACAAATGTGTAATTTACTCAAGCCGTACGTCGACTGCATATTTCCATGTCATTTTTTGTTGTTGACTTTGACGAAACCACTGGCCAATGACTTCATTCGTAGCAATTACTTCGCGGATTAATCTAAGTAAACGGCTATTACTGCGACTTGCTACAAACATGATCATAGTTATGGTCTTACGTTCAAGTCGTTGGCAACAATGTTGTAGTGAGCTGATACGCCTGCGCACTGTAACATTATCATAGAGCGCTTTTCCAACAATAATTATCCGATAATCCAACCAATTTCTTTAGCGCCTGCAGTTACAAATTACTGAGAAAAGCGCGTGGCCACCTAAGCCCATGATTTACCAAATACCCCTTGTTTGTCAACAATCAGCAGGCTGTAGAAGGCAGTTTTTGATTGGGACTGTGTTTTCCGCTCTGGTAGACTTACAATGCTGTTTTCAATGGACGGCAGCATGCTTTGTTTATTTGTGGTGATCGACACATGAGAGTGTTTTGAGCTTTTGGCCCCGGGTTCTTGTAACTCAGCTAACGTACCACACTATCGATACACAAAGACCTTCGGATCACCTCGCCGGACATTTCCAGTAGGCCAGGTCCCAAACAGCATCCGAAAAATCGTGCGTTCTGTATCGCTTCCATACACGATTGGAGTGTATAATGGCATTGCCAATGGGCGTATTTTATTTTTTCCTGTCATCTTTTGCTATGTTCGGATAAGTGGACCAGTACGCAAGGTGCACAACCTAAGCCAATCGCTGTTATCTCTGTATTCATTTTGATGATCACGTCAGCAACTGGTGGCCAAAGCTACAGGCCATTGCATTGTTCTGTCGCGCTTCACGCATGTTTCGCCATCTTCTGTCATCATGTGGGTCGTGAGTGCCCTACATGTCACCTCAATACGCTAGTGCCCAGGCAATCAGTGAACGGAGGAAATTCGATCACACCTCGGGTGTGGCAAATGACTTTTAACAGCCTGAGCGGAACAAACGGAGTCATACCATCAGCTGTTCCGAATGAAGACAACGTTGGATGCTGGCCAACCTTCTGACAAAGCTAATAATTTTCTTAGTCACAGCCCTAACATCGGACAAAGAAGTCACCTCAGATGCACGTTAGCGAATCAATTCCAACATCAACTTGAGAATTAATCAATTAACATTTCAACGCGGGCAAAAGATGACTTGGGCACACATCAAGCAAATTAAATTAACTCCAACCAGAGCTGACACAGCTAGCCAGGCCGTGATTCTAAAGGCGCCTTAAGCACATGGTGTTGCGAGGCTTGGATTTGACATGATACACGTTTCAACCACTCATTAGTAGGAATGTTATCTATTGCAGTGTCGTTGCTGTTCACTGCTGTCTTGGGTTCATGTGCATTTGCTTTACCTCTTGTTGGCCACGTAAATCTATGCATCTCATGCTCTGCTTTTTCCCTTTCCGCGACTGATGGCCTGTTTTTATTCATTTTGACGTAGGCACATGGCCCCATTCGGTCACGTGAAAACACCTGGTCCGTAAATTCCTCACCTGAGGTCTGGCCACCTGTTTATCTAGGTTTGCACCTCCCGCCTCCATGGGAGAGGGTGCTCCTTGCCAGCTCACTCTCCTGATATTCCCATCTACTACTATCGTCCATTCCCCTACATTGCTCTAGCCTCTGAGCTCCCCCAAATATGTTTCTCAACAGAGTTATCGAACTTACGTTTGGCTGACAGTAATTCATTTTGTTTATCTCTGCATCTTGCTTACATTGTCCCCCTACATTCACAAATAGTGGCATAGTCATGGTCATCCAATGATGCCCAAATCACGTAATCTTTGTTTGATATTTGATTAATTTTTGTAATACGTCAGCCACACCACTGTACGGCCCAAAACAGCAGTGGGAAACCCAAGTCAGCAACGGGCAGCGGACAGGGCACTCAAAAAAGCATGCAAATCGACACCCCTGGTCGTCAGAGGTTAACGAGCGGTTGGCGCTGAAGCACTCACACCATTAAAACATTTAAATCAGTTATATTCCTTTTCTCCTGGCACACACACACACACACACACCACACAACACACACACACACACACACACACACACACACACACCACACACACACACACACACACACAACACACACACACACACACACACACACACGCACACGCACAATTATGTGTATATATATATATATATATATATATATATATAATATATATATTATATATATATATATATATATATATGAAATAATGTGCTTTGAGACCCAGGGACCAAAGGAAGTCGAGAAGTGTTCAGGTTGTACAACATTTACATTTTCCAGTGAGTCAAACATCTTTCTCGGTGCTGGTAAATTCAGGGTAAAATTGGTCTTGCAGTGCAAACTTGAAAGGAAGATACAAGGACTGGAGAGTTTTACTGAAAATGCAAAATGGCTCTTGAGCTTTTGTATTTTCAATAGCATTGGTGGCCCGAAGGTAACAAGGTGTTACGTTACCTTAAGTACCCGGTAACGTTTTGAAATGAACGGGAAAAGGCACAAATACATTGATCCATAATAACATAAACGATAATACATACTAATGTTATGCATACTCAGAGTAAGGATGCATTGGATGATTGCAAGTTTAGTGATGCATGGCTGCGTGCATCTGGAGTTACTCATCACTGAGTCGCAAGTTACCAGAAGCTCTTTCGCCTGGTGGCATTGCTTTATCTGCCCCTCCTTAGCTGTTGCTTGTATTTTCGGAAGATTGTACGGCTGAACGCATGAAAACAACCATAGAGAAACCTTCTAACACGCGCCTGGGTGGACGGTCGAATTCCTCTCGCTCAAGCAGGGGGGCCCTCCGAGATCTGAGAAACTAAGAGAACTACAGATACCAAATTCGCGGGGTGCTTGGCCTGCACTCGAATTCACCTGTGTCACAACTCAAGATTCCTAGGTTATAACCTTTCTAGGTTATAACCTATATGTTATAACCTTCCTAGGTTATAACCTATGGATTCCTAGGTTATAACCTATAAGGTCAAACAAGATCAAACTTCAGATTGGTGTCCAAAGTGCACACCGACCCTCTTATTCAACTACTGTGGACCTGGATGCCTGCTTTACGCAAAAATCGCAGGGTCTAATTTAAGGTCAGTGACCCTTTGTGTCCTTTTGAATGTTATGGTGCCCCAAATCATACAAGACTGCTTTGATTTTTGTGTTTGAATAAGCGTTAAGGAAGACGCTAGACAGCATGTTCCTAAAAAACTACTGGCCCAATTTATTTTAAGTTAGTGACCTTTTCTGCCCTTAAAAAGGAGCATGCGTAATGCGGCTCCTGTTATCAATAACTTCAAAATAAGCACCGGAAGCTATCCAATACTGCACGCTCTAAAGTAATAAAAGAGGTTGGTTTTGACTTGTGTCTGACCTTCGCCCCTGACCTTACCCCAACGAAATTTGTTAACTCAGTTGTTGCGTTGCCTACGAAACTGTCACAGGGGTATATGGCTTTGTCCAACACTCCGTTATTGCGTCATATTGAACGATTCCCTAAAGAATGTCTTCGCTGAATCCACGGCCAGACTTTGACCTGCCTGAGGCCAGTGACCTTATATGGCATACCTACACTTTTGGTACCAAACAATTCTATATTTAATTGTCTACAGCTAAACAAAGTTTACGTGCATACGCCTAACCGTTTGGAAATCGTTTCGAAAAAAAACCTTTGGGGAGGTCAAATTAACCCCCGCCTGAGCGTGTTTTAATAGTCACATGTAATCTATTGTTTTGGTGACTGTCACTCCTTGATTTGTCGTCGAATATGCTAACGAGTGGACGTTTCGCCGCGTTCGGGCAGAGGGGCATTCGCAAATAACCAGCAGTCACCGGTGCATTTCGTGCTCCAATACCCAATCTAGGACGACTACGCCATCGCTGGCATCTCATTCCGATATTCCTTACATGTTTGCTTAGTGGCTTTCAGTAAGATATGTTTGCGTGGTCAGCAGCAGATAAATGGTAAAGCCGCAGTCCGCACGGCTTTACGTCCAAGACGTCCAAGAGTGACGCTCGGCTTCGGCTAGCCTTGACCTGCCTCACGACCAACGCCTCTGATCAACGTTCATTAGTCGTTCCGATGACTATGAAAATTGTGACATAACGACCTAGCATGTTGACGGACGTAAAGCTAACAAGTATGCAAGACTGTATCCATTTTCATGAGAATTTCGTTTTGATGGAAGCTGTTTCGCTGACTGCAATGCCATTGAAAGCCTGCACCCTGAGGAACTGCAACCTGTTGATGGCCTACACCATCGTATGAGATCTATAGCAGTAATTCTAGGCGTACAGCATTGAGCTTCCGCATATATTTGATCAGTGTTGAACATGTGGCTGTATACGCAGAACAATTCAGGGTAGGCAGGTGCGAATAATATTTTGAGTTGAAACAAACCATTGTAGGCTGGGAGCTGACAGCTATGTTGAATGATGGCAAGTGCCAGACATACATTCATTTCCTAACTGTGGTGAGCGGTCCCCATGCACAAGCTCTGAGAAAACACAGGTTTCCAAATAAAATGTATTTGGTACAGAAAACCGATACCTGCATTGTGAATCATGGGTGCACAAAATTACGAATTGACCAAAAACCCACACGTTTTATGCAAAGCTTGGAGAAGCGAGCGCAGCAGGCTGTATCTGGACAACGTCGGTTTGAGCCGGGTATCCGGCCAGTTTGTTACTGCATGACCTGCAAATGCATCATGCGTGATCGGCCACTCAAGCAAAAATAGATGAACTACATCGCCCAGCTTGATTAGCTTCTCCTGACACACCAGGGCCATCCGTTTCCCGAACCATCTGAAACCGTCGGGTGTTGGGTTGGCGTTGGTTTTAAGCTCGCGGAAGCCTCGGCGGGTGAGCAGCCCCCCCCCCCCCCCACCACACCTGTGGGAGGGGGGGGGGAGGGCTCGGCCAGGACAGGTTCGTCTCACGGCACCTCGAAATCTAAGAACGCCGAGGACCACGTGATTCATTTCTAAGCAGCAGCGTGCGGGCCGTTTTGGTGGCGTCTCTCCTGCAGGGTAACGCTTGCGGCTGGCCGTCGTATCAGCCGTAAGCACGATCTATGGCGACAGCGTATCTGTCGTCGGCGCCGACTATCCGAGACATGGCTTGGTTTGTGAAGGTCTCGTAAATGACGCGGTGGGTGACTGTCTGCAGGTCAGTGCAAACGCGACCTTGACGGGACCTTGACTGACCTTGGCTCGACCTCGACATTGACTGGATTTAGACAGGCAGAGTGGTGTTGGCGGAACTGCTCGTGCTGCGCGGGTGAAATCAGAGACATGCGAGCGCGACGCCAAACCGCTGCACCCTGGCCACTGAAAGTGGCCTCCTCGTGCGCTTTTCAGGGCCGTGTCGATCACGCGCGGAAGACGCGTAGGCGAGAGGAGAAGCAGAGCGAGGTGGCAGTCCGCAGGGCTGTGCGGGGCTTGCCTGACTATTCCCGAATGTAGATGGACAAATCGGTTACATCTGCGTGCCAGAAGATGTCGCCATCCTCTCGCACCACAGCCCCCGTTTTAGCAGCGTCGCTGTCCCCGTTAATGGTAATGATAGACGGTCCCGTCGCTGGCATGTACGGCATGGACCGTGTGAAGGAAAAGGAGCTATTACCTCCCTGAGTGATGTTTGCAACGCCAGTACGTGGCTCTGCAGCCATCACCGGCTCGCTGCGAGGGACTTCGTACAAGTACCAGAAATACTCTGGGTTCAGAGAGAATATCTTGAGCTGGTAGGCGGCACCGTCGCCAGATAACCGGATGTTGTCTCTCAGACCCAATATGGACTGCGCGTAGACGTCGGGGTTCTGCCCGGTGTTGTAGGAGAAGACGGTTTGGCGGTCGAAGACGAAGGTTCTCTGGTTACTAAGCAGAAGAGTGAAGCCGGGCATGTCGGTGGACATCCTGCACGCCATTATCAGTGACTTGTTGTTGAGCCAGCCGAACACATAATAAATGAGTTCCCCGAACCTGCCAGCGGCGCCGAACGTCTCGTAGATGACACGGCAGGTGACGGCCTCCAGGTCGGTGCAGACGCGACCTCGGCAGGCATCGCCATGTTCCAGACAGTCCGAGTCGCGCAGGCAAAACTGCCCGTGCTGCGAGCGCCGCGGCATGATCAAGTACCTCCAGTCCTCATTCAGCGTCGGCATCAGGGTGGCATAGCTGGCCACGCTGCCGTACAGCTGGCATTCTCTGGTGGATGGCTTGAAGCTGAGGCTGGCGCAGGCTGGGTCCTGGTGGCAATGGGCGCAACAGACGCAGTTGCCGTCGTCGCCGGGGGGCACGGTGATGTTGATGAGCGCGGACGGGCCGAGATGGCCCCTGCTCCAGGCTGTCCGCGAGCAGGACTCGACCGTCCAGAGGAAGGCGAGGACCACCAGCAGACTGGACCGATCGAAGAAGCAGGGAACTGAGAGCATAGTGAGACGATCACCCGTGCAACTCCCACCTCTTGATATGTGGAACCAGAGGCAGGTGAAGCCGGCGCCCTGGGACTTTAGCACTTCTTCTGGATTGATGCTATGACAGCGTGCGGTGATGCCAGACAGTTTCACCCTCTCCTCGTGAAAGGTGGTGGGCGCGACTGCCGGCCTGGCCCCTAATCGCAGCCTTTATACGGCTGCACTATT
This sequence comes from Pollicipes pollicipes, assembly GCF_011947565.3. Lineage (NCBI taxonomy): Eukaryota > Metazoa > Arthropoda > Thecostraca > Pollicipedomorpha > Pollicipedidae > Pollicipes > Pollicipes pollicipes. The sequence goes on from NW_023596448.1 coordinate 36,034,487, forward strand.
GATTTCAGGCGCACAGTCGGCGTGATGTTCCGCGTGCCTGACCCAATCAGCAAATAGTGGCGCGCCTGTAATGCGATTCATAAAGTACAGCAGTGCGCGGTGGACCAGACTTGCGATATAGATGAGTTGGTTTCGTTCGCGATACGAATCGTGCTTGTTCTGTCGCGACACCAGAAGCGGAGGGAGAAAGGAGAAACCGCATGTTTGTAATAATTAATTCCTGCTGGGTGCGGTGGAGCTTGCACAGCAAATATGAAAAGTTGGCTTGTTCACATGCAGCCGGTATGCAACACGTAGGGTGTGTTTCAAAATCACACGCTCTGCTTCACTGTTGGAGCATTGACAAGTCTTGTTTCACCGTCACTCCGTGATAAAATGTTCAGCCCGTACTAAGCAGGCTTGCTGAGTTTGCCGTTTTCAAATTTCCGTTCTGAATAGGACGTTTGTTTTATACCAACGTGTATTACACCAGTTCATTATCACTTGAGTACACCTAAAAGCCAACCATCGTCACCAAGAACATTTTCCTTTACAGAAACAGACAGCTCCAAACCTGTGCTTCCACCGTTTTCAATAATGTACATGTATTGGTCTATTAGGCTGGAGCGGTGAAGCAGTCGAACCACCAGAATGACCGCAGTCGGCAAGGCCTGTGAAGGAGTGGAATTCATCTGCACGCATCCCGTCCTCCTGACCTGGCAGACAGCGTTTTTGATGGTCACGAGCTTCTATCAATGGTGACACCACCTAGACCTGCCATGCTGTACATCGCGGATTTTAATAACGCAGGACGCACGAGTATTTACGTCAAAACACCGGACCAGAGTTGAAACTAGCGCAGGACACAGCTGGCACGGTCGGATGTGGCCAGTGCTATAAGTTGATAGCACCCAGAGTCCCGTTTCCGGACGGTTTGCTGATCCAACCCCCAATCGTCCTGCTTCTAGAAGTGATCACTCCCTTGTGTTCTACTTGGCGTACCTGAAAACGATTGAACATGTTAAACGCCGGGTGTTGATAACTTCGGACACATTAGAAGAGCTTTGGTTAGTTGTGTGCTGAACAAGGTACCTGGTTCGTGCCGGCACCCAGAGAGCAACTTTCTAAGACGATGAGGTGCCAAATATTTCGATCTGAATGTTTTCATAGTCTTCTAATTTGCTCACCAAGTACCGCCTACAGAAAAAAAAACACACGGTGTACACAAAACATTGAAAATATTGACTGAGAACATCACATAACTGATGCTCGCGTCCAAAGAGAAATCGCCGAGACCCATTCGTTCAGCATTCATGACTCATTCAGAATCGAGACTCATTTCCAAACACTGGAAAAGCCTCACATCCCAACGCTGTGATCTCGGAAAGTACCGGACGCACTAAAACATTCCCCTCCCCCTCTCACCGTCTTACCCGCGGTCCTCCCCTTCTCACCCGCAGCCCTCTTCTCTTCTCACCCGCAGCCCTCTCCCCATTCTCACCCGCAGCCGGGCACCAGCTCGGCGTCGACGCAGGTGAGCGAGTTCTCGTCGACGGCCTTGCCCTCGCCGCACTTGGTGAGGCGCGGGTAATAGTTGATGCATGTGACCAGCCGGTCGCACTCGCCGGTGGCGAAGCGCGGGAAAGGTCCGAACCTCAGCGACGCAGAGCCAGCTGGGATCTTGTCGGGGCAGGAGTAGCCCACCAGCTCTGTTCGGGGTGGGGGGGGGGGGGTTTAGTCGCGGGACAGTTCCATGACCCAGCCGGCGTGGCGGCGGGCTCGGTGCATTTTACGACGTGTTCAAACGCTAGCTGGTGTGGTTATTGGTCAGCGTGATCGCTCCGCTGACATAATATAGTGGAGCGTGAAATTGCCAATGCATTCATAGTTTTATAGTTCGAAATGGTTTTCCCATCACTGCAAATTGGTCTGCTGCCGCTGCCGCATGAAAACCCCGAACAATGTCAGATAAAAACAGCGTACCGGTGCCAGCAAGCCCGTCTTTGTGCTGCCACCTATATCAAACAGCCTAGCTCGTGCTGCCACCTACGTTCAGCATCTCCGGGGGAGCACTCGGGCAGCAGGTCGGGCCAGTTGCAGGAGTGACTCCGCTCGTCGTAAGCCAGCCCCTCGGTGCACAGCTCTGGCTGCACCTCGCCGTACGCGCACTTGACGAAGTAGTCAGCGCACCCGTCGCCGGACGGGAACAGGCCGAAGCTGTAAGGGCAGGCGCCGTCGCGCGCGGCCGACACTGAAACGGAGGGTGGCGGGCTCAGCGTGGTTGGTGGCGCCCTCTCTGAGGACTGCTGCCTGCGACGAAACGGACGGGATGGCGGACCGTTGGAAAATGGTTTGCTGTCTTAAACCTATCATGTAAAAATAAACATTGTCATGCACGCATCTGTATGCAAACACTGACCGCAAACAGCCACTAAAAAATATAGCTGTCGTAAAATCAGAACACAAGGAGCATTGCGCACACATGCTTTAGCATTTTTCATGGGGATTGCCCGCAATCAGGCTTCTGTTTGGCAGGTCTGAGGAGCACTCCTCATTCTAATGTACTTCCCTCCGCTGATCTGCGCGCCTTTCATTTATAACTACGTAAGTCTGCCGATTCTGTATACACAACGCCAACACACCAGGAGAACTGGCGGGTAAATAACAATTTTTTGAAGCCTGTCGTTTTGTTGCCGAACACAGCTATGCTTTTTATAATCACCTTCTCCAAACACTCTAACCCTCCAGACTTAGTTTTTGCCGCTTCTGGCATGGAAGCCGTCCCTCCTGTCCACACACAAACGCCGACGCAGCACCATCTTTACTCCCGAACGAAAGCGCCGGGGGCCTCTCCGCCGTCTACCCCATCATGACCGGCCTGACACCGTGACCTCGGTCTCGGTGCTCGGGACCCCGGTCATCCGGGCAGCCTTGGCTCGCTCTCACCGCCCTATAACCGCCGACAGCGGCGAACGGTTCGCCGTCGTGCTCTCGTTCGGGTCACGCACGTCGCATTTGCCCCGCTTTGTTACTCGCTGCCTGGTCTCCGACACGACTCAGGTCGCATGTCAGTTGGGAGGGCTCGTGCATCGCCTTTCGTCTGCCACGAAAACAGGGCTCGTGCATCGCCATTCGTCTGCCGCGAAAACACCTGAGCAGTTAATAGCATCAACACAGGTTGTCTTTATCGTACAGTCCGATGCAGACCGGCTGGGAAGGGCACGTCCACAGTACGTACATTATGTTTGAAGAGCGCTCGATGTCTCGTGCCTCCCGCCGTCTGTCCCTCCGCAGCACTGTAACGACCGAGACAACCAGCTTCCTCCCGAAAACGAGTCGCGACTCAAGCACGTCCAGCTCCGTGCCAGAGCCGGTGTCCGCCAGTGCCCCACCCATCCGGGTCAGGCGTCGCTCCCCCCCCCCCCTTGAGCCGGCCCGGTTTCGTGCCCCTCCCCGCTCCGTCAGCGGCCGCCGCAGGTGAGGCCGGCCCGAGGTCGACCGCCAAGGCTTGTGCCGCACATTTCCGCTCCGCGGGGCCGGGCCGGGCCGTCTCGACCTCAAGGCCATGGGAAGGGCCACGCCCGGTCCAGTGCGTTGCTGGGGTAGCGGCCGGCGGTCCTCGGTTACGAACGGGGTCTCGGAGATCCGCGGTTACGAGCGCGGTCTGAGGGGCTCTTGGTAAAGGGCGGGGCCTCAGGGGCTCTTCGTCACGGCGAGGTCTCGGGAGCTCTTGGTCACGGGTGGGGTTTCAGGGGCTTTTGGTCACGGGCGAGCTCTCAGGGACTTTTGGTCACAGACGGGGTGGCAAGGGAGACCTTGGACACGGGCGGAATCCCAAAGGTTCTCTTTCAGCAACGGCTCTCAGGGGTCTTTAGTTACGGGAAAGATCCCAGAGGTCTCAGGCCAGCGGCGGCTCTCAGGGGCCCTGGGTCACAAACAGTCACGGGCCCGGGCCTCGGCCGTCCATGGCCAGGGAAAGTAAAGGGGTCCTTGGCAGGCAACGCGAACAAAAAGTAATTAATTCTACTGTCTGCTTTTTTGGCTGTCCTACATATGCAAGAGCAAGAACATAAGGCATGCTGTATGTGCATTAGCTACCATTAGCATTAGCTACATTGGGTGAAAGGCGCAGCATACAGCGACACCATTAGCGAGCATGGAATGGCTGGGATGGAGTGGAGTGGAGTGGAGTGCAGTGGACTGGAATGGAATGGAATGAAGCGGAGTGGAGTGGAGTGGAGTGGAGTGGAGGAGAGTGGAGTGCAAGGGGGCGCGTTTGACAGCTTACACCGTGGCGGCCAATTGTTACTGGCAAATGTTTATTGAGGATCAGGCAGGCACGATCGGAAGACCTACCAGCAGAAGCAGAAGGTCGGCCTGCCTGTCCTGCGCCCGTTCTTCACATGCCTGCCGTCTCGCTCCCCCCTCCTCGGGGAGCAGGTCCCGGGGTGGGTCGGAGGAGGCGGCTCCACACCGATCCCCCGTCGGACGGCATTCCATACCATGAGGCGGCGTTTGATCGGCCATAGACAAGGCATGGACCCAGCTAGGGACGGAGCCAGCCGAAGCTCCATGGGCGTAGCCACCGCCAGCTGGGGTTGGTGGGCCCGCGCCCCAGTAGCTTTCGGGTAGATGGAATGGGCGTAACCACCGCCAGCGGGCGTTCCATGGGCGTAACCACCGCCAGCTGGGGTTGGTGGGTCCGCGCCCCAGTAGCTTTCGGGTAGATGGAATTATGCTCATGGTTTAGCTAGACAAAATGGTTTCGAAATAGATATGCGCTCCAACTTTGGATTCTTGCCACGGCTTCTCAGCGTAATCACGTGCGAGCCTCTGATCTTGCCGCGGTCCGCAGAAACGTTGTGCCCCCTTGACCTCCGAAGTCTGAGAGTGTTTATTGAGAGCTAGAGTGCACCAGTGCGCGTTCTTCCCACAAACAGCGAGGCGGGGTAAGCCACTGATCTCTGGCACCGAAGGGGAGCGTCCACACCCCCTACTAATCTGGAGATGTCATTAGACTCGAACCAAGCAACGTTCTATGTACACATCGGCTATGCAGGCGGGTTAAGGAAGATCACAAGCGCTGCAATGCGCTTTGGTTGTGTACAGGGAAAACCACGGCGCCTCCGGAAAGGGGCGCCGTGGTTAAATTTACGGCTAAAAGAGTTCGATCTGGTTTGACGCCGTTAGCGTCAAACCGTGAAGAAAGTCAATCTTCCCAAACGTCACTGGGTTCGTCCGCACTGACCCCATCCGTGGCAACGTCGACACAAGCGACGGTAACGACGCAGGCGAATGCACATTCGAATGCCACGAAGCGACTCATGACTCATGACTCATGTCCGACTCATGAGCAATAGACAATCGGTCGAAAGCGATCAATGCCACCCTTGTCGAAGCCAGTCCCGAATACAAGACGCTTGGACCCGAACAGCGAGATACCGACCCATGGCAGACACACATGCGTTTAGGTCAAATCGTTGTGACCACTATCCACCTCAAAACATGTGGGTTTTTTAATGATTTGATGGTTCCATTCGATTCACTAAGGCCGTAAAGCGTTTTAAGTTGATCCATTCGGGATTCATTGAAATTACCACGGCCAAATAACCATGCTCCCATGCCGGGCAGAAAACGATGCAAATGTGTGAAATTAGCGCAGAGGCGCTGCGTCAGTGAACGGCTGCCTGCTGAACTATCGTGTGAAGGTTCGAATTTCTAAGGCATTGACCAGGCACAATATTATAAGTTCGCAAAGGTTTCCGGTTGTGTGACACTTTGGCATCATCTGCAGTGCGATAATTCACGTCAACAACGTAATGATTGTAATAAAATGATGGCTGAAACCGTTCACCGCTGATATCAACTGGCTCATCACATGCCACAAGGAGCTTTATTGATGCTAAATAGTAAATATTGCTGTTAACCCCATATTTCGTGGCGTTGCATGAAAAGAAGAGGTCGAATATTACGGCCCTCGCCTGCTCCACCTGTCTTCATCACCCCGAGTGTTACCGCTCGGAGCAATACCTTTGCAGTCTATCGCGCCGACCACGGCGGAAAAACCGCAACAAAGCGGGCAACTAGTCCTGGAGCCAGACCGTCACGACCGCGGGTCGTGCCATGGCTGGCTCATGGCGCCGCCAGTCAGTCAGGCCCCACGCCGGGCTCAGCCCACTGACGGCGGGCGGCGCGGCCGTTTGTGACTGCGGCCGAGACTCGGGGGGCCACTGTTCATCTTGATTAAGTTGCCAGCGCGTGAGTCGATTGACCCAGCGCTTGAGATGGCCATTTCGCTCTCGTGCTCCAATCACGAAGCCGGTCCGGCCGCAGGCGCCGCACGATCAGCCCCCAGTACGGGTCCCCTGCCTAAGCACGAGACGGCGCCGGTGCTGCAGGGCTGGGGCCCACCCGCGGGCGTGCGGTCAACTTTTCCGAAGCGGCGGCATCGGGGAGGTGGGATCAGCGAGGCGGTCGGAGCCGGCTCGAGCGTGCAGCGCTGGAATGTCAAGTCCGCTTACCGCCACATGGCATCCGTTATTTACTCGTGGAACTGAAACGAAGCACTCATGCCTCGGCATGGCGGATGTGACGAGAGCGCGGGCTTACGGCTCGGCGACGTGGGACAGCTTGTACGTTATCGCTTCTCGTCATTAGCTTGCTATGAGATGAAGCTGCAGACTGTCCTTGGATCGCAGGGCGTACGACCCAAATGAATCGCACGGCTGCTATGCCGTCAAACCTGTTCACGTCGGATGCTGCTGACCCGTCCACGGCAGCTCGTTGTCTAGGTCTTGCACAACGGGGAGGTTGTTCTCGTCTCATGCCTGCAGCCTTCGGACTTAAAGGCCTGTTCAAGGCTTCAGGCTTACACATGGACCTGTTGTATAGCACGCAAGTATTTAGAAGGATAAAAAAAGCCGGCCTGAACGCTCGTCTGATGTTATGCTGTCCGTTAGGAATATTTCTTCATGTCGCATTCCTCATCAGGATTATGCATAGTAGTCATCAAGTCAGTTCTTACGTAGCCTGGAATTGTATGTGTGCGTTAGTTTATTGTTTCTCGCACAATAGGATTCCGGCACCTATACTTGGCCGAACTTTAGCGTAATCCACGAGCTGCAAATGACAATGTCCATGTTTGGGTAACGATATCTCATTTCTGATCACAATACCTACATGCTCTGTAAAAGACGGGCAGATTTTGTGATGCTCATTCACGGAATTTTGCCATTCGATGTCCAGAGGGGAGTGCATTGCCATTCAAAACGTTATAAAAGTTTTTTTTAATACCTCAAGAAGGTTACCGGTGGAGACGATGGGACAAGCATTTATTTGAACCTCTCTCCTGCCCCCCCCCCCCCCCCCCCACATATATGAGTCTCACACAGCGAGCGTTCGCGACTTTGATTAATCGGTTACTGCTTGATGTGATGACCTTACGTGTACCTTAGATGACCTTATCGTACTTAATGTAATGTGTACCATTAGAACCTCCTTAAACATACTAATAACTTTCGACAGAAGTTTTAATCCAACTACACTGCGCAGCAATTTGTCAACGCAAAAATGATAGGACTAACAACCAGCCCAGTTCCTTTGGCAAAGGCGTAACAGACAACATTGATAACGACGTAATTTAGGAACAGCCTCTCTCATCTCTCTCTCGCTCTCTCTCTCCTCCTCCTCTCTCTCTCTCTCCTCTCTCTCTCTCTCTCTCCGTCTCTCTCTCTCTCTCTCTCCTCTCCTCCTCTCTCTCTCTCTCTCTCTTCTCCGTCTCTCTCTCTCCTCCTCTTCATCCTCTCCCCTCTCTCTCTCTCAGTCTCTCTCCTCTCTCTCTTCTCTCTCTCTCTCTCTCTCTCTCTCTCTCTCTCTCTCTCTCTCTCTCTCTCTCTCTCTCCTCTCTCTCCTCTCTCTCTCTCTCTCTCTCTCTCTCTCTTTCCCTCTAAAACGCATGTACGTTAAAACACCTCGATATGCGCGCAACAAGCGATCACAGCTAATTTAAATTGTACATTTAGACAATTTTTATGGTATTACACTTCTTTGAATGAAATAACATTCTTTATTAAACCTCTTAAGAATTTTCCCGGCTATTCCATTTGATCAGAATGCACTCAGACCTCTTGTGACCTAATGCAAGGCACACATATACAACGTATTCACTCACATGGGTTTAAAATTACACCTGCCCTACCCAGCCCAAATCAGCGTTTCACACAAATGCATAAGGCACTATACACAGCCATTCATTTCTTGAAAGAGCTCCCCAAGTATCAAGGTGTTATAGAATCTGCTTATCATTCACATTTGTTCCATACGAAAACAGTCATCTTAAGACCTCTCACTGTAAGATAAAAGCAAATTTTTCAAGTTTAGCTGCAGTGGGCATTGAAGACTAGTTATCGTTGGCTGGTTTTCATCTTATAAGATGCGTTATAAATCAAAGTTGTGAGCAATGGGCACATCGTTCAGCACGTTAACACTTTGGCGACATTCCTGCAAAGTGGCAGGATTTATATCGTGTCGCATCTGAATATGTCAAACTGTGGAATGTATTTAACCGATGAAAGTTTAAAGGCATGTCAGTGAATACATGAGGTGTGTGTGCATGCATTAGCCTAGTGCCAGTTTAAATATATGAGAGAAAAATGCAGTTGTACAAAAAAGTTTCGAATAACCCTCGCAAAGAAGCGACGATTTAATCCATTGCTTTTGCATCATGAGGATAAATGCATAGGGATGAAGTGCAAATACTAGCAAGTCATCAAATATATCAAACTACATGAAGTCATATTTTGGTAGCTGCATCCTGTTAGTTTATGTGCGCAGTACGTAAACAACGTTAAGGATTTGCTGTTTTTGTAATCTATTTTTCTCGAACGCGTTTGATTAATAATGACGCCATCCACTGTTGTGCGCTAAAGGTTAAAAAGGGGTCTGGCCCGATTAAATACTTATTGGTTGTATCAACAAGCATTTCAACATTCATGCATTGCTACGCACGGGATATAAGTAAACATAGACAATACATGACTTGGGATATATCAGCAGCACATTGGAGACGTCTCTTTCATGTCCTAGGGGGAAAAGAAACTTATAGAGTATCATAGTGAGTTAATGTTTCTTGCACAAACATCATGCTCCTTGCACCAGTGCATGGTGTGCATAGGGGTACAGCCCCGAGGGAGCCTGGGTCACCTTACGTCAGGTATTTTACCATAGACTCGACCAAAAGCCCAAAATGGGCGTGGTGCATAACCATCGAACTCCGCCCCCACCCCACACCGCCCTTAAGAAAATCCTAACAGCGTCCCCGTCAGGACAAAACACGTTACAAGCAGCTCCGGCTTCATACGCCTGAGTTGCGCAAAAGGGAGCGTTACTCCTCGACTCCTCTTAAAATGTATAGTGCAAGTCGTAATCCTGCGACTATCTCCGTAGCAGGAGGCGTACTCACGTTCGAACGGCCGATCTCCGCACTCGACCCGCCAGAAGTAGTCGCAGTTGTCGTGAACGGCGCCGATTCCCGAGAAGAGCAGACCGTTCTCGCAGCGTTCCTGGGTGAGCGTGCCGTTGGCGCACTTGAAGTACTGAAACGAGCCCGCCACGGCGGTCAGGACAGTCGCGCAGCCTCTGAGACATCGGAGCAGCCCTGTGGTCTCTGAGAGCTAGGACAGGCCTGCGGCCTCTGATACATCGGACAGGCCTGCGATCTCTGAGACACAGGGAAATCTCTGCCGTCTCCACGTATCACATCAGCGCGCAGATACTCGAAATGCAAGTATTTATACAATTCATCTCCACGAGCTAAAGCCAACCATGATGCAAAACACTCCAAGTTTCATGCATTCTCGTTCCAGGGGGTCAAGACTGATGCCTCGGAAAAGCGAGCCGATTACGGCTGCGATCAATCCAGTCATTTCCTCAGCCGCAAATAAAGGAATCTGGCCCCGTCAGCGATGCCAGAGAGGCAATATGCCAGAGAGATAGCTTCCCGTCGGTCATGCACCGGCTGACGCCGAGGGTCACTCACGCTGTCGCAGCTGTACGGATCCGGGTAGGTCTGCAGACCCTCTGAGTACTCGCAGCTGGTGATCTGGCCGGCAGCTGGAGACAAGGACAGATGGTGGGTCAGAGACTTCCTGGCCTTGGCTGATGAAAGGAGGGCACGGCCCCATTCAAGGGGCAAGCTGAGCCGTCTGGCAACGCTGGCTGAGCCGTCTGGCAACACGGGCTGAGCCGTCTGACAACGCTGGCTGAGCCGTCTGGCAACACGGGCTGAGCCATGTGGCAACACGGCTGAGCCGTGTGGCAACACGGGCTGAGCCATGTGGCAACAAGAGCTGAGCCGTCTGACAACACGGACTGAGCCGTGAGGCACCACAGTGCAGGGGAGCAAACACCGCCCTTGGTATCCCGATCAATGCCTCTGCATGAGCGGATTCCAGGCAGCAAGACGACACAAGCTCATCCCGATGCCTGATCCCCGTACTTGTATAACCGTTGAGGCACATGATCTGCAGGCTATTATGCATGCAATAATTATGGTGTGCATGTGGTGTACAAACATTTTGCACCCTTTTTAAGACGTCACGTAGTCGATATCACGCCCGTTATTCAGAGTGGGTTGACCGTTGCTAAAGCGAGTAACTGTTGTTTCGGTAACGTTATTCTGTGATGACCCCCGGCTGGAGCTGGGCACGGCAGCCTCTATGCAGGAGAGTCCGAGTGTCAGCGTTACTCTGCCATGGCCACCGGTGGCGACACGGCTCTGCACGTTCTCATGAGGCGCGGCTTGAATGCCGGCCGGTTCAACAGTGCCAGACATCGGCCCGATCAAGGCCCTGCGGCCAGATGAATGAAACATGAGCAAGAGAGGTTGTGGTGGTCAGAGCATCGTTCCAGCGTCGCAACATTATGCTGCAGTATGTGCGGAACAAAGACAGTGGCGGATATTGCTGATAGAAGCGGCACCTTGCGATTCTGCGCACGCTTGTTCACGATGTCTACGAAGCGGTTCATTACAACCGAAAACTGGCGGCGTGTGAATTTTGAGCCGGAAATTTGGTTTATAGACACAGGCCAGGCTAAATGTGCTTTTGATCTGATTGTCAACCCAGAGACGCGGTCTGTTTTCGTTGGCGTGGAGACGAACTGTCCTTCCTTACAACTCAATAACGGCTCGCATTGCACGGTTTCTCAGGTCATTAATGAGCATGCAGCCACGGAATAAAATTTGCAGCTATCTCCTATGTAGGCTGTGATTAGCAACAATCACTGAGCAGCCCACACAGTCATGCAAGCTTAACACGGCAATTGGCACAGTTTCGGGCAAGTGTAAGCTGTCTGCCTTGTGGGCGTGTTGCAATGAAAATCCGACCACCCAAACGATCTGGAATGTAAACGTCTACCGGCGTGATTTATTAGTTTCTTCCACCGTCTTGGGTGGGATAAGCAAAAGCTTTGTATATGAGTTTACAGCACGTCCAGTCCTGGTATGAAACAACATGTTGAGACACTTTCCAACACTGCTGGTTCCCTGATGCAGTCCAAAGCCCAAAACGTAAGCCAAAAGCTCCTCTCAGCACTGCAGTGTTGTAAGCGTGCAACTGTATGGGTTAAGGATCGGGCCTGGTCATGGTTTACATCGGCGCCTCACGCTGCAGTATTAAATTGTTCATCAGCTGACATCGTTAAGACTTCAGACATCAATAATCAGAGAACAGGAATATCTAAGGGACATCTTCTCGTCTTAACTTCAGCATAAAATAATTGTGATAACAACAGAAGACGTCGTTCAAACATCGGTCTGTCACACTGATGGCACGATACTGACACATCGAGGCCATCCCGACGAATTAGCCAGCGATGGCCGTTTCAAGGTGGAGTTTTTGCGTGCTGTTTGGCGGTTGGTCGACATGGCGGCTGGATATGACGTCTTAATACAATAAGAATAAGACATGAAGTTCAACTTTACCCTAGGCCCAGTCACGGTGTGGTCAGACATACAGGCACAGAATTATGCGGAATGCTCTCTAATCATATCGTTTCTTTCACCCATATCGTTTCATTCCCATCACCCAACTTGACCTGTGCTATATCGGCTTCTTTTCCACCATCGTGTGCGTTGTCTCAGTCAGTTCCACGCCTTCTCTCCATTCCATATCGCGGCGGTCTCCCGTTGCCCCGATTGTCAGCGGATGGAATGTTGGAATGTTTGTTCGGACTACCGTCGTCGTCTGATGTGCTCACATGGACACAACGTTTCGGGCAGGTATTCTCCGACCGTTGTCAGGTATTATTGAGCCGCGAAAAGGACTGAACGGCGCTTGGCCCTTACCCATGCAGGCGTTACAACCCAAATTTTGTCATGGGCATTGTTGTGATTCGAACCGGGCGTTCTAATTAGCAGTCCAGCGCTTGACCACTGAGATAACCGCAAAGGAGATCCAGTGGTAAAGGGCTGGACTCATGTTCAGAAGACCTCGGTTCGAATCCCAGCAATGCCAAGTAGACGATTTCGGCTGTGACGCGTGTGTGACTGACCGCCAAGCACAATCCAGCCGTTTTCGGGACTCACTGGGACCTGACAACGGCCGGAGAGTTGACTGGTTGAAACGTTGGGTACCTACTAACACGCGAGACTATGACCGTAGTCCGAACAGTTATTCCATCCGTGGCGCCGACGCCTCGCCCCAACCATTCCGTAAAACACTAACCAAATGTCCCTCTTTCCCTACTGGCTACCGCATCCGCCAACGGCCGTGGCCGAGACGCCCGCACCCTCACGGTCCTCACATCCGCCCCGTCCCTGCCAGCCGTGGCCGCCCCATATGCGGTGGCGGTCGGTGGCGGTGGCGGTGGCGGCCGCCGCGCTGGCCTGCCGTGGGTCCTCAAGGTCGCGATGACGTCTGGAGAGCGCCCGCGCCGTCCGCGGGCGTCGCCTGGCGCCGCCACTTTCACTTCTAACGGGCCGGCCGACCCCGCCCGACGCCGCTCGTAGCACGGGGAGAGGGTACAGCTCTGCCTGCTTTGGTGGAAGCAAGGTGCGCGGCGGGGTGGAAAAACGGACCGCTCGCGCTCATCTTGCTCCCAGTTTTTCGCCTCGCTCTTTCTCCCAGGCACGGAGCACGGTTCCTTCAATACTTCGTAGGCTCACCTTCCTCCGATATTCATCTTTTAGGATTATCGTGTAGAGCAACGTGCCCATTGGATTGCAGGCGAGCATCGGTCCCCCACGACGGACAATTTCCCAGTAGTCCAACTTAGCACAAGCACGGTAGCAATGGATCAAAATCCGTTTGCGTCTCCTCCTCTCCGCCGTCTTGGAGGTGTCTGTGTCACTGACCCGGCCACCGTGGCAGCGCAGGAGAGAAAGGAGAGCGGAATGAAAGGCTGCGCTGTGTGCGGTAGACCGATAAATGCTGCGACCCAGTTTCCCCTCACTGAACGCAGACCGAGAGGAGCTGTGCAAGAACGTGAGCGTTCCTCCCCAACGACTTTATCTAGACATATGATTGCTGTGCAGCGCTAGATACCGCGCTGCGCTCTTCGATGTCATCTTTAGGACTTTTTGATCCCTTCGCAGGAGCAGCAGAGATCCGTTAAGCCGCCGGGCAGGCTCGAGTCAGCGTCCATCGCCCCCTCCCCTTCCCCCCACGAGTGCGCGACGACTAAGAGCCACTCGCAACGTGCGATTGGGAATCGGGACAGGCACCTTGCAGAGGCGGATCCGGGGTCAGAACTTAGGGGAGATTAACTTGCAGAGGCGGATCCAGCGTCGAAACCTAGGGGAGTCCAACTTTAGAGAACGGTACAAGTTCCCTCAGGGCTGGGCCTACGGGAACGGATGGGGAGGTGCTGCATATCACGAGATAGGGCTGGGGGAGGCGTTACATACCTGAGGGTGCTGCCGTATGTGGAGGGGGGGGGGGGGGGAGCGCCCTCAGATCTGCCCGCCGTACTGCTGCCCCGTGCTCGCCGCTCAACACGAGCAGTTCAAGGCTGTGCTGGCACGGGGCCGGCGGCCGCCCTTCGCAGCTGTGCCCCACGAGCTTTCGGCGCGCTCAATATTCACAGTGTCTGGCGTCCATGAACGTGCCAGTGAACACAGGCGTCAAGGAAGGCTACCGCCCGGGGAAACACTACGGCTATACTACTGATGGGGTGATGAGATGGCTAGCGTGATAATGTTGGGACCGTATGTCTTGGCTACAAACACAATCGGTCACTGTCATGATAAGGCAGCACTGGGACCAGACGGCTCGTTTTGTATGCAGCCCACCAGGGTAAGTACGCTGTACTGGTAAACGAGAACCATAAAATCCGACGAGTGCGCAAGATGGAACTGTCAAGCAAGCGCGGCAAATTGCCTAGCAGTAGGTGCGGGCCTACACTTCTAACGGTTGAGGACGATTGCTTGATTGCAGGATTGCTACGCGCAAACGTCACTTTGTTGAGCGTTTATTACAAAATGTTCAACGACGTTAGACGGAGATATGCGAAAGTAGATCATATCACAAATACCAGATCTCTGCATGATCCAATCAGCCAAATTGCCACTCGAACAGCTCGAAGAAACGCTCCAGCATGGGTGGAACGTTTGCGCTATTGAGGGAAACTGCATCCTATTTCGTTGTATTCATGAAAAGCTTGCTCCTTCGACCCGCGTTCCTACCAACAGGCATCTTTATAAAACAAAAGTAAAAGTTAAAACTCATCGCAAGTTGCGCATTCAAATCTAAAACATTGTAGAAAAGTGGGCGCATATAGCCAAGCAGCTCTCAAAACCTAATAACTGACCAGCAAACTCTAAAAGCCAAGTAACTAACCAACTAACTAGCAGAAATGTGTACGCACAGCGCTCAGCTTCCACTGGGCCGCCCATGGTGGCAGCAAGCGTGCGGCCGCCGCTGTACGTTACCGTACGAATTAGGCACACCTCTGCGACGGATTAGCTGCAGCAATCCCACAAACCGGAGGCCGCGGCCATAGGACGCTCAATGTACAGCGAGATTGGCAGCCGGCGCTCTGTTGCAACAGGTCTCCGCCGTTGCTTACACGGCTTGCATTCCTTGGAGTCGCTAGTGGCAATTGTGCCTCAAGTGGTGGTTGCAGATCCGGGAGGATAAAATGTGGGATGGGGAGCCACCAAGAGGCGGAGAATGCAATACTGGAGCCTTTAATTTAAAAAATGAAATTGACGCGCGGAACAGATATTCACAAGCACATGTACTAGAAAGTAAACCGTAGTCAGCCGCATCATACACTAAAAAATTGCGTGAGGGGCATCAAACCAAAAAATATATCCCAAGCAAATATATGCCTCCAAACCAGTAGGCAGGGCTCAAAATTTTACCTAAAAATGTTATAGCATGCCACAGTTTGGTGACTTCCTAGCACGACGTGAGGTAACTTCTATTGTTTCAGTGTTTTTATTTGTATGTGACGAACACGGCCATTGGAGCATCCACATCGCTTGCATGTATCTTGATGCATGTCGAAAATTACATAAGCAGGGAGAGGGCGGGCCCCTAATGCCCTTGTGCTTTATGGGCGCGGTACTGGCCATTATTTTATGGCAGTGCTCTTGTTTACAGCGCTACGAACAATGACAAGGTAAAAGTGACCAAATTTGAGATGCCTGAGGTTTTCAGCTTCATTGGGCCAAAAAGTTGTGTTTTACTCAAGTTTCTATACCTTCTAGAAACGAAATTCGACAAACTTCTTAGTACTGCCATCCCTTTGTTCAACTCTCTTAATTTTCAATCAATGTCTTTAATTTCCTGACATATCGGGTATACAACTGAATTCCCAAAATTAAGCACATTTCCATTAATACATGGAAGTATGACTCAACACGCCCCATCTGCTCTGATTCCATGCCACCCTGCAGCACGGCATAGCTTGCCATGCAGCTGGCCGGCAGCACCGCAGCACCGCCGGATCACCTCAGCGGCAGCTATTCGGCAGCGCTGCCGCACCGCCGGATCTCCCCAGCACGCCGGGGAGATTGACGCGCGAAAGGCAGCACCACCGCGGGAGTCGGCCGCGAGCCGGGTCTCGCACGAGCGCGCGCGGCCGCGTGACGGGCGCCCGGTGCGGTGGTGGGGATTGCGACAGCGCTGGGGACGGGGGCGGGCGGGCTCGTTGGCCCGAGACGGGACGGCTTGCGAGCTGAGGATGCAGGGGAGACGGTGCCATGGAGAGCCTCGGGGCCGGCCGCGATGGTCGGGGGATGGGCGGTGGGTGGTTAATGAGGTGTGGATGTGTGCCCCACGCGACCTTCCAGGGTACGTCATGGGTGATCCCTTGCTTTACTCTACGTGCGGGGAATCAGACAGTCGCTCAATGCTATTGATAAAGAGAAAATATAAAATTCACGACTATTTTCGGTCAACACGGGAGCCGCTACACGCTACCGGATGGCGATGAGCTCCCACTTCAGCACTTGCCATCGTCGACGACGACAATTTCCCATCAGATGGGTCCCTGGGCCATCAGCTCGCGTGAGCAGCACCAACTCAAACCCACGCAGGCGCGCAATATCGCGCCGGTCCGTCTTCGACTGCCCTGAGCCGAGCGGGCGGTTCCTCTGCGCCGCCTCGGCGGCGGGGCCGCGCGAGCCCGGACTCACCAGAGGCCAGCAGGGCGGGAAGCACGATCACCAGTCGGAGAGCCATGGTGCGGCGGAGTTGAGCGCAGGGAGGAGACTGGCGCCCGGCTCTGGCAGCGGCAGCCTCCAAGGGCGCGCCTCCGCCGGCCGCCCGCGGCCACCACGTGACCGCCGTCGCGGCCAGGTATCGGGGTCACGTGGCGGCCGGGATCGCACGCTGGAGAGAGGGCGGGGAGTGCACCGGGACCATGGAGAGGGCCTCCCGTCGCCGCCCGTGGCAGCGCCGAGCCCGTGGCCGCGCCCAGGCGTCGCCGAGTTTTTTCCAACAGGGGCGAGCAGGTATGTGGTCCCAAGCAGATCTGGCCGTCCACCCCAATCCCTCTCAACGAAAATGCTCTGATTTTGCCCACTTTTAAGAAGGGCCTTTAAGTTGGGTATATACTTGGTCAAACCTCTTGTTTGTCTGGTGGGGCCCCCAGTCTCTCCAAACGAGACTTCGTATTGAGCTGGATGGTCTTGTTGCGTTTTCATGGGGCCTCCTGTGAGTCGCATGGGGCCTCCTTTGAATCGTTGAGGCCTCCTGCCGGTTTATAGCCTAATAACCTGTGGTATGGGCCTTCTAGAATCTCCTATGGGAAAATATTGTCGCCTGGAATATAAAGTCGTCGCTTTCAGTGGCGTACTTTGGATTAGGCAGAATGTATTGTTTAAAATCACTCGGCGCCTCTGGTCGACGTAGTTGAACCTTCTAAAATTGCAACGGGCGAAAGAAAGATACACTCCTTGGCAAATAACAACAGACGCCTGCTCCGCCCCCCCCCCCCCCCTCCCCCACCCGCCTCGCCCCCTGGTGGCGCTACCTCTGCCCGCTGCAACCAAACCGTTGTATTCTGCTGCCATGAATGACTTTGTTGTGGTTTTTAATTGTCACTGCCTACATTAAGGTAACCAATGCAAGGATGATGAACGCGTACATTGCAATGTTCTGTCGACTGCCACTGGCAGTTGGACAGTTAGAGCTGCCACTTTTAATCCCGCAGGCCTGCAAGGCGCCGCCAAAAAAGTGCACAGTGGTGTCAAAATTGTTAGCATGCTTATCTCAGCTTAGCATGGTATGCACTCTCAATGACAAGCATGATTTTGACCATGCACATAAAAACGTGATGAATGACAGAAGTGACTGATTGAACATGATGACAAGCATGATGACTGACTGACAGCAAGCACTAGTGAGTAGGCACTTGATCGAACATAGCATGTCTGAGTTGGTAATGACCAAACATGTGTTCTGATTAAACGTTCCGGGTTGAAGTTAAGACGCTATGCAACCTTCTTAAACCGGCGGCATTCAACATTTGTTCTAGCTATATTTTCTCATGTGCCATATTCAGCGACTTAATAATGTCTCTCCCAAAACCTAGACATAATATACCCAACTGGGTATTCAGATCAGGGTGTCAATCTTCGTCTACCACCACGCCCTGAAATGAGCCTGAAGCCTTCAACCTCTCCAGTTTGTTTGAGGTAATGAACGCGCACCAGCATAATGCTCTTTACTTTTGCTCTTTTACTTTTGTTTTTCATGCGTCATCATCGTTGGTACCTTTGTGCTGTTGCATTTGATGTTTGTGTTTCATTCTTACACCTATTACAAAACATTTTTCGTACTTGGTTTACTGGAAGCTTTCGTCATAATTCGAGCATGTCACCTACCGCCATCTGCTTAAAAGCAATATGAAAAAAGTCGCAATCTTAAGCCCACCACGGGCAATTCCCTCTCATGACAAGGACTAAGCTAAATGAACATGAAGTTCTTTAGCTTCTATTCTGCTCTCAGCAGTGACAGCGTGGAGGCATTCTGGCGTACGTAATACATGAAACAGGCATTTTTCCAACGGTGCGCAATGGATGTAGTGAAGAGGTAAACCAATATGCCGCCTCCATTTTTGTTTACCGGTATCTCAAACGCTGGACAAAATCGAGCTTATAAGCATAACACAGCGCAAAAATTGTCCCCTTCCTCGCTCCGGATAGCGTACGCCAGCTGAACCTAGCATTCCTACCGACCTTACACCGAAAATGATTGCTCTGTCACCCCCGGATGTGACTCTCAAGTTCGTGAAGGTAAGAAACCGACCTCGCATTGACTAAAGAATATGCAGGCTCTACAAAGTTCAGTGAGGTATGTTACCTCGGGCAACAGCTTTTAGCCTGCATTGCCATTCTCCGTAGCAAGCTGGTATGGTTACCCAGGTTCATATCTACATATTGCGTGATGGACAATAGTCATATACATCTGGCAGTTTAGTGTTGTGTGCACCCCATATTTTGGCTCAGCTCATAAAAAAATATTTGTAGGGTAGAGTGTAGCTTGGCGTGTAAGCAAAAGACTGGCTAGGCACATTCCATATATTTCTTTTTTGACAAATATGTAGCTTTTGGCTAGGCCAGAGGCTGACTGAGCCCACTGAATACATTTTTTTGTGTGAATAAATTTTGTGTACGTTATTAAATGAGCATGCTTTTCTGGCTATTCGTTGTTGCTGAACATTTGTCATGTTAATATATAATGTATGGGATTGGGCCTATAGAAATGTGTATAGTATGAGAAAAGAAGCAAATAAAGTTAGGTTTGCGGGCTTAAATATTTTTCTGGAACATTTTCACGCCGGGCGGGCAGGATTTTTATCAAGAAGTGGCAGCTCTACGCCGTATAGTATCAAGAAGTGGCAGCTCTACGCCGTGGGATTTTCTCCTGTTCCACAGCCTGAAAGCGTTGACGTTTACATGAGCTTCGTGTCTATTGTGCATGACATTTTGTATTGCATTTGGTTACATGGCCGTTAGGTGTTTACTCTTCCAGAAAATAAGAACTCCATTTGTTGTACAAAGTAAAAAAAGTGATACACTCAAGGGAGTGTACAGTTTTTCCAAAGGGAATGGAATCCGTGCTTTCAGTAGAATGAGTTACATGTAATTTACAGCGAATTCAAAGCTACTAAGTGTCATTTAATCACTTACTTTATGAATTATTAACGTAAGAACTTGCGAATCATTAACATAACGAATTATTAACCATATTCTTCATTAAATTTCAAAAAATTAAACAACGCGCTATTAACGTAAGAACAGGTAAGGATGGTGGAACGACCACTTCAGTACACAATGTCTGTTGGCCAAAGCTTTAATCTGAAGCATTATTTTGTTCACACCAGGCTATTCTCAGGTCATCTGTAATACCCCTGTACTGACAACAGTATGTCGAACATATCTCACCCCATAAATCAGTTTTACGAGAACAGCAATGCGGTCGCATTTAACCTTCAATGTGGATAATCGCTCTATTGAACAAGTTAGGGTCATAGCTCCGCTTTCACAGAAAGACCTCAACCATTCCCATAAAACAGCTATTTTTCCGACCCTGCGGAAAGCAATGCTTCCACAACATCCATTAGGGAAGACATCGAGGTATTCCTTCGCATGTCGCAGGCTGCGTCGGCTGACCGTATTCCCAGACGGCCAGACTGTTTCCTGCGCCATTTCCAACCAGCCCGTTATGGCGGTCAAGCCGAGGGCGGCCGGACGGTAACCCCGCCCGAGCGTGGAAGCCTGACCAGTGCATACCTTCCAGTTTCGCCACCGAGTCGTGAGAAGCCGCCAGCCCCGCCCGCGCGGGTCAAGGCGCCTGACGTCACGAGGTCACTGTGACGTCACCAGGTGCCTACAGTCGGCACGGGTCGGTCATTCGTCCAGGTGTGCATCTCGCGGCAGATTGATAGATCTCGTGAGCTCACCTGTTGCCCCTCCATTCATTGATTCATTCGTGATCTCCCTCCCCCACTTCGGTCCACCTGGCGTTAGACACGGCCCGGGTTGGGGCAGCGAGGGGCGAGGGCAAAGTGGCCTTGTAGGGTACTATCTTGATTCAGCTGGAGAACGAGTGAATTGGTGATCTGGATTGGAAGTTGAGTTGCACTTTTGGGCTAATTTAGCAATAACGCGATTCATCCATGATTTTCTTAACTAATATGGCGATCAAAAACTCGAAGCAGGCCGAACTTATCAAAGATGCTTCAACCTATCAAGCAAGTTATCTCTGCAAAGAAGCAAAACACCACTCATTTTACGACATCCCACTTAGAATTAAGTAAGTTGATAAATGCTTTTGAGAGGAACATTATACATGCGAATAAGGCAGTACTAATAGCCTTATTCCTCACAGAAAAAACAAAACAGGAGAATGGACAGACAGATACATTGGTATTTCAGCTACATACTTTTATCGAAACGAATATCATTATTTGACCATCGATATCTTTATCGAAGCGAATATCGGCGGTGGAAAGCTGATATTCGTTTCAGTAAAAAAACGTAGCCAAAATATGAATGCACCTATCTCCCAATTATTCCGGTTATTCCACGAGGAATAAAGCCATTAGTACTGTTTTATTTGTCCCGCTAGAACACATCAAGTAGGCCTCCCCAGAGCCCTGGCCGCGTGCTTCCGAACAGGCTCTCCCCAGCGGTTTTCGCCTCCGAGCAGCCTCTCCCCAGCAGCTGAAGCGGGCACACAGACAGTCGCTACAATCTGATCCAGCGCGACGAGTCGTCGGCGTCTGCTGAAGGCTTTACAGCTTCGATACCGATCAGACTGTCTGTCACCGGGCAGGCGGCTCCCACGGAACACACCCGTCACCCTTGGCCAGCGCAGGGGCGGAGCCAGCGGCTCCGGCGGGAAGGCGGTTCCCATGGACTACACCCGTCATCCTTGGCCAGGTGCAGGGGCGGAGCCAGAGGTTCCGGCTCCGGCGGACAGGCGGCTCCCGCGACACACAGCCGCCGCTCTTGGCCAGGCACAGGGGCGGAGCCAGAGGCTCCGGCTCCGGCGGACAGGCGGCTCCCGCGGCACACAGCCGTCGCCCTTGGCCAGGAGCAGGGGCAGGGCCAAGAGCTCCGCAACGGAAGAGGCGGCAAGGGGATATCATGTTATGACCCAGTTAAGGTGCATGAGCCAGGAAGTTATGCCGCTGAAGGACCGTTCGGTGCTGGGGTCAGGTAGTGGTGGATATTTAGTGTTAATGCGATTATGAGGCGTCATATACCGTAAATCTTGTGTTAAGATTGGTACGGAACACCATGCTGCTTAAATCCTGTGTTAATGTTGGCACGCATCTTAAATGTTGTGCAAACTTTAGTATGGGCACCAAGTGCCGTAAATCATGTGTCAACGTTAGGATGATGCACCATGTGTCAAATTTTGTGCTAACGTTGGCATGGGGCACCATGCATCATAAATGTTGTATCAACGTTAGTATGGGGCACCATGTGTCTTAACACGCGCCCGGGTGGCCGGTTGAATGTCCTTCACTTAGGTGAGGGTTAATTTGACCCACTGTTATTTCAAAAACTAAGACAGCCCACGACACCAAATTTGCATGGTGGGATGGCCTGTTAACTCACTTGCGTGGAAATGTAAAGTTTCTGGGTCGTAATTTGTGATCTGTTTGATCGCAATCTTGGAATCAAATAGGGTATCAAGCGAGGTTAAACTTCAGATTAGTGTTCAGAGTGACCCCAGATCTCCTCATGCAACCGCCGTTAACCTAGACCTCTTTAGAGCAAAAGTTTATTGGTCTTCATTTAGGGATTATAACCTTTTTACCTTTAAGAGGTCCAGGTAACCAAAAACCTACGGCATTGCTCCTATTTTGTCATCTGAATAACCATCTTGGACCACGCTCGGTGGTATCTTTCTAAAAACAAAGTGTTAGCCTGGGTAATTTTATGCCGGTGACCTACTCTGACCCTTCATGAGTCCATCGAACATGTTTGTTTCGGTCCCTGTTATGATAAATTCAAAAGGAGCGCCAGATAATACCCCAAAAGTAATATCTCCGTATAAAAATCGGTTTGACTTGGCCTCGATTTGACCTTCATATCTGAACGCAGGTCAAGGGCGTTTAAGAAAAGAAATGATCTCAGAGATGCATGGCTTCGTCGAACACTCCTTTGTGGCATCAGATTGAGCGATTCTCTAGAAGTGGCCTTTGCTGACAGCGCCACAGCCTGACTTTGACCTGCCATAGGTCAGCAGCCACACAAAGTACGTCCATCTGTCACCAGAAGAGCTGCTATTCATTTCCTACATTTATGCAAAGTTTGGCGTAGCCACGCTGAGCCGCTGGCAACTATCTTGGAAAATACTTCGCGGGGGAGAGGGCAAATTGAACCCCCACCTGAGTGTGTGCTAAATCTTGTGCCAGTGTCAGCATGCAGTAACATGTATGTTATTCCATGCTAACATTAACACAATATTTGCTTAAGCTTGCTGTATATTGCATTGGGACGGGTCACAACACAAAGAGTCAAGGACGACAAAGGTCAGATGAATAAATCGAAAAATGAAACCGACAAGGATAAATGTCTACGGGGTCGAAAGTCAGCTACGCACAAAACTTCTGCGCCTCTGAACTATCTCACAACGAAGCTATCATTGGCAGCACTTGCACCAGATGCTGTTTTCGCTGATGAAAGGATTACAGTGTGAGCGGTGTGACACACACTTTACCTGACCTTATTTACCTCCCATTCGAAAGACAACGATGTTCGTCGTGTGAAGCCGAACGTCAGCTCCAGCGGGGTAGATCTGGTCGTGCTATGAATGCCGCTACCTGACCCGAAAAAGCAGCGTCAAAGGCAACCGCATGTCCCAACCTGGCCGGTTCCTGTTGGTCATGTGCGCCAGAGAGTAACAGAGCGTACGATTAAGGCGTTCCATCTCGCCGTCCACGGTCACATCAGCTGACACGCAGCGCAGCTGTCACGTGACGTCACGCAGTTTCGTCAACCACAACTTATGCCACGGCCGTCGGATCATTTCGCGCTCAGTTTGACCTCCGATCCATGAGAACAGACCTCGGGACTGAAGAGCGCGCAAACAACTCCACAATACAAGCAGTCACGGTTGCGGCTCGCCCAAGACGCAAGCTGAATACCTTGATCCACTTCACAATGAGTTCGGACACCACATGGATGTAACTGTTCGCTGGACTGTAAAAAGGCAGCGGCTCCCAAATGCAGCTGACCACTGCACCCATGCTTCTCCTACAGCAGGTATACGATTCTTTGTGTCGACGTGTGGTCATTCAAGAGGGACGCACGTGAGACGTGAGCGACCTATAAAGCGATATGAACGCCAATGAGCTTTGCCCCCCGCAGCTCCGCGAGACCCGCTGCATGCGGCGCAACCACCGCGACCCCGCGCAGGTGGCGTCCCCGCTGGCCGGTCCAAGCGGACCCGCAGCAGAACCGAAACCGCTGAGGATGGCGCGAGCTGTGATGAGATCGCCGAAGCGAGTCAGCCTCGATTCTCTGTTGAACTTGATGGAGGTTTGTTGAATTGCACACCTGTGAGTTGCGTGTAAAATAAAAGCATGATTTTAAGTTATAATCAAAGGTGCCAATTTGATTCTTTTCTTGGTCCAAAACATTTCCGAAGTCCAATTTGGAAAGTGGACGAACAGGGGCAAAGATCATGAGCATTTTTGGGGCATCCGATATCATTCTGTCGTATCGCAGATTGATGTGGGTGTCAGCTTATCTTATGCAGACGCACTGCACTTATCCATGATCATTTCCTTCATTTGTGTTCGATTAGAGTGAGGGAGTGCAGCGACCCGAGTAGTGGTTTGAGTTCCTGGTTGTAGGTAGCAATCAGCTGACGTGAAAAAAATGAAATTTTTGGGATAGCCTGATTTTTGAAAACTAATTGGTCGGACTCTGCCTTTGAATTTGGACTGGAATTTGAAAAAGAGACTTCGGAAAACGACGCCTCTAATTTAGATCATAATGTTGGCACCGTAACTGACACCGTAACTGGCCGAGAGAGTCGGGAATTATAAGTTCATTACTGGCCGCTAGATGGGACGCCGCTCCAAAAGGAGTCCCAGCTGACGGGCATAAAGTACGTTGCGTTGTTTAACACGTATTTAACTTGTTTTTATGCACTATATGAATGCCAGTCTTCGCTGCGAAACGAAAATTATCTATTTTTGTCAATGGCAATGAATGATCTTATTCCCGCCTCATTACCACTTTGACACGGTCACAAGCGTTGTGAGTTTTCACCATAATCCTGTCAGCCACCACCGAGTGATATTATACTTGTGAAGTACCCTAGCGAAGATGTCCGCAACATGCGTCAGACGGGATTTAAAAACTTGCACTTGGATCGTGTCTGACATAAATGTAGATAATGCATTCAGTGAACGAGATTATTGTAATGATTTGGAGTGAAAAGTGTGACCCAACGATGCAGGGATGGGGGCAAATCACTTAACAGAAATGTCAAACCCTTGCTTCTTGACAATCACTTATTATTATCTGCTTACGAACTGCGAACTTATTATCTGCTTATCATTTAGTATACCTACATGCCTGGTTTTACATTCTGCCTGCAACAGCCAGCCGCGTAGTGACAGGTACTTTACATTTGTTCTTGATTACCGATGCGAACTTACAATCATTAATAGACAGCCTTTAGTTTAGAAAAAAATACTGTCTGCATCTATGGAATATGACCTAAGTTAGCACCTGAAATTTAGCTACTTGATGTCCATGGCGTTACCCTGACATGAAAAACAAGGAGTATGACAGTCCACCCCGATTCAGAAAGTAAGTTCAATGTGTTTTGGCCCTGTGACTCGAAGACCAGCCATACCAATGAGCCATGCACACGAATGACCGACAAAGGCATTTGACGTCAGAATTCGGGTCAAAGCATGCATCTTAATAAGCGCTACCAAATCATTCAAACAAATGAGCTCCTAGCCAGAGGGCCGCCTCAGGCTGACCTCTACGCAACGGGTCGGGTCCGCCAAGGGTTTCTCCAATGCGTTGCCTGAGACAAGGTAAAATTATGGTCCCAATGAGCCTCTTCTGAGCCCGGCAGATGCACAATAATATGAAGATTGTCAGTGTTGCAGCGATTTATTAAGCTCATATCACCGTAACGCCACGACTCCAACTGCTGCCATATTTCAGATCACCCATATAGAGACTGCTGATGCTTGAACATGTTGCTATGCCCCCATAAAGCTAACACTAAAGCAAAACTTTGCAGACCTATTTCAGCACGAAGAGCGATCTCTTGGCCAAAAAAGGTGCCAGGCGAAAGGGAATAGTATGTCTCGTCATTATAGGTAGCTAGCTTACTTTTCTGGCAAGTTTGACCTCCAATATACTGTTCACCAGATGCCTGTCGTACCTTGAGATTCGATTGAAAGTTTGCGCTACAAATGGTTGCATTAGCCTGTCTTCAAGCATCTGTAAACAAAAAACTGGAAATCACGTACAAATCCATCCGATGACGAGTGATGCACGACGACTGGCTGAACGTAACGAGCTGTGTTAACTTGTTGAAAAAATAAGATGCATCCTAGAAGCAACATATAGGAGACACCAGTATAATCAGATCGGCTCGAATAAATTCCACAGCAGCGACGCAGCGACGTATAGCTACGACCTCGCAGACGTGGCTACACACCCGAACCAAACTGTTAAGCTCAGCCTAGCCGCACCACATCATACCGTGCAATAATGCCAAGGAGCAGACAACAGTCGCACTCACGAGAGTCACTCCCTTCGGACTCATGTCAGGCGCTGACTCATGTCATGCAGATGTGACATGAGTCCCGACTCCTGACTCATGTCATCTCTGCCACCGCCGTCCTCGACGAAACACCATCGCCGCAGCACCGTCCCACCGTCCCAGCTACCCGCGGGTCTACGGGAGGTGGACCAGCCACGAGTAGCGAGCCCTGACGCCGTGCTGCGGCCGTGCGAGGGTCAGGAGTCGAGGCTGGGGCCGCCGGGTCGACGCCCGAGGCGGCAGGCGCACGCCTGGCGGCAGGCGCACTGCGAATGACCTCAGGTGGCGGCGGCTGGGTCTCCGGTGGTCTGTAGCGTTTGGATGCCCCAGTGGCGAGCCGCCGACCTCCACAGAAAACCGGCGGATCTTGGCGGCTTGGTGATCTGCGTGTTTGGGCAGCCTGAAGATGATGCTGTGAATAGCTCCTCCTGGTTTTATGCGTGCTTCATTCCGGGTGTTCGAATGTCTCCTAGTCTTTGCAAGGCCAATGAAGGGAGTCAGCGAACCGTAGACATTTCGTTCGTCATCAAGGCTTCTGGTACTGCCGTTCTCCGTCTTCTTTGTCGCCCTGCCAGTACTTCTCTGTCGCCCCGGCGTAGTTATTCCTGATCCAGTTCCACCCGCCTCATCTTGACTTAACAGAGTGGGCGATGGAACTGGCTTCGGCTTTGCCTTAGACGCTGAACCACTGGGTCTTCCTTGCGCCGTTCGCGTTAGTTTGGGCACCGGCTCACTGGGTGTTGCCTCCGTTGGAGGCGTCAGCTTGGTCACAGACTCACTGGCTGTTTTATTCGTCGGTGGTGTCAGTTTGCCCACTGACACACTGGGTGCCCCCTTCGCTGTCCTTGACACTTTGGTCACTGGCTCATCGGGTGTCCCCTTCGTTGTAGGTGTCGGTTTGGGCGTTGGCTTACTGGTTACTGGTTTGACAACCGGCGTCGGCGGCGATGGTGTCGATGGTGGTGCTGGGGTGACTCGCGGTTTGGCGGGCCCGGCTGCTGGAGAACACTTCGGTCGAAGGCAGCATTCCGGAAACCGCAGGCTTGTGTTCGGCCGACAGTTCTCAGGCAGCGGTCTCGTCAAAAACGTCTCACAGTTGAGCTTGACTACCTCCAGCCGGCCGGTGTCCAAATTCCGCTGGCATCTGTACTCCTCACACTTGCCGGCCACGTTCAAGCTCTGATTGACAGGCAGTAGTATGCTCACCTGCTTACCGGGGAGTACCAGCTCTGGACAGGCCTTCCGCTCGCCCTTGGCGGCGAGGACCGGCAGCACCGACAGCAGCAGAAGCAACAGCAGCAGCGGCAGCAGCAGCGGCAGTAGCAGCGGCAGTGGAGGGCGGAGGCTAGACTCCATACGCTCCCTCTCCGTCGCCGCCGAGCGGCACTGAACCCGACGGCCGACGCCCGCCACGCCACGGTCACGCCGAAAGGTCACGGGTCGTGTCCGCCACTTCCCGCTCCGTCACAGACCCGGTGGGCACTCAAACTGAAGTTAGCTAGGCTCAGAGCCGGCGGACTGCGCGTGCTGGACAGTGGGACGCGCCACTGGGCCAAAACTCCGACAGAGTGTGCTCGCTGCGTCGGAGAGTATGCTCGCTGCCATGGTCGGCGTCAAAGGTCACAGGTTCCGCTGGGCCGCCGGTTTAGGTCACAGGTTCCGCCGGGCCGCCGGTGTGCGCAAAACAATCGGCCGCACAGGGGGAGAAAATTGCGATTGCTTGCCTGCTGAAGTGAGAATCCACAGTGAAAAACAGGGCGCTCATTCCGACAAATGATCGCGCCGACTAATAATACCATCGTAGCTATAGTTGCAGGATTGCACATGCTCGTATACTTCACAAAAAATGTTCCGGTGTGGGGCGCACCTTGCAGATAAGATCAAAGGGAGGCAAACGAACATGGACAATGAAGGGACATGTTTGCTCTACATCTTCCAGTCAGCGTTCACTTAAAAACTGCATGGTCTCAATAACTAATTGCTAGACTTCGATAAATTTTCGTTCGCATCGCTTTAGCGCACCAAGATTCATCAGCAAATATTCCTGATTTGACAGCTTGGTGCCACTTGGAGAACGACATAGGCCACAGAACGTGGAACTCCATCCCCCATCATATCCTCCGAGCTAAGATCTATTGCCATTCGTATGAACAGACACCAGTCTGGCGTGGGCTGCACTAGATAACACGCTCTCGCCCACCAGTATCGATGAACACACTTCCTATTACAATTGCACACGGAGAGCTTTCCTGGACCTCATTACAGTCTGTAATCAAACGCTTTTCTCTGCTTTTCTTGCCCTGGGACTATTTGTGGACGTATATAGATAGCGTCGATTTGTGGAGTGCATAGCTAGTTCCTATTTGTAGGTGTATATAAATAGCTTTTATATGTGCACGTGCAAAGATGGCTTTTATTTGTGAAGTTTTGCAGATAGCTGCTATTTGTGGACATGCAAAGATAGTTTCTATTTGTGGATGTGTATAGATAGCGTCGATTTGTGGAGTGCATGGCTAGTTCTTATTTGTAGGTGTATATAAATAGCTTTTATGTGTGCACGTGCAAAGATGGCTTTTATTTGTGAAGTTTTGCAGATAGCTGCTATTTGTGGACATGCAAAGATAGTTTCTATTTGTGGACGTGTATAGATAGCGTCTTTCTGTGAACATGTAGATAGCTTCTATTCCTCATTAGACATCATTACGGCTAACAGTGGAACGGGCTTCTTTACCCTCCTTAAGCTGGAACTATTTTTGAACCCATATTGCTTCTGTTTTCAACGACGTGACATCTCGCATCTGCTGTAAGAAAAGCGCCGGAGACAAAAATACGCCGCGCGTGTAACAAAACCTCAGGCGTCTTCGCCCAAGTACCAAGACGCCTGCGGCGCAGCTTCTTTCGCCGGATCGTCTGCCATACCAGGAGTGCTTTGAGAAATCACTTCGACGGCTTGGGAACAGCTGCCTTCTGACGTCACAAGCTGTCTGATCGGGGGCCCACTGAGACCTGAAGGGTTGCAAGCCCCACGTGGCCGTAGTTTGTGAGGAGCGAGGCTGAAGGCGAAGTGGGCTTGTGGTCAACAAATCCAAGAGTAACTTTGATTCGTGACCCTTTACCTAATTCATGACCCTTCCCGCCAACGAAACACAATCACATTTTCGCGGGCGGTGTGCAACGCACTTTTCGACCGAATTTGTCTATATTTTTTTCAGCCAAGGCCGGGCACTGGTTCGTTTGAAAGTATTCCGCTTTGCTACAGAAGACGACTTTTTGAACCTAACATCAGGACACATTGGTAATTCCTTGCCTTTTCTGTTCCTCAGTAGGTCACTCACTTGCCCTCATTCCATTCACGCTTTTCCCTACCTTCTCGCCCATTCATTCACCTACTCACCCATTCTCTAGTTCATTGACTCATTTACTCAGTTTTTGACTTGATTGACTTGATTGACTCATTTACTCAGACTCATTTACTCACTCAGTCACTTGCTCTTTTGCTCTCCCACCCACTTGACGCTCACCCACAGCCTACGTCATCAGTGACACCAGCTATTTTGGCGTCAGTACACGGTTGCCGACAAACGGTGAACCTGACGAACTTCTTCTACGAGCACCGCCTACGGTAAGTGGTTACGGTTCGGAGTTGCGTTCGCCTCTCACCATCAGCCCGTCTCTCACCGTCAGCCCGCCTCTCACCGTCAGCCCATCTCTCACCGTCAGCCCGCCTCTCACCGTCAGCCCGCCTCTCACCGTCAGCCCGCCCGACTGATCAATGATCATGTTCAAGTCACGGCTTGACACACATTTCTTCGCATTGGATTGTATGAGATCAGAAAGCTCTTGAAAATACGGATGAGGACTGTACTGTGTTGTAGGATTTCCAAGCTTCACGGATTTAGACGAAAGAAAATGCTCGAAGATATTGTACAAGTTCTCTTCAGGAAATCGAATGCGGTGTTGTGTATATATTTCGGCTGCAAAGGACTTAAAGAACTTCTTTAAAAAAACTAAAAAAAACTACAGTGCCGTGCCACTGCTCATGAATCCACTGTTTAATTAGTTCAACAAGTAATAATTCGCCCTGGAACGTCAATAATTTGCAAAAGTTGTGGAACAAAATAAGTGCTTAACAATGGTTTTAGGCCTTGGCTTTTGCCCAATGTCTTAGTTTTAACCGTTTGACTTCAGAAATTTAAGAGCAAATTACGCCTTTTGCATTCCATCAATCTATCATTATAACAGTATATTTTAGCATCGCGGCAGCAAAGCATTAGTTTGAAAGATGATCTATAAGATGACTTTTTAAAAATCTTGGTCATATGTATCCCTAAACTCTGATTCATTTTCAATGCAAATCTTCACTTGAGTAACTGAAGCCATGCATTTGTTCCTGACTCTTGACCGCAAATGCGTTCTTCAAACGGGAGACAATGCATTCGTAGAATGACTTTTTGTGGCATTTTCTGTTAGAGCGACCTGTTAAAGCGGCTTAATACGAAAAATATGTGCTGCAGCGCATTGACCCAAGCTAGACCCGGGACTTTTGGAATGCCGAATTACGGACGAATCAGATCGTAACTTCACAGGCCGAACTGAACTGTATCTCGAGCATTGCATCGGTCAATACCTGCACGGCCTCAGCGCCCACGCACCGCGTCGTCACGCCTACTTGTAACGGCGTCGCAGCGCTGGCTTCTCCGCTCAGGCGGCGACGATTGCGGCGCGACATCGGCTCCGGGACAGGACAACGAGCGTGCGCGAGCCAAAGCCAGAGCCGACGCGCCTTGTCGCGGAAAAGCTCTGGTGAATAGCTGACGTTTGGCGAGGCTGATGAGAACAGTGCTGACAACCGGGGATTGCAGGCATCCAGGCAGCGTGGAGCGAGGAAGTATCAACCGAAGCGTCGTCGATGGGCGACAATGCCAGGTACCGTGCCATTATTAACTCACTCGACCGTGAAGGTTACAGGTCACGTGGCCTCGGTGACACGTGGGGTTTACCTCTCGGGAAGTAGATGGCCCGTTGAACGAAGCTCCGACGATTTACATCACAGCGTGTGCAGTTCGGTACGCTCCAAATGGTACACAGTCCCCAGTACAGCCGAACGCTCTGGGCTGCCTATGCAGTTCGTTTCTGTCTGAGTTGCTCGCTTTGCATTTAAGTTGTTATCGGTGAAGTGGGTCGTTTTTAAAGGGATTGCACACTTTCTCCATAAAACGAGTTGGTTGCGGAGACAGGAAGATCAAGGTGATTGAAGTCTTATGGTATCAGCATTTTGAAGGAAATGGCTTCAGCCGCGTCGAATAACGTTTGAAAATGCGCAGTGATGCTATTGTTTGCCTTCGGCAAAAACGGCTAACGCAATTCTACCCAGTTCTATGGTAGCAGCACAAATAACCCATTTATATCATCTAACGGCATCTTTAATGGCATCTGAGCGTGCACCATCATAAGCCTTTTTGCCATTATATTCCTATGATATACCTTTATGGCATTAAACCATCAGACACGTAGGATGCGTGACTTCATCGTTGTTTGACGATGTCATCAAGGGATTTGTGCTGTAGTATCGGTCGGATGAAGTTTGAACCGGCACGTCACATGAATCATGTAATACTCCCATTTCCCAAAGCCAAAATACGCCTCGAAACGAGCCAATGTGGTAATTGCCATAGGAAAAAAATCAAAGTCATAGCATAACATTTTGTGGAATTCGCGGGATAGTAGCTTCATGTTCGCATAGCCTTTAGTCTGAACAGAATGTTTCAAGCTTTCATAGCATTTAACACACGAATATTTTGGTACATTAGCGTGTTTTTAACATTACAGGAAGACACATGTTGGAATAATCAAAGCAAATGGAAGTCATTACTTTCATAGTGGTGAGGAGGTATTGAAATGAGATTTCTTCCGCAGGGTCCGCTACTTTAAATCCAAATTCTGAACTGTTCAGAAAGATATCGAGAAAACTGGTATTAAAGGTCATACGCGTCTGATGCAACGGATAAGTGAGAAGTACAAAAAGGTTAGATACTTCCTGTAAGGGCTTGTGTCAAATTTAGCAACCAAAGCAGGTCAAGATACTTAACAGGCCGTAGTGCGGGCGAATATGAAGCTTTCTTGCTTTT
This sequence comes from Pollicipes pollicipes, assembly GCF_011947565.3. Taxonomy (NCBI): domain Eukaryota; kingdom Metazoa; phylum Arthropoda; class Thecostraca; order Pollicipedomorpha; family Pollicipedidae; genus Pollicipes; species Pollicipes pollicipes. The sequence goes on from NW_023596448.1 coordinate 36,066,861, forward strand.
CCCAATTCCAACCTCCAAACGGGTGAATCCCCGGGATAAAGGCAACCTGACTGGTTTTTCTGTACCTTTGGCCATGACATCACCTAGCTCCCCTTTCCCAACCGCCGCAGCGAAACCACGCAGCTCTGATGCTGTGCATCAGCTCCTGCCACGACCCTAAACTGGGCCAGGACATCGCCAAAACAAAATTTTGACAGACCGTCAGCGCCAGCTGGTTGTGTCCGATATCCGATGTCCAATGCCGATGTCCGATGTCGGATGTCCGATATCAGATGTCCGATGCCGATGCCCGATGTCCGATATTCGATGTCCGATGCCGATGTCCGATGTCCAATGTCCGACGTCCGATGTCCGATGCCTTTCCCGCGCGGCAGTCAACGCAATGCCAATCTGCCGCGGTCTGTACGGAGCAGTACCATCCTCGAGAGCGGATTATCTCTGTGAGTCACGCGCTCGTTGTCGGAGGCACAGCAGCGGGCGGCGCGCTGGTCTAGGGGCGCCTGCTGCTGCCAGCGCCCGACTGAAATGAGCACGGCCTGCTGTAGCGAGGCGGGGCCGCAGGGCTCGCCGAAACCATTCTATCCCAGAGATGAGAGTGGCTGCGAGAAAGCTCATCTCGGCGTCGGACGCAAACAGCCTCGTGGCCCGGCCGCAGAGGCTGTGCTGGAGGACGCACAACAAACTGAGGAAAGTCGACTCCGATTTCGGGCCACCTGAGGGTGGCGGCTAATCGCAGGCGAGGGTGGCCGCAAGAGATCCAGCGCGCGAATAGATATTTATTGGAAATATCATCGCACACTGTTAGTGAATCATGGGGTTTCGCCGAACGAGACACAGCCCTAACCCCCCCTCCCCCCCCCCCCGTTTGGCCGGCTGAGTACGCTTCGCTGGGATGGGCGGGGTTCAGTTGAGCCAGTCCTAAAATATCAAAAACTAAGGTATCTGAAGATGCCAAATTCACAGGGTAGATACACCTGTGCGTGAACTCTCTTGTCAAAATTTGAGGTTTCTAGGTAATGCACTTGGGGTCAAATAAGTTCGAACAATGTCAATCTCCAGATTGGTGTCTCAAGACCCCCGGACTTCCTCATGAAACCGCCGTGAAGCTAGATATCTGTTCCAAGAGAAAGGTCAATAAGGTCGGGGGCCTTTTTCACTTTAATAACGTCAAGGTGACCAAATATCTAAGAGATGGCTCCTAGTTCACCATCCCAATAAGCGTCAGGGATTACGCTACGTGATATGCTCCTGAAAAGAAACTGTTGACCTCAGGCGTTTTAGGTCAGTTGCCTACTCTGACTTAAAAAAGGTCATGTAGCACATCTGTTGCGGTCCCTGTCATTAGTACATTTGAAATTAGCACCAGAAACTTCTCTATAAAACTAAGCTCTCTAGTAAAACACAGGCTAGTTCTGACCTTGTCATGACCTTCATACCTGACTCTTGGTCAATGTAAGTAGTTGCAATTTTAAATTCAGTTGCCTGTTTTTGCCTTATAAACAATCTCAGAGATAGGTATGGTTTCATCCTATACTCCGTCGTTGCATCACATTGAAGGGTTCCTTCACGAATTTGACCTGTCACAGGTCAGTGACCTTACAGAGAACATCTAAGTTTTTACCACAAAAGCTTCACTGTTTAATGTTCCAAGAGCTGTGCAAAGTTTGGCGCGGCTATGCCATGTCGTTCGAAAATGATTCTGGAAAAACCTTCGGAGAGGGTCAATTTGTCCCTCACCCTAGTGAGTGCGTGTTAAGCATAGGCATGCAGCGAGTGAACAAACACCAAACTATATCAACAACGAAAAGTCTCAGGACCATTTAACATTTCATTCTACACTATCCTTTCATCAACCAGTTTCAGGATCATACTCACGAATGCTGTCAACTGCCACAAGCTCCGAACGGGTCGCTTCATGGAGCTTCTGGGGTGCTCCAGATGCTGTCGCTTTGAAGTGTTCAGCGCTCTTCCGAGGGCAGCTGGCTTTAATGGGTCGTGGAGATCGGACGAGTTTAATATAGCGCAACACTGACCCTCGGCCGACTCTTGCAGAGCATAAGCTATTCAGTATTCAACTGCGCTGGGGCCGAACGGCGTCTGGCGGCCCACAGTCACGTGGCTGAACGTCTGCCTGAATGTCTGAATGTGGCTGACTATCTGATGGTTGGATGCACTGAAAGCTCTCTGTCAAACCTCTGACGGGTGCACGGGTGCACAGATGGTTGTCTGTTGAACGTGTGGTGGCTGCGCGCATGGCTGTCATCTGTACGTTTGACAGTTGCATCGACGGTGACTTGTCAGATGTCTGGTGGCTGCACGCATGGCTGTCATCTGCACGTCTGACGGCTGCACCGACGGCAGCTTGTCAGATATCTGGTGGCTGGGCTTACACGGAAGGCTTTTTTCACACGTCTGGCCACCGCGTGGATGACTGTCAAAAGTCCGGAGGTCACGCAGATGTCGTCTGTCAGATGTCTGATAGTTGCGCAGCGACTGTCAGGTGTCTGTCAGCCGTGCGGCAGCCGCCGGTAAGGCCTGACACCCTCCCAGATCGCTTCCGCAAGCGGTAGCGTTGCCGCACAGACTGGTACCACACTGTAAGGGCTTCACCACTCGCCCACCTCTGCAAGAGGTAAGGATGCTGCACAGACTCGTGCCCCACGGAAGGGCTTTACCCACCTCTCCCACATAGCGAAGTTTAAACATTTTTGACGGAAGGCTGCGGTACTGTACCCACAAAGTATTCCCAAACCAATGCCTGGGGGCGATGAACACCCTCAAGGCCACCACCAGTATGTCCCGCTACGCGGACCGAACGGCACTGCGTTCTTCTGCGTCGGTAAGAGATGCACCCGAGACTAGATTGCGGCCGTCGGGCCATTGAGCTGGTGTGTGACCCGAGCAAACACACGCCATACGCAGCGCGCCTCAAACGCAGGCGTGTCCAGACTTGGAAATCAACAGCCTACCTCATCGCCGTTCTTCTGCCACTGACGGACTGGGCTGAATTGAACTGAATGCATTGCAGTGAATGCATTGAAACGAGCCGGCATTGGGTCTCTGGCGGGAGCTGCTTTGCTCGCGACATGCTCCAGAGGTTACACATGATGAAAACATGTTTGGCCTTTCAGAGGATTTCTCGGAACACGAGACCTAATCCACGTACCGGGCGGACGTGGTACTCACAAGCTCATCCGTGGGCATGTCAGCACAAGTGTTCAAGACGCGAGCATAATGAGAGAGAGAGGAGAGAGAGAGAGAGAGAGAGAGAGAGAGAGAGAGAGAGAGAGAGAGAGAGAGAGGAGAGAGAGATAGAGAGAGAGAGAGAGAGAGAGAGAGAGAGAGAGAGGAGAGGAGAGAGAGAGAGAGAGAGAGAGAGAGAGAGAGAGGAGAGAGAGAGAGAGAGAGAGAGAGAGAGAGAGAGAGAGAGAGAGAGAGAGAGAGAGAGAGAGAGAGAGAGAGAGAGAGAGAGAGAGAGATAGAGAGAGAGAGAGAGAGATAGAGAGAGAGAGAGAGAGAAGAGAGAGAGAGAGAGAGAGAGAGAGAGAGAGAGAAGAGAGAGCGAGAGAGAGAGAGAGAGAGAAGATAGAGAGAGAGAGAGGAGAGAGAGAGAGAGAGAGAAGAGAGAGAGAGAGAGAGAGAGAGAGGAGATAGAGAGAGAGAGAGAGAGAGAGAGAGAGACGGTTTATTGAGAAAAGCATTGCTTCGAGTATCAACTCGTATAGCACCTGTGCACAATATACATATAAAGTAGGATACTACTTAGCTGATAATATATCTGTGTTGATAAGAGTGGTTATGTGGGGAATACTTCATTTGCGTAGTCGCGTACCACAGCAAAACGTTTGAAGTGTGCTTGCGCTCCTGGTATTTCTGCCGGAGATCGCCAGTCGCTGCTTTGAAAGCAGATCTCTATGCATGGGTGACGCCTGCATTTTTTTCGTAGCCTTAGGCCTAGCTTTTCTCTTCTGTCAGTGAGGGTTTCCATGCTCAAGCGTTACAAGATGTGTGAGTACTTTTCCGAATGGCCGAAGATGATTTTCAAGGCTCTATTCTGCACTTTCTCAAGATGTTGCGCCTGCTTGGCAGTGAGTCCCGCGTGAAAAACCGGTGCACAATATTCTAGGAATGGCCGGATGTAAGTAACATACACACGAACAAGCTGTTCCTGTGGTGGATGGTATTTCTTCATTATGTAGAGCATATATAGAGCTTTCGATGCTTTGGTTATAATATCATCCACATGTGGTTGCCATAACATACCATTTGATATTGTTACACCTAAAGGCTTAGTTTTGATGGCAGTTGGCAGGCTTTTTCCTTGAATCATGAGGTCCGGTAGTGCTAATGGTTCTTTGGCTGTGAAAAAATGCATGACTTGACATTTGTCAGTATTCAATATCATCTTGCTTGTCGTTGCCCAATCACTTATCCTGTCAGTGTGCTCTTGCAACTGGCAGTGCCGATCTACTTGGTCAATTCGACACACCTGGTATATGGTAAGGTCGTCTACATACTTCAGTCGGTTGTCAATATCAGCAGCGGCACCGTTAACCATAGCCAGGAAAGCAACCGGGACAACTAAGGTGCCTTGCGGAGTGACGCATGTTATAGTTCTCCAGCGACCCATGGTTCCATCTGGCATCTTTACACGCTGCTGTCGGTCCCGCAAGAATGATCGAAACCACTTTGCATACCCGGAGCGAAGTCCCATTGCAAGACTGTCCTGGATAACTGTTGTGTGATCATTGAGGTCAAATCCCTCCTTAAAATGATACATAACCATGGAAAATAATTCATCTGCTTTGTCTAACTCCGTTAGCAAATCATGCAACAACCTAATTAAATAGTGTGACATTGAGGCACCTTTTAGATTTCCGTATTGGCGCTCATCTATGCTCGGTTTCATATCCGCCAGAATTTGCGGAACAATATTTTTTTCCAAAACCTTGCTAAAAGTCGGTGTTAGGCTTAGCGGTCTCAGATCTCCTGGCAACTTGGACGATGTTTTCTTTGGCATAGGGGTGGTTGTTGCTCTCTCCCACACCAATGGCACGCACCCTTCATGCAATGGCCGGTTGAAAATATGAGTAAGTGGTACGGCCAGTTCCACAGAAAATTCCTTTACTAGCCGCACTGGAAGTTGTCCAGTGGTCACAGCCATATTTTCTCTCCACTGCGATAGCTGAAAAGCAACTTGCCACGGCTGTATCTCAGCAGGAATGCTATTGGCAGGCAGATAGCAGGGAAGCTCTTCTGTGCGCAGCGTTCCATACGTTGTGCATGTTTCTGCAAAAAAAACTGATTTACTAATTCCGCTTTTGGTTTATCGTCATTGGCTTCCGCAAGATCAAGGCTCCATGATTTTGGTTTTCGGTTGGTTAAGCTGGCTACTTGTCGGTACCAACAACCTCTTCGGTCAGAAGCAATTATTTGGATTCGCTTCCTGTACCATGCCGTTTTTGCAGCTGTAATCTCTAGGCCTACTTTGGATCTAAGTTTTTGTATTCTGTCCATTTGATGACGACTGTGCGCCCTATTGCGTTTGTTTATCAGTTCTTTGAGGTGCTTTGTTATGCACTGCGGCTCACTTGTCTTGCATTTGTATTTAATTTCAGGGAAGTGCTCTTCACAAGCATTTTGAAGTAGCAGTTCTAGTCGAGCAGCAGCTTGGTCTATATCATTTATTGCTATTATATCTTGCCAGTCCTGGCAGCAAATCCACCTGCCAAAACTTCTGATGGATGCGTCCTTCAAAGGCCGTACAAAGCAATAGCCTTGAGATTGTTCTACTTGTTTTGCAGCCAACCATATGATAGTTTTGTGGTCTGTCGTGTCAATGGGTGATAGGTTTAGTGGTGCGTTTGGATAACTGAAATCAGTCAGTATCTTGTCCAGTACGGCTGAACCTCTTGTGGGTTCCGTAACTATTTGCAGGAGACCCAGTTGACGCGCTAACAGTTCTGCATGAAAAGTTCCGTTGAAATCTCCCACCAAAACAGTTTTTGCTCTTGGCCTTGAGGGTCGAAGACGATCAAGTGTTTCCAGAAGGTGGTCAGATAGCATTTTCCGGCGACAGACTGATGGATTAGGAGGGGGTAAACTCCAGCTCTCATGATGCTATCGGGTTGCCATAGGTCGAATGATGATCCAGCAATCTTCCATTTCGTCCGGGACTTCAATTTTGGGCACTGTGTATGGCAAGCTATTTTTCATGTATATGACGACGACTCCACTCTTACTTTTGTTGACCGCCAGTAAGTTTCTGTCACGTCGTAGTAATTCATATCCGGCTTGGGAAATTTGGTTATCATGGATGGTCTTGCCTAAATGAGTTTCTGTGATAGCCATCGCATAATGGTAGAGGACATGACCGTACTGAGAGAGAGACCTGGCAGCACCTTTCCCACGGAGGTCATGCCCCCCCCCCCTTGAGGCTCTTGATAACTCGTGAAACCTGTAAGTGTGTGCATCAGGTAAAAATGCACGATTGCTGACAAGTTTCGCACCGGTGCGCGTACAAGTTGCGTTGTCTAGGCGTGACCTGTCAATTGTTTTGCCATTTTGTTTGTTACCTCACTGCTAATTGCTAATATATCGAACGAATGACTCGATCCGGTGATCCTTGCTTCCACATACATACGTGACGCGATTGAAACATGTCGATATTTACGTCTTTGCTTTTTTGTTGTTATTGCAGTTGTTATTTTTACTTTCCTGCCTCCGACCATTTTGTCGTTCACCATGTCTTTATGTTTGTGGTGGAAGGTATACGTGCATTGGAAACGTATACCAGCTTAATCTGCGATGAACATGATGACGATCTTGACATAACCGTCGAAGTGCTATATCCGACAAAATTGACCAGTTGGTTTGCAATGTAAGCAATATTTACCAAAAGTTATTTCAGATCTTGAAAATAACGTTGCGAATGACATACCCTTATGCCACTACGTCATCACTTTGTCAGCAATAGCCGCTAGGAGCGCTGGGGGTACTTTGGCCGCACTTCGGGAGCCTGCGTGTTCAAAAGTGGCAGCTCTAACATCAATCTAGTATGATCCATTAATTTTCAGCGTGCCATTGAATCCGTGCGTCATCACTTTGTCAGCAATAGCCGCTAGGAGCACTGGGGGTGCTTTGGCCGCACTTTGGGACCCTGCGTGTTCAAAAATGGCGGCTCTAACATCAATCTAGTATGGTCCATTAATTTTCAGCGTGTCATTGAATCCGTGCGCGGTAATTTCATGCTCAAATCTGCGTGCCCATCCCACGGCTCTGTTATATATTCATGGTCTCTGATTCATGTAAAGGTCATCACAGCTCGACCGTTTTCTAGGGCCGCCCCCTGCGTTGGCCGAACCCTGCGGCCTTGGTTGACCTTTGCGCGGTCGGCAGGCGGGATTGGAAACCAGCCACTGTCCTTCCGGTCATACTCCGGTTAAATCCTGCCAGTGACTCTCAATGTGATGTACGCAGATGGCGTAACCGTCCAGTCGCGGGAGATATTTCCGAGATGGAACGTGCGTGCTTACTTATGCACGCATCCGACCCCGAGTCTGAAAGAGACGCAGGCTGCGCTGTTTATGGAAACAGGAATCTTGAAGTGCTTTAAGACGTCTTAGCACTGCTTGATTTTAGTGCTGAGCTGTGTGCAGTTGAAGAGACGCTGGCTTTCGCGGACGAATGGCACACGGTTCCCTAGGCAACACTGGCTGTCCATCACCTGAACGCAAGCCATGCTATTGACGATCACACCTGACGATGGGCGGTGTCCCCTGCGCGGATCAGAGCTCGAGGGATCCGGGACACATCGGGCTGGTTGGAAACGGAGTGCCGACGCGACGTCTCAGGGGAAAGAGGTCTGCTCTCCTCCTCGCACACCCCGAGCGGCGTTCTCACACCGTCAGCAGGTGCGCTCTGATGCCTGGAGGAGCACTGACAGCGGACTTGGGATCAGGAAAACACGGACGCCTGCGGCACCGCGGGAGCAACGTGGCAGCTTGGACCAGTAAAAGACAAGCTGGATGACTGGGACGAATCGGAGCAGCAGCAGGCAGGAAGTCAGTCTTTGTCACCTCCACATCGGTCATGCGTACTTTATACACAGTTCTCTCCTCCCTTTGCATCAATCAAATCACAATATATGAGTAGCCCCGCGTGCTCGTTTAATGCTGCCAACCCGAAGTCGGGTGCCAGCGTAACTTTGGTCGTGGCGTACAGCGCACACTGACTTTGTATTCTTCCATCGGTAAAGAACGTAAGTGTTGTATTAAACATCCCCAACGCCACACATTTTAGAATCCCCTACTCGCATGGCCCATGATCCTGGCTAATCCACGCTTTGGTGGACTGCCAAGCCAAGTTGACTCTGGCTGACCGCACAGTGCGCTTAGCGTGCGATCCACAGGGAGCTGAGAACACAGGGCTGCTGAGAACACACATGGCGATCGTCTCACGCAGCAGTCAGCGCGAAATGACCGCTGTTCTCGAGACGTTCATGAAACCATCATCATTGGGGTCGCACTGAAAGCTGTCAGAAGTGTAACGGTTGCCCGGATGGTTGTCTGTCGCACGTCCGATGAGAGCGCAGATAGACGTCTGTCAGAAAAGCGCCGGTTGCCCGGATGGTAATCTGTCATCCGCCCGATGAGGGTACGGGTGGACGTCTGTCAGACGTGTGACAGCCGCACGGATGGCTGTTTGGCATCACTACTGGTATCTGGCGCTTTCATGTATCTGTCAGACGTCTGGGAGTTCACGGAGTCTGTCAAATCACGGCCGTTCCGATCGATGCGTACCTGTCTGATATCTGACGTCGCATGTCATGAATATCAACTTAGCTTGCGATTAACTGGAATGTACGTTCTTGTTTTGACGTCTTTAAATGTTCTTAAATACTTCGTTACACTTAAACTTTATTGGGATCTGAAAGGCGAGCGCAGCAACCATTCCATGAGGAATCGCTGTGTCAGCGGTCCTCAAAACGACCAAGTATCGAAGTCACTTGCGGAAAACGTAAGTATCGAACACGCTTGTGAAAAAACGAAACCGATGAAATGGCGTAAAGATAAACTGTTACGTGCATTTGCGAGGAACATTATTTACGCAGATAAGATAGTAGTAATAACCTTATTCCTCGGAGAAAAACCACGAGAATGGAAACATAGACACGTTAATGTTTCGGCAACATGCCTTTATCAGAAGGAAGAGCAGCAGTGTTATAGCAAATTTCGACGCATCTTTATCTCCATTTTCCTTGTCTTTCTCCGAGGAATAAGGCTATTGCTACTGTCTTACTTATATGACATAAAACTAACAAGAAATCGGGCCTCAAACTTGCTTGTCTAAGCAGCATGCACGACACACCAGCAATGTCGTCCTTAACGTTGATGATGCCTCTGAGCTATGGCGGGCTCCGGCGGCCGAGCTCAGCTCTCTCGCCGCACCTCCGGGAGGGTTGCGTGACGGCCTTTGTTGCAGACCCGCCTGATGGGATCGCCTCTGTCGGGGGCCCGATGGCGGGCGGCACAGCTGCGTGCAGCCGTGCTGCCCCGACGGATTGCCTGCAGGCGGGCTGGGGCCGACACCAATCCAATTAGGGCCGACTTCTCGACGAGCCGGATCCGCCGGGATCGGCCACGCAGCGCTGGAGGAGGAGGCGCGACCCAGGTCATGGCCGTGCCACCGCATAGCCGGTGCTCTCCGCAGTCCACCAAGACAGATGGGGCTCGTTGCCACACATATCGAGCGAGTTTTTTTCGGACTGCCTGTGGGCAAACTGCAAAAGTTTTAGCTATTGGAGGCCTGCAGCTTTGGCTCATGTTGAAGGACCCTCCGAATGACAAAGATAGAATAATGACGACCGGATAGCAGTCGACCAACGATTCTAATTTCCGCAATTTCACAAAAAGCGGTGAGGAATCTTACCCAGAAAATCTTAAGCAAGCTTTAATTCAACATAGGGTGGGAAACAACAGGCCATAAGTCACAGAGCGGCACGTATGAAACGCTGCCCTCCTCCACCGCCTACCCCAGCATCCCTTTCTCATTAACGGCAATAGCTGTTTGTGAGCGATTTGATGCTTAAGAAGTGGTTTTGTGCTAAATAAAAGCGGTTTAGTGCTAAATATTTCCAACTTACTTGCGCCCTGCAAATACTTCCTCACTCGACGCAATAACCGTGTCAATAAACGTTCCGAACGCCATACCAAAAGGCTTGAGCGAAAACTTGCCAATAAACTGATCGAGGGCGGGTGGCAAACTTTCGTTACTGGCTGTTTTGCCAACGACAGAAATCAGATGTGTTCTTTGACCATTGCGTTGGCTCGGGACGGCTCAAACTCACCACAGTACTCAAAGATAAGGTCAAACCAACGGCAAAGCCTTGCTTTGTCCGTATTTCACAGCTGTCCCATGCACTTTTTAGACGGGCACGTTTGGTATGCCCAGTGTCGCCTGCGTTCGTTACAGGTAAACTGCGTGAGGCTATGTACATGGTTTATGCCTGTGCAGGCTTTATGCATGCTATATTTTGCATATGAACTTCTTCTGACAGTGATTTTGGAACGAAACATTTTGTTTGGCTTACCATTTCTTCCAGAGGAGATATCGAGCGGTGCCACACCATGGAGTCGCAGCGAGCCAGACCGCCTCCTGTCCTCTCACTCACGCCCTCGACGTAGGCCATGCTAAAATATGCATTGCTAGAGATGTTATCGCCTCTGGCGGACCGTCTGAATGTGCCTGCACCCCCGGCGATTGGTACAAAATCGCCCGCCAGAGACCCATCAGCGCGCTTTGGCTGACCTCGACCGGGCACGGCCGCCCCAGGCAACGTCACACTGGCATGTGATGGCGCGCCGGCCGGGCTTTTGTGGAGATAGCAGCTGCAATGGATCGGCTGAGAAACATCTACCATGGTCCAGCGGGCCTCTTGTTCGGTCCGCAGATCTAGCAATAAATCTCGCTGTTCTGCCACCCCTTTCAGGCCCAGTGCCACGGAGCATGTAACTCGAATCGGTACCACGGAGCATATAACTCG
>NW_023596448.1:36082904-36163459 GCF_011947565.3 Pollicipes pollicipes
CCTCTCCCCCGAGTCAGCACCTCCCTCCCCCGAGCCTCTCTCCACGGGGTCAGCTCCCTGTCGCCGGTCGCGCCGGCAGCCGGCATCGCCTCCCCAAAATCAATGCCGACCGGCGCGGCGCGCCAGGTCCGAATGAGATGTGTCGGCGGCGGCGGCGCGCGCGCGCGCGCTGCGGTCCGCGGTCGAAGACAGCGTCGAGAGACCGGCTGCCGCGTCGGGGCCGACGCAGCGCCGCCGGAGTCGACGGGCGGCGATCAACAGCGGCGCCAGCGCCGTCTCGGGAGACGTCGATCCGTCAGGTAGCGGTCGGGTGCGGGTTCGGTGCGCGTGTGCTGACGCCGTCCGACGGGTGCCGGTCGGGTGCAGGTGGGTGGCGTGCATGCTCCCGGGGTGTGGTGTGGGTGTCGGGGGTGTTTTTGGGCGGGGACGGGTGTGAGCCTGGCCAAACGGTGTTATGTGGCGGTAGTGTGCGGATGTGCTGTTTGAATGTTGAAAGGGTGCTTGGGCAAAAAATGGTAAGGGTTCGGTGTTCGCTACAGCGAACGTTGTTTGTGGCTTTCCCCCGGGATGCCGGAGCTGTTTGGGGTTTAGGGACGCGTCGACGTCGAGATTACAATGCACTCTCTCGGAAACGGCCGACGTATTTTTTGTTCGGCCAAGCTGCCAGTGTGAGCTGGTGATTTAGTACCACGTAGCTGCATTCTTACACTTACACTGTGGGACGGCCATAAATAATGGTGAAGTCAAGAAGTGCTTTACGGTTCGTGACGTATGTCACGTCACAGGTCGCATGCCGACCTATCAGTCAAGAGATAGCCCTTATTTGAGGTGAGATCGCTGCTCTGGGCCGTAGCGTCGGCACAGAATGAGCTCTTGCCCAACAGTTTATCGCTCCCCGGCGGTGCTGACCTGAATGCGCAGGATCAGTGTGGTAGATGGGGCGTCCAATGGGCATGGATGGGGTGCTTCGATGATCTTACTGTTTATATTGCTCCTTGCTAGAGACCCAACTTTGTCCAAAGTGGCAGTCCGCACCGCTCTGGCTAACTAGGCATCTACCTGCAAAATCAAGCCGTATTACCATGCTGAACAGATGTTGCCCGCAAGTGCTCAGCTAAGTGAATCTACATTTGGTTGTTTTTCTTGTAGCAAATTTTATGCACATGGCATAATTGATGCTAGTGTGATCAAATGCACAACCTTGTTTGCCTCACACGAATGGTTGGGCTAAGACAGCAGTAACACAAAGCGCTCCAACTGTGGTATCTTTATAGCACCATATTGCGTCTTAAGCGTTAATGGCTGCTTCCAGCTACAAATCGAAACGAGGGGATGAAATCGAACCTGGGCCGCTCGCCAAAACGTGCCAGGAAATTTTCCCCCTGTACGTCGTCTCAGTGAATCATACGCTTGGTCTTCTATAGCTGTCTGCATCAACAGATGACTTTGTACAAAAAAAGGTGAAGAAATGGTCGATACACCAAACCATGGGGAATCTCCTCAGTTCATTCCACGGTACATGAGCACACATAGTACGCAGCTATAAAAAATAATGGCATTTAACGCGACACTGCAGCTAAAATTGCATATTTCTTTCCGTGTACCTCAAGGAAGGCGGATGCGTAACAACGGCCGTAATGTCATCAGTCGGATTCAAGACAGAGGTTCAGGCTCTGATGTGGCGTTTGCTAAACTTGAGTGGATAAATCATACAACAGCGGGAATGGGCATCACATGGAATCCTTGAAACGGTCCACATAGCCCTCCTGGCACCATTCACCCATGCTTCCTCCCAGAGCGCCACCTCTGCGCCATTTGTGACACCACGTGCAAGAGTGCTAGTACAGTTTTGCTCCAGAACGCTGCTTCTGCCACTCAATAGACATCGTTCACTTTAAGGTTTGCCACAGAAAGCCGTGATATGCTACTATATACTCAATAAAGGTTTCAACGAAAGTAAAAACTGAGCTGAGCACGTCCTAGATATCCGTCCACAAAACCGCAAGTTTCAGAACCATATCGAAGGTTTTATTTACGTCATGATTGTTGAAATGAAATTTTTGGCAAAACCATATGTTCAGGCATCAGAAGAAATGACAGAATAAACCAAGGCAAACATCTTTTTGAACCATGTATGTTGAAAATGAATGTCAATCGCTTTGAGGGTGAAGGGCATCACACGTAAGAGGCCCTTGTTATCGTGGTCGTAAACTATGTACTTGTTTACATAAAAAACCTTGTATGAATAGACGAACCCTGTATTTCTACTATTCGGTGTCAACAACTGTTACACATGTGATGCAAGGGTAATTGTTGCGTACTGTGTTAACCAGTGGGCGAAGTTAGAACGATGAATGCTATACAGCCCTGTGGTCATTTCACTCATCATTGATATTAACTGTGGAGTATGGCTTGTGCATGAAATGAGACAATTCAAGCGCACCTTGACCCCACAATTGGTGTCACCATAATAGCTAAGCGTAGTGCGTTCCAGTGTTTATATAAAGGACCCACCTGGCTTCTGCTCAATGAAATCTGACCAAGCTTTAAAACTTTGGGCAGATATTCGTGATTCTTTCGGTGAGATATTTGCATTAAGTTGTTCAATCTCGTAATTGTGCACCTGGATTAATGGTGTGCTACGTCTACCGTGGGCTTCCATTTGCTATGGCCCTTGCTAAATACATCACTAAACAATTCTGTATGATTGGTTTGTGCGTGACATTGCACTCTGATTTGTGGAAGACATGCATGAGTTCTAGCGTGAAGTGCTCTCTCCTGCATTCTAACATTATCAACCCGTAAAATTCCGCCAGTCATGGTCCAGCACGGCAAAAAGCCCGCGGGCTCTTTTTAGCGGGTCAGATGCGGTGGGTTGGTAGATTACGAAGCTTCCTCCATTGCGCACCCGCTTGAAAGATGAGCAATCACAAGAGTGTCGCATGACTGTTCTGGCACCACTCGCAACGAATAGGTGCAAAGTCGGCGCGCGCTTGTCAGGGACTATGGAGCTAGGAAAACGATGTGAGCGACATGCTGAACGGGGGACAAGTAAGGCAAGTATCGAATTGCTGAAGCCATATTATCATCGTCAGATCCCTATTTGGGTAGTGACGCTGTGCGTTTCGTGCTTTCACGGCTTTCCGTGTGGCTTTTGAGCTGGCCTGAGGCCTGCGGACGCGTGTTCGATGAGAAGTCCGCGGTGTGGTGGGTGCGGCAAGGGCCTACCGGACTCCAAAACACATAGGAGGACGGGAGGCTGCTGTGACAATGGACTGTCGCGGTTCGGAGGACGTGGGAGGAAGTGGGAGGGTGGAAGTCTTTGGCGGCAATGAACTGCCGGGCGTGGGAGGGCGTGGGAGGGTAGGAGTCTGTTGCTATCCGGCTGAGGCGAGGGCCGTGCTTGTCCTGTCGGTGGGTGGCAACTGTGAGCTGGCCATTTGCCATCTCCGGGTGGCTTGGCCTCGGAAGGGGCGCTGCCCGGGCATAAACAGGGCAGGCAGGTGGCATGGCTTCGGCACCGATGTTGCCCCGGCGTATAGAAAACAGACAAATGCCATGGCTCCGGCAGCGACGCTGCCCCGGCGTATAGAAGACGTATAGAATACAAATGTCACGGCTTTGGTGGTGGCGCTGCCCCGGCGTATAGAAGACAGACGGGGCGACAAACGGGGCAGCGCCCCCCCCCCCCCTCCCCCCCCCACCCCCCGGCTTTGGTGGTGGCGCTGCCACGTCGTATGCGGGACGAATACACAATGCACGCACCCCTCCTCCCTCACGGAAGAAATGTGTGCGCTTGTGCATGCTATGGACGAGTGAGCCAAATGTCCGGATGAGATGTTCACACGATCCCCGGCACAGAGCAGCCTTATGAAGTTGATGCTGCCCCGTGTCCGTCCGTGTCCGCGCCTCGTGCCGCGTGTCCGTCCGTGTCCGCGCCTCGTGCCCCGTGTCCGTCCAGCCCCATGTAGCGGACCGGCAGACCCGGTAGAGGGAATCCGTACAGACGGCATAGGAGAAAGAACCTACGGCTGGACAATTTCTGTCCACTCGCTTGGTATTGTTAGGTCTGCGAATGATATGAAAGGCGCTCTCTGATTGGTCTGCACACCGAAGATGGAGCCTGATGCAGCGAGCTGTGCTGTATAGGCATGGGCTATGACATTAGATAACATGGAACGTGAATGGTGCTCATTAGCTCTGGGTCTCTGGGGTCAGGCTATCAGATTAGTTGCCCCATTGAGCAGAAGTGGAAACATCGGTGGCCGGCCTACGACATGGCGTGGTTTACCATGGAGCGACATAATCTATAGCAATCTGCGTTTTGTGTCGACTAGTCTCGCTTTCACCGACTTCATGTGCGATCTGGTCCAAGTCTGTACGTTTGTGTAAAATGGTTACGAGTGCCTTGTATGTAGCTAGCGAAGGCTCAAAGCATAACAAGATGTTTGTCGGTCTGTGCAAACCTGATGTGTTTACAGACCACCATGTATTGACGAAGTACGCAGCGTAAGTTGTTAAGTGCGTTTGTGAGGAACATTATTCACGTAGATAAGACAGGAGTCGTAGCCTTATTCCTTGGAGGAAATTCAGGAGAATAGAAATATATAAATGCGTTGATGTTTTGGCAACCCGCCTTCATCGAAACGAATAGCAGAAGTGAATTCCTTCTGCTTTCCCTTCGCTGAATTCACCCCTGCTATTCGTTTTGATGAAGGCATATTGCCGAAATATCAAAGCATCTATATCTCTATTCTCCTCGTTTTTCTCCGAGGAATGGGGCTATGAGTACTGTCTGGTCTAGGTACATAACATAGTGAAGTTCCGTTCCCACAACCCACTCCTTCGTTTATAGATCGCTTCAGATTTACTCGCGCGCCAGGCCGGGCTAAGCCCTTACCATAATTCACTTCCTGCTGTCAGCCCAACTCAATGCCCCGCACTCGACCCCCGTAGTCTGACTAGAAGTAGCAGTAGTGACACCGATGGACATAGAGCATCGAGGCGGTACGAATGCGTGACCACCGAGAACCTGCAGCTGACGATGTGGGTCGCCTGTACTGTTGACATACCCCGTCACCACATCGTTTGAACTGTCAGTATACCCGACACCACCGCCTTCGGGCTGTCAGCATACCCTGCTAGCACCCCATTTCTGCGAGTGTCAGCGCATCGCGAGCCCATCGGCCGTCCTAGTTTTCTGCTCTGCGGAGGCGTGCACCTCAGAGACCCTTGGTGGCTACCGCCGCCGCTGTCGGGCCGAAGCCATAAATATTTAGAGGCCTTTCAGCGCTCTCGCAAACCGCAGTCGTCGCCCGTTAGTCAGCACCGGGGAGTGAGCTGCCCCGCCTGGCCCCAGCGCTACCCTGGGTAAGGCACGGGCAGTGATGGGGCTGTTATATGTGTGTGTTTGCTTCCCGTACTCATGACAGGGTAGATGCTCACTCAAATAAATGCCAAGGGATATTTTTTTGGAATTTCGGCGGGAGAGGCAAAGAGAGGAGTTTCAAATTTGACCCTGTTTATTCCAGTCAGTCGCTGGCGTTGTTAGTGTAATCTTGCGATTGTGTTTTCGACACACCACTAAATCCGCGATATGTATGTCACGAACAAAACTGAAAATAAGTTTTCAGTTTGCCATGATATCTAAGAACCCGACTGAGAGTGCTTCCTTCGAAATTTTGCAGGCTGCAGCCTTTTTATTGGAGCTAGCAATTAAGACAACTTTTTGTTCCGAGTTCTTCATGCAAACCCTACCTGGAATTCTTCACATAAACCGTGATGTGTCAGTTTAATGCAGGCCCCAGCCACCAATCACTCAGTCTAGTGGCCTCCGCGGGCGTAATTTCGTAAAATGAGTTGAGGGGAGAGGGCTGAGCGGTGGGAAATGATGAGACAATCCTATCAAGAATGCAGTTGCAAAATGGTTCCTACACAGATTTGGCCCACTTTCTTCTCCAAGTGGGGGGAGTGAGGAGGGGGTTGGAGCCCCTGGTAGAGTAAAATTTAGTCCCTCTAATAGAGTCTTCTAGATGCGACTCTTTTGTACGCGAGTGGTAGATGCGACCCTCCGGCAGACGTCTGGTAGACGCGGCCCTCCGGCAGACGTCTGGTAGACGCGGCCCTCCGGCAGACGTCTGGTAGACGCGGCCCCCCGGCAGACGTCTGGTAGACGCGGCCCCCCGGCAGACGTCTGGTAGACGCGGCCCTCCGGCAGACGTCTGGTAGACGCGGCCCTCCGGCAGACGTCTGGTAGACGCGGCCCCCCGGCAGACGTCTGGTAGACGCGCCCCTCCGATACAGGTTTGGCAAACACAGCTCTCTTTGTCACACCTGGTACACTGCCTTCTGGTAGACGTCTGGAGGACGCGGGCCTCTGGCAAACGTCTGGTAGACGCGGGCTTCCAGTAGGCGTGTGGTAGACACAGCTCTCTCTGTCACACCTGGTAGACACAGCCTTCTGGTAGACGTCAGGTAGACGCGGATCTCAAATAAACGTTGGCACGTGGATGATTATGGTAGAGATCATCGGCCCCCCGCCAACGGGTCATGACAAATCGAGTGGCACGTTGATGAAATACCTGGCGGGCAACAGGTAGCGTTCACTAAGGCCACGGCTGAGGGCTTAAGAATCGTAATCGGTGAGTTGCAATTAACCTGGCTATTTGTGTTTGGAGCACTCCATCTTGGCCATTTACACACAAAAAACTGAGATCGCGTGCTTGTGCGACTATGAACGAACGTTCACTTTCCCAGGAGTGAGCCACACTGGTTGCACCGGGATGAAGCTGACTCCATCAGATATTGGGAGGTCAGAGCCAGGGTTGTGTCACCTGATGCACCCAGAGTCAGAATGGAGTCGGGTCTGGAACTGAACAAGATTTCCTTGGGTCAGAGTTAGAGTCGACCGCATTTATTTCAAAGCAATCAGAGTCATGCGGAGATAGCTTCAATTTGCAAAAGTCGGTTGGAATCAGGGTCTAAATTGACTCTGTATCCTTTGAGACAGAATCAGAGTTGGACGTACTCTACTGAAGCCGAGCACAAATCTAGTCACAGCCCCACTACCCACAAATGTACATGCCCAAGCCGAGCAAAACGTCGCATGGGATAGCTACAGCAATACTGCATTGAATCTGCATCAGCGGACTTTGGTACAAAATATCGTTAATGGGGTAAACCAATCAATAGAGAAAAATTAATGAGGTCGGGCTTGTTCTATTCTGGAAACTACGTGCCCTATGCCAACGTGGAAAATAATGCTTTGCGTTCCTTGACACACGTGGTTACACGCTATGGTAACCCATCAGTGGGTACGACCCGTAGCAAGTCAAATGAAGCCAATCGGGTCAAGCATTTCGTGTCCATGCTCCACCCCGTCCTATCAGAAGCTGAACACGCTGCCACAACACAAGCTGCGTCGGATAGCTCCTACTAAACTGCACCAAACATCTCAATATGTCTTCACCATGTGCTAAGGTATATCAAGTCAGGTCGTGGAACGCAAAATATGTGTCCATGAATATTTATCCATTTGGAGCATTTGACTTAGTTTGTCAATGACAGTCAGAGCTCATCGTACTCCGCAAATCTGCATACGTCACATAGGGCGCTTATATATATATATATATATATATATATATATATATATATATATATATATATATATATATATGTGTGTGTGTGTGTGTGTGTGTGTGTGTGTGTGCATCAAACTGGCCCTTTGCAGTATACGGAATTACAACGACGGACTATGTTCGTACGCACATACGCATGGACTACGACGAACTGACCTTCAAGTCATGGAAGTATTTTAAAGTGTACACTTGACGCCACACGTAAATTAATGGGTGTCTGAGACACATATGACCGACATGACCTTCACAACGTTTGTTTTCGGTGACCTATGCAAGCTAAGGCCTTGAAGGTTTCGCATCTGAAAATGTTGAAAACTCCGGCACTGAAAATGCAAAGTTCGACATCGTGTGTTTGGCGGCACGTACGTTATCCCGTATACATACCATTGGTCTTCCGACATCCTCATTCACCTGCATTTGAAAGAGCTATTTTGCTCTTGGCAGCTCAGCAGCAACGAAAAGTGTCTAGGTTTATTCAGAGCCACGTGAAAAAGTGCCCGCATTTCGACTCTGATCGCAGTAAGAGGAAATATACTGACACTGTGCGATAAAGAAAGCAATGACAAATACCGGCACTTTATATGGATACAAACCACCACTGCTATCACAGCAGATAAATCCTTAAACCCAAATCGGTGACCTAAATTAACAACATCCTCAACGAGACGCCCTCGACAGCCCTGTCAACGACGGACAGCAAAGCTCATAAGGCCGGCACGGTCCCAGCCAGCCGTTCATCCCATCACCAAACAGCGACGGGGACGCTGGCCTCCAATTACGGGCGCGCCGAAGCCGCCAGACGGGTTGACACAGAGCGGTGTGTGGGGAGAGCTCGCCCATCGGCGAACGAGCTGATTAATGACAGCGGCGGACGGCGCGCGCGAGCGGAGGTCGGAACAAAGTCTGGACAGTCGTTCGGACCCGGCGGAGATTTGACCTGATGGTCCCTCGACGAGCGGGGAAAAAGTGGCACGCGAGCGGTTGGATCGGCCGGAGGCGGGGTGCTGCCTTAGGGCGTGGAGGCGGCGATCGATGGCACACTGGCGAGAGGACAAACAAGGAGACGGGAAAGACGATCGTTAACATGCAAGCGTGAATACACGAAGTCACGACATTGATGGAACGAGCGGGCCGGCCAAGTGCTGGGACCTGATGGGGACAGCAGCAAAGACCCACTTGGGGAACGTGCGAGGCCTTGAAAAGAGCAATGTATGGTGATCACTCAATACTGGTCATGATGGCAATGCACCCATTGACCATTGCTATAAATGTGCATGTAATGCTCATTGAAAAGTGCTGATAGATCCTTGTGTTAAATACGCGCCAACTAGTGCGACTCATCACTCTCAGAGCGTGAGCGAAGGTTTGCAATGCTTGACTACTTGTCATGTAGTGTACGTGTCATATAATTGTCTATAACATGAATAACAATGGTTCCAGAGTGGATATAACAATACATCGCAAATAGATACTGGTGCATGGCTCCGTGCATTTTGGCGGTTAGATTGCATATCCTGATGGGTTGAAAACTGCATTCTAACAATCAACACTTTGTGGAACGTTACGTTTTTCCAATCCGCTGCGCACGAACTGGTGACAACCTGAACAAGCTGAGGTGCATTCTTCCCCTCATAGGCGTTCGTACTCAGGACACGCTTCTTTACAGTTCAACGACTAACTGAATGGATCATGAGAGAGACGCCTGCCATAGGACGAGCTTATTACCGGGAGCGAACCGGCCATGCATGGCACATTGCGCCTGCATGCCGCGTTCATCACAGCTCATGCGCGGTGCGCCGCCTTCATCATGCAGGGCACGCCACACACATCTCCCTTATCACGGCCCGCGTCGCGCCCCGGCTGAAATACGGGTGCGCCGGCTGCTGAGCGGGCTATTTGGACGGACCAGCGCGCGGCAGTGGAGCGGGGGTTCCGCTGCTGGGTGGGGCGTTCCGCTCCTGGGCGTGGGTCCGCTGCTGGGCGGGGTGTTCTGCTGCTGGATGGGGCATTCCGCTCCTGGGCGTGGGTCTGCCGCTGGGCGGGGTGTTCCGCTGCTGGGCGGGGCGTTTCGCTGTTGGGCGGGGTGTTCCGCTCCTGGGCGGGGTGTTCCGTTGCTGGGCGGCGTGTTCTGCTGCTGGGCGGGGTGTCCCGCTGCTGGGCGGGAGCAGCTGGTTTTTTGTCTCACAATAGATGTTCACATACACAGTCCTATGGATGCACATTGCACACGCGCCTCTATCCTCCCGATCACGCACTGTGTAGCCAAATGAGCAGCGAGCAATCGGCAACCGTGCGATACCACTTCGTGCTTACCACGCAATCCAGACGCTGCATCATCCATTCACCAGCCAGTTTCACATGTACCTCTCGTTCCACCGCTAACCTATTATTCCCTTCTCATTATGTGCGCATGTCATCCTAGTATGAACACCATATTGCATATGTGAGTGATAGAGCCGCTCTGGTGTCCGTTGTAACGGGGCACCATTTGGCCGCCGGGCGTGAATTCTGCATCGGACATCCGGCTACTGCACATCACAGCACAGCGGAAGAGAGCGAAGGCCTAGCTTCCGGCGAAGAAGCCTAGTGACGGCTGCCGGTACCCGCTCCGACGCTAGGGGGGGGGGGGGGCGTGCCTCTGACCAGCGGGCGGTCTCCGCCCGTTCTTTGCGGTCAGTCTTTGCCCTACCCTTCGCATGGCACACGACGCCAGGGATCGGTCTGTGACCTACATTTGCAACCCACTGCCAGCACGACGTCCGTGGTGGCAGTGTCCGTCCGTGGCCAACTCTGGCCAAGCGTCGTCGCACCAACGCCAAGCACAACAGACTGTTGCTGAGCCCCCTGCCGGCCGTGGGCGGTGTGACGGGCCGTGCCCCGGGTCGAGGCGACCCTCTGGGGCCCCAGGCGACCTGCCGATCGCTCTTCACGGCTGACCGAGCCAGCGTGTCGCGGCGGGGTCTGGTCGAGAGCCGGGAGGGGAGCAGCACATCGCCGCTAGCCCCAACGCGCTCGGCCGTGACAGCGGCGTCGGCACAGGACCGCGTCGTGGAGCCACTTGTCTTGTCCTAATCTGTCGCCAATTTGTCGACCGGCCGACAACTATACTAATCTGACGACAACCCCTGTAGTTGCATCACGCAGCAAATGACACCGGATGTGAACCGTTCATGATATCTTCACGGTCGTTCATCTTTTACTTGATATTTTAACCATAAAACGTTGTCAGTTTACCACTTACAGTTGCTAGGAAAACACCATCAAAGAATTGCAGCTTTGCCTTGATTTCTGATTGGAGTTAACTGTATGCATTACTATAGTCGCCACTAGACAGAGCGTCGATCACTGCACATTCCTAAGCGTTAACGTCACAGCAGATGCCGTATGGCACAGCACTTATGTCGGTGCCTCGTCTTATTATCGGGAAATAAGCAGCGCTCCATAATTTAGCATGCAACGCTGTCCTGTAACAGACGGCTAAAACCATTCAATTACCATTACAGCCAATACTGCAAGAGGTTGCATGCACGAATACATTTTCAGGAGCCTGATGCTGCGAGAAGATTCACCTAGCGCGAAGTACCTGCGTTATTGACGGAGCGATTCTGTTTCGTTGCAGTGCTGCCTCCACCTCTAGACGCCCGCCGAGCTCGGCGCCGAACGGGCGACGCCTGCCGGCCGGACGCTAGGGAGAAGTCCTCGCGCGCCTCACGAAGTCGCGCCACGCCTCACGTCGTCGGCTCCCGAGCGCGAGCCCTTCCGCTCCGGCCTGCCGCCTCCGCCTCCCGCCAGTCGCCGAGCCGCTGTCAGCAGTCTACTGCCGTCTGTCTCGACGCGCGGGCGTTGCCAGGCAAGCCCGCCTCTCCGGCTCCCGTCTGTGCCGGATGTTCCCTGATTTCCCGGCCGGAAGCGCTGATCTCCGGCAGCCGCCGGAAGCTGCCGAGACTGAGCCTGCTGGAGCGCCTCCGGCTCCTAGACGGCAACTGTTGCTCCGCGCGAGCGGCCCGCTGAGTGACGTCGTCGCTGTCTAAGGTCTTCGACGCCTCTGCCCACCGGTGATCCTGGCGACCGAATTTCGTCACTAGGTGGACCAAGCTGCTAGTGGAGGTCCCGGCACTGGTCATCGCGCCGGCGCTTCGCCTGTTAGGACGACGTCGCGAACGCCTCGGCCATGGCGTCAGGAAATCCGTACCAGAACTGCACGGTGCTTCAGTTGCTGGACAACGATACGGTCAACTGTCTCCAGGTGGCGCCAAGCACCGACCCCTACAAGGTCATCAACGCCATCCTCTACGCCACAGTGATGATGATCGGGCTGAGCGGTAACACGCTTGTCATTTACGTCATCCTGCGCTACAGCAAGATGCAAACCGTCACCAACTTCTACATCTTCAACCTGGCGGTGGCGGACGAGATCTTCCTCATCAGCATTCCCTTCATCCTGACCACGATGTCGCTGGGTCACTGGCCGTTCGGCATGGTCATGTGCAAGATCTACTGGACCATTACCAGCATCAACCAGTTCACCAGCAGTCTGTTCCTGACGGTGATGAGTGCGGACCGCTATCTCGCCGTTTGTCACCCCATCAGCTCGACCCAGTGGCGTACACCGCTCGTGTCCAAAATCGTCTGTCTGACGGCCTGGACGGCCAGCTCCCTGATGGTGGTGCCGCTCTTCATGTACGCTGCCGAGTACGAGGGCCAGTGTAACATCTTTTGGCCGGAGGACATCGGCGGCGAGAAGGCGTTCACCCTCTACACCTTCGTCATGTCCTTCGCCATGCCCGTCATCCTGATCCTCGTCTTTTACGTCCTCGTCATCCACAAGCTACGCCATGTGGGGCCGAAGAACCGGTCTCGCGAGCGCAAGAAGAGCCACCGCAAGGTGACGCGGCTGGTACTGACCGTCATCACCGTCTACTTCTGCTGCTACCTGCCCTTCTGGGTCACCCAACTCTCGATGACGCTCAGTAGCGAGGCGCGCGTCCGCCACAGCCCCGTCATGGTCTGCGTCATCCTGCTCGTCTACACGCTCACCTACTTCAACAGCGCCGTCAACCCTATCCTGTACGCCTTCCTCAGCGACAACTTCAAGAAGTCGTTCGTTAAGGCGTGCCAATGCGCGCGCCTACCCGACGTCAACAACGCCCTGCAGGCGGAGAACTCGGTGTTCCCCCGCCGCACGGGCGGCAAGTCGGTCGACCAGCGCGAGATGGAGGAGCGTGCCATGTCCGTCGACCCGAGCACCGGCCTCACGGGCTTCGGCAGCCTTCCCCTGTCACGCTCGCTCAACCCCTGCAGCCTGGCCGAGACGTCCAACGGTCACCTGACCCTGAAGGTGCCGGCCATCGGCTGAGGGAGGCCGCGGGGAGGAAGACGGCGCGTCCCGCGAGGCTTCCAGCGGACGGCACGCGCTGCACGCCATCTGAGACGCGCCGCCGGGGCAGTCCAGCTGCTGTGGGACGCAGCGAGGGTTACGGCGGTGCCGAGAGGCGGCCGGCGGGGCAGACGCCGGCGAAGGCTTACCGACCTCTCGGGTGATGAGCCACGCCTCGGTGAGGCGCGGCTCGGACGTCTGACGCTGCGTGGTGACCGCAGAAGCTGAAGGCGTGGTTGTTGAAATGTTTTAGTGCCCTGAGGGCATGTGGCTTTTCGATGAACAGATATTGTGGTTTGCGAACAGACATTGATTGACACTGGCTGTCGGTGTTGCGATGGTAGAGTGTTCGCTAAATGAAGGAAGTGTGGATACGCTGGAGCTTGACAAGCCCGCACAACTGCTCCCTAGAGACTCAAGGTTGGGTGCTAACGGGGCAACCTGATCTACCACCAATTTTCTCTGTGATTACCGGAAGTATGGTGGCAATGGATCACCATCCGTTAGAAGCTGAATGGGTCATAGTGCAATTAACCATATGGTGGCGGTTCTGTACAGAAAACAGCTGTTATTTTGTAGCGGAGCCTGTCAGCCCGATGCGCCAATTTTGTAATGATTACTGTACGTGTTCCGTGGTGTACAGACGTTTAATGTTGTAAACTCACCTAGGTTATGAAACGAACGCTTTCATCATTGGTGGTCCGTTTTGGATGAAACTAAACATGTTTCCTCCGGAACTGGCGATAGCTTTCATTCACTTTGGCGACGTTCACCACACGTCCTCATCTAAGATGTAACTCTGTCACCGTCCATCGTTCTGAACGGGAGTTCCCAAGACTTCAAGGTATTGGGCCGAGCAAGAAGTATTGGATTTATATAATTCGAAATTGTTGGTACCTGTGGAAACGTAGCGTCATTTGCATCAGTCTCTTTCCAGTTCTTCATCCCTTCCGTTGCGATTCATCTGCACCGTTTTGACGTCTGCGTTGATGGCGGCGCACCGACGCCTTGTCGTTGATGATGGCGACACGACTACGATGTGCAGACACGTGTTCACTCCATCACAAAGCCAACGCATGCCTGGCAATTTACAACAGTAAGGGGCGATTGATGGCGGATGGATGCCGCAGGAATTCTGACTAGCACATAGGAAGGAAACAAGCCAAATGAAGCTCTGAAAGTGATACGATTTCCCGCGTCAAAAGATGGAGAAACGGCAATTGGCAACCAATGCACCAGCATCGGTAGCCCAAATCTTGTAAATGCCCTTCGAACGTGACCGGCGCGTTGGCATAGCCATCCACCCCTGAAATGTGGCCATGAGGCCATAGTGAAATGTGTAGTGTTGGCGTTGTTTATGTACTTTTTGTCGCTTACTTCAGAAGCTATATATTCTTGTAACTGTTGAGCGATGTTAGGGTTCTGCGTAGGGAAGGGAAGGTGCTATATTCAACACTTGTTAATCAGAACATATATTGTAAATGCTGTCGTAACGACCACAAACGCCATTCACACTCTAAGTGCTCCGTTTGTAAAAGTGGCGCATGGTAAACGAGGAAAAACGGCGTCCATTGTTGTGCTGGGTGTTGTAATGCATGTCATTGCATTATGTATGAGTGTTTTCGGAGTTTCGGTGGAATGAACGAGCGGCGATCGCCCTTGTTGTTTTTTTTTTTTGCCGAGCCGATGATGTGGCTTCTTCCTTTGCGATGAAGCAGGCGCCGACGCATCCGGCAAGTGGTCGTTAGTGTTGGCCCGTGACAGCTGAGACATGCCGTCACAGAGCGCTCCCCGCCATGTTGCCGGCACGTCAGGGGTCTGTGGACAGTTCCTTTAAGGCACATTCCCTAGAAAGCCATCGCCCAGCGAGGCAAATGGGGCGGAAGTCCGGCAAAACATGAGACAGAGTGAAAGAGGGGGAAGCGAGGGAAAGAGCGAAAAGCAGAGGTTAACGAGCTGGGAACTGGGGCATCACTCGTGCAAAGTAATTGTATTGCCAATGGAGACCGAGGCTCTTTGTCAGTAAAATCGCAAATGGCCGTTAAGGGTATTGGTGCACCATTGATAGTTCCAGGCTGGAAGTGTAGTGTTTTTAGTTTTTACGTGCTCTCCCTGATTAATAGCACGGCTTTCTTTTCACTACAAATACCAATCTCTTTACGCCGTAATATGTCGGCGCCAATGTTAGCTCTAACATAAGGGAAGTGAAGAGCGATGACCACCTGATGATACCTCCATTATGAATGACTATCACTATTATGAACACGGTATCGATCACTGGCAAACAAAATAGGAAGAAAGAAAAAGACAAAAGAAGACAGAACGTAATGAATGACAATTTTGCACGCGTTCCGGATTTGTTGGGGTTTACAATTCATACGAAAGATACAAATTCAAAGCCTCGTTTGGTAGGCCCAAATCCGTTGGAACAGACTTCGATCCGTCAAGATAAGGATCTATCAAGATCCTTGATCCTTCAAGATAAGTGAGCCGCCTCAGCCGAACGCACCCCACGTTCAAGATCAGTGAGCCGTTTCAGCCGAACACACCCCGCGAGCAGCATCCGTGGACGCGTCCGCGTACCGCACCGCCGGCAAAAACTCTGTTGCGACGCGACCCGGCCAAACCGTCAAGCCACCGTCGCCAAGCGACCCCCCATCGGGGGGTCGGGGAGGGGGAGGGAGCCAGTCCCAAACGGCAGACGACCTGGGGAGTCGCTACCAGCAACGCCTCGGGTCAAGGCCGGCGTTGTTTGTGCCTTTTGCGGAGACATAAACCTCGCCGGTTCTCCGAGAGCCTTTCGGTGGCGTGAGCTCTATGCGCGGTCTGGTTTTAAACGGAAGGTACCCAGCTTGGGAAGGCTCAGATACGATGTCCCAGCGAAAACCTGCACGCAGGATGTTTTTAAATAGAGAAGGCGACTACACCTGCACCCGCCGCTTTTCGTCATGACCGCACGCATTTTAAAACTACAGCCTCGCGTGTGAAGCTAATGCAATTAAATGTGGCCAGAGAGTACACAATTAAGGCGGAGTGTCATAGTCGGTATGCACGCGGGCAGTTCCAACGACACAGCGACGCCCGCATAATTTCGGTACGGCGTCCAGCTAATTAGCCGCCGCTTTTAAATTAAGGCACGGCTATCTGAAAGCGTGTAATTGAGCTCGGCGAGGCCCATGCAATTTCCGCAGTAAGACATCGGCTTTTCACGGAAGGCCCTTAAAGGTGCACTACTGGGCGTTCAAGGCTTGAATGACGCGGAGCTTAGGCTTCCTCATCGCGTGATATTTAGCCCTTTTAATCGTCAGAGCAAAAGCAGAACAGGAGCACAACGTTATCTACATGTCAGGACGTAGTGTAGTACTCTACACACATTGGAACTCAGCATGTGTTTCCAATGGTGTTCACACAGACTTTTGTTAAGCGCCTCGGACCCTCGTCAATCGTGTTTCTGAGCGCCTCGGGCACATTCGGTCGCCATCTTACACAAAAATTCGATAGCCGACGCGCAGGTCGATGAAGATCTTTACTACCGCGAGGAAGAACACGCCAATACTCGCCGATATAATTTTTGAAAAAACTGACTCGGTCGATGGCAGCATAATAGTCTCCTGATCTTGATGTGACTAATAAAGATGCGTAAGTATAAAATATGGCAACAGTCAACAGAACGGTTAAACTTTCCGCAGATGCGTTCCAGGGTAAAGTTTTGGGACGAAACCCACGGTATGTGGCGGCAGATGGGACAATTAAAACCTAATTCAAACGATTTTACCCATATGGTGTCTATTCTGGTGTTCTCAATCAACTGCGTCTGTATTATATATATATATATATATATATATATATATATATATATATATATATATATATATGCATGCATCTCTCAGAACGTACTTAATGATGAATACGTCAAATGTGTGGAGTGTACACTATCTTGTACATATACTGTAATTTTGCAGCATTGCAACAATCGCCTGGAAAATGGACGTCGCGTCTGTATAGTTGGCCACCAATGGAACCATGTATAATCCCGTCGTATTTTTTTCTACCAAATTTGCTGGCAGTAATCCTAGGGCCTATTGAACATGCCGAAATATTTTGCGGTTACGCCGAAAATTTGTCAGTATTGCTTTAGCACTTGATTACAATGCACTGCATTCAGTGGCACCTCGCCAAACAACGTTGCCGTTTCATTGCAATTTTATTGAGCTTGTGTTACAATCAGTCGTTAGTGCTACATTCGATGAGACCAATTCGAATGAAACTGGGAACATGTATGTATAATCACAGAGAACAGGTTCATCCCGCGGTTTCAAAATGAAGACGATTTCAGTTTGCCAAGTTTCAGGACGAAGCTGTTTCGAGGTGAAGGCCAGTGGGTACATTTTTGGCGCAGACCCGGCCTCGCACGTTGCGGAATGTGGGGCACTTCATAATCAGTGCGCCGAGAATCGGCGCATCGACAATTTAATTGACGTGAGTTGGCGATCCGGCTTATTTAATGCATGTGAGATGACGATTTGTCTCACGAAATCTGTGAAAAAGTTGGTATTGACGCCCACGACACGGCCATTAGACATCAGTCGTCAATTCATCAATCGCGCAATGAATGGCATCAGAACTAGAAACCGCTCGCGAAAGCTGTCGTTCTCGAACGAGACTAAGATCGCTGGAGGCTTTCATTAGAGCAGCTAACCCCACTACCAGCGTAGCCTGTTTCTAGCGCAATGATGAAGATCTCATTAAGAACGTCCATGAACTACAAAATCTGGGTGACATAAATTGAAGGACCGGGAAATCTGCGCTCCAGTTCAGCATCAATCTCCGTAAAACACATGGTCCCACATGTGGGACCACGTTTTCGACGGAGTCGTAGTCACGTTGCCAGGACACCAGCGATGCGAATACTCGTCCCACACCTGTCCCGGCACGGGTGGGGACAAGACTGGGTTCCGCTTTCACCTCTTAAGAGCCAACCTCAATGGCCAGGCACGGACGTTTACAACAGCAGATGACGGCCGCCTCTTCACGCCCAACACTTTCAGAGAAGTTTCGCAGCCGTCCGCTGAGCCCAGGTCCCCACATGAACTCAGAGATCCGGCTTGACTTGTTAGCTTTAAAGCAAACTTCTGGCATGCCCCATTTCAGTGTACCTCCTGATATTTTCTTTTCCCGACGGGAAAATGACGCTATGAGTGGTTTCTCAATCCCTGACAAACAACTGAGACATTTAACGATTAGTCCAGAGTACGGTCATTCCATCCAAGACGCAGGTCGTAGTTTGTGTCCCGTTTGGGCCGAAATACCTTTTAGGATGGGCAGATAAGATCAACTTCGCGGAGAAATTCGCTTCCTTGAAGTCACAGATCGATCAGTTAGCCGTAGGGGCGCCTAATGGGCCGTATATATATATATATATATATATATATATATATATATATATATATATATAAATATATATATACATGTGTGTGTGTGTGTGTGTGTGTGTGTGTGTGTGTGTGTGTGTGTGTGTGTGTGTGTGTGTGTGTGTGTGTGTGTGTGTGTGTGTGTGTGTGTGTGTGTGTGTGTGTGTGTGTGTGTGCGTGCGTGCGTGCGTGCGTGCGTGCGTGCGTGCGTGCGTGCGTGCGTGCGTGCGTGTGTGTGTATGCAGCGAGAGCGATGGACATCATAAGGTCAGTTGGCAAAAGCAGCGTAGCGAAAGAATCCCCGGTGTTGCTGTCGTTTTTACCTCTTTTTTCCGTGATGAGTCTCGTTGTCAGCGCCGTAGCAGACACTAATAAAGCGGCTCGCTTACTTTGGCTCGTGGGAGCTCAGGATTGACTGAGCGCCATCCTATTACGCCTGGATACGTCTTCAGCGCCTCGATGCGTCTTCAGCGCCTCGATGTCATCAACAACAAATGTGATCTTGATGCTATGTTCCAAAACCTTGAGCGACCCAGCAACCCAGAGAACCTTGAGAGACTCACTGTAGCTGGGCGTCGATCTTCATGAGGCACAAATCAATGTGCGTGAGCCCGTGCTGTCCAGTTATAAACCTAAGCCAGAGCCACAAAAACGGCTAGCCGGTTAGCCGCCGGTGCTTGTCCAGTTAGCCAGTCAGCCGCCAGTGCCTGGCCGGTTAGCTGGTTAGCCACCGGAGCTTTGCCGGCTAGTCGGTCAGCCGCCGGAGCCTGGCCGGTTAGCCGGTTAGCCGCCGGTGTCTGGCCGATTAGCCGGCTACCCACCGGTCCCTGGCCGGTTGGCCGGTTAGCCGTCGGTGCCTGACCGGTTAGCCGGTTAGCCGCCGGAGCTTGGCTGGCTAGTCGGTCAGCCGCCGGAGCCTGGCCGGTTAGTCGGTTAGCCGCCGGTGTCTGGCCGATTAGCCGGCTACCTACCGGTCCCTGGCCGGTTGGCCGGTTAGCCGTCGGTACCTGACCGGTTAACCGGTTAGCCGCCGGAGCCTGGCCGGCTCGCGGGTTCGTTGCTGGTACCTGGCCGGATAGCCGACGACACGAAAACCGTCTAGCCCAGCTAGCCTCGCTTAGTTGCAGCTGTGAAAAGTCAGCATTTTTAAAGCCATTCACAACGTGGCTATTACGGTTTCAGGTAATGGTCATGTTTCGAATTGCATCCTAAAGTGCAACATAAAAAGGCACACGTAAAAGTACACAATACAATATAAGGATACGAGGTCAAAGAGTTAATACAGACCTATCTATGCACTGTGAGATGAATCAGACCAGTGGCCAGTGGTCATTGGTCAAAATCGCATTACGTACGGAGGTCTTAAACGCGCTTAGTGTTGTGAAATCATAGACGTTCGATGGCGGGCGGTTCCAGGCAGCTGCGGTCCGATGCGAAAACACCCGCTGCGTGGCGGTCAGTCGGTGTCTGCGCAGGTGCGGCTACCGCTGTCCGAAACGTGCGTTTCACGGGTCGAAACAGCGGCGCGTGAGACAAAAAGCTAGAGAACCTCGCGAGGCGCGGTTGCCTCCTTCAGCGCCCATAACACATAAAGCACGCTGTAGCACTCCATCACTGCCTCGATCCTCGGCCATCCAACTGAAGTTAAGGCCGGAGCTACATAGTGGCGCTGTTTTGGAGCCGGTGATTACTAGTACAGCAAATGTTTTTTTATTGTTTTTCAATTTGCATAGTTACCATATTATTTAAATTTTGCGTGGTTGACTCACAGCCGCCCCACCCCGCACACACAGGCAGTAAGTGATATAACAGAATGCACACTAGATGATGACTTTGAGAAGATCCGAAATAAAGGAATGACAGAATCTGTGCAAAGAAGCGAGGTCACCATTGCGTTTTTTTCGGAACGCTTGAGACATGGACATCCCATGGCGGACCGAAGTCAACTAAGACACCGATTATGTTGACCACTGATCACATTTGATAATTGTGACAATTTCTTTTACCACGTTTGGTAATTTTGACCAATTTATTTTATGCTTCTTGAGGCACACACAGTCGAACCATTCACTTTAAAGTAGAAGTCAGCAAGCTTGTTAAAACTTTGCTTGACCCAACGAGCATAAACGCAGTTTTTTTTCGTTCATTTGGAGAGAATCAGCAACGCACTTGTACTGAAGCTCACGCATGGTAAGTTCCAGTCTGGCTTTGAGATCGGCGAGACCCGGTCCGTCAGGGGGCACGCAGATCACGTGCAGGGCGCCGTCACGGTAGCAGATGAGGCGGCCATGAGTCAAGTCTCCATATACATCGTTGGAAACAAAATTGACAGTCAATAATTAAAAATAATTAATAAATTAAAATATGACCGACGATCGAATTCTGGGGCACACCGCATGATTTGGGGAGACTGAGCACACCCGCTGCCCTTGACCACTCAGATAACCCCTAAACTGTCCCACATCGGTAACTCTGGAGCCCCATGATTTGGGGAGAGTGAGCGCACCCGCTGCCCTTGACCACTCAAATAACTGCTAAACTGTCCCACATCGGTAACGCCATACAAAAATAGCTTGGTGAGAACGACGTCGTGGTCGAGGCTATCGAACGCCTTTGACAAATCGATCGTCTTTACCGACGATACCAGACCGTCAGCGTTGGTTACCGGGAGCGTTGGTTACCGGGAGGCATTCGACTGGGGCGGACACGGCATCCTCGGTTGCGTGGCGCGGCCTGTTGGTATACCGGGGTGAATGCAACAGCCCTGTCGTGATCAAATGTTCCGTTAGCTGTTTGTCAGTTACGTTTTCTAAAATCTTAGAGAGCGCACTAAGCAGGTATATGGGTCTATTATTTGATGGCACATCAGGAGCAGCTAACTTCGAAAGCGATACAACACATGCCGTCTTCCAGCCATCTGGGAACACTTTGGTCACGAGAGACAGGTTGATGAGTTTTACAAGATGAGAACCGGCGGCTGAAAAACATTCTCGCACAGCCCGCAGTGGGACCCCACCCAGGTCCGCCGCCGGCGATGTGCTCATACGCTGGACACACCGTCACAGCTCTGGTAGCGTCGCAGGTCGGAGCGAGAAGCCAGTGGCGCAGACGGTGGCCGATCTGTGGCTCATGGAGTCGGCGTTCACCGCGCTCCACAGATTGGCTTTGATGCGGTGTCCCGCCGACAGTCACACCGTGACCTCTGGCCGACAGTCGCACCGTGTCCTCTGGCCGACAGTCACACCGTGACCTCTGGCCGACAGTCGCACCGTGACCTATGGCCGACAGTTACACCGTTACCTCTGGCTGACGGTCACACCGTGACCTCTGCCCGACAGTCACACCGTGACCTCTGGTCGACAGTCACACCGTGACCTCTGGCCGACAGTCACACCGTGACCTCTAGCCGACAGTCGCACCGTGACCTTTGGTTGTCGATGGACTTCACGTGCAGCTGCCTCGCTACCGACTTCTTCAGCCCGGGGATGTTTT
Organism: Pollicipes pollicipes; assembly: GCF_011947565.3. Classification (NCBI taxonomy): domain Eukaryota; kingdom Metazoa; phylum Arthropoda; class Thecostraca; order Pollicipedomorpha; family Pollicipedidae; genus Pollicipes; species Pollicipes pollicipes. The sequence goes on from NW_023596448.1 coordinate 36,104,822, forward strand.
AATTACGGAGACAGAAAAGAACTGAATGCCCTGCCCGATGCCACTTCTTGATGCTCAGCGATGCCCGATGGCGCTGCTTGATGCTCGGTGATGCCCGACGCCGCTGCTATATTGCCCATGCCCGATATTCGGCGATGGGAGTAATGTAAGTCGCTTTGAAAATGATGTAATCCGTACTGGTGCGTTTGCCGTGAGCTACCAACTGCCCTGCTTTCAATTATGAATGTGCGATGAACCAATCCACATGCGCTTTAACGGAACACCTGAAAAGACGTGCAGATGCATGGACATCTCCTGATTTCAAGCTCTCCGTCACCGATATAGCCTCACATGCGGTGAACACACCACAGGAAAAGGGGCGCCAATACCAATCTACATATGGTTTGGACGACCCCAATTCTGCCTCGATCTTCTCAGCGTTCTAGGGATTTCTTCTCACACCAACACAAGAAATGAGGTGATCGAACGCTGTCACTCAAGAGCTGTAAAAGCTTCCCTATAGACGAGAACCATCCCACGCTCGGCCCAGTCCGTCAGTCTCGCTCCGCGCTTCCAACGGCACTACATTTACAACACGATCTCACCACGACACGCCACTTGCGATACTGTTGCTCACAAAGGCGAACAGTCCATTTCCAGCGCGATAGATGCATCCCAGCCTGTCTCAGCCCAAATGGAAGTTGTTTACGAGGCCCCATTTCAATGACGTCATTATGTGCCTCGCCAGCGTTGGCTGGGAGCTTAATTGTGATTGGCTCCGGCCGTCGCCAGTCATCAGGCTTAGTGCGACGAACCTCTACGCTCTTGAACAAATATTACGCAAGTTTAAGCCTGACTTTTATCTGGCCAAACTTGTTAGAATCAGATAAAGTGGTGCGATTCTTTCGAAGAGGAGCCAATGAACGTCACGAACGATGATGTAGTTCGCTTCAACAGGCCGTGCTGGGAACATTAGAGTAGTTAAGAGAAAAGTTTTGTGACAAAGTTGGTGACCTTTTGGTGGTGTCTATAGCATTTGATGTGACATGAAAGCCTTCATCGCTTTCAGGCGCAGTGAAGGCCATCACAGAGAATAAAAGCCATGATAATGCCCGTGCATCACGCCGATGAACGTTGGACTAACAGCGAAAGCGATGAGTGGGCTACACTCAATAGTTCCACCTGTCTGCGGCTCGTTCAAACAGCTTACATACATGCGGTTACCCAGGTCCGGCTTCCTGTCGAGCGGCGGCAGCTGTTAGCGGCTGTCAGCAGCTGCGGCGCGGTGGCCCGGCCGGCCGCTTGCAGAGCCACGGCAGCTGCCGCCCGCTGCCGGCGGCTGGTCCTCCGGGTGCCGGTGGACCCCCGCTCCGGTGGCCAACGCAGTCCGAGCTGTCTCCACCAATTGTGCCGCCCGTATTTGTGCCGCGTTAGTGAGGCATCTGCTCGTTGGAAGGTGGCCTCTGGTCCAGTGCTGAAGTCATTTCTTATTTTCTTGCGCGTGTTGTCATCTTCCATGTCTGATAAAGATGTCGCTAACTTCACCTCGTAACGCATGCAACTTCGAGAGCTTAAGAATGCATAATCAAGTTGTCCTAACCCTTCCCTTTACTTCCCGCAGCTCACGTAGCGCCTTATGTGCCCCATCTGATTATAGCTTTCCTACGGATGTTTTTGGCAATCATTGATCCGTTACGATATGTTTAAAGGCATCATTCAGCTTGGACATCGTAAATGCAAAAAAACAACAATATTTCAACGACCCTGCTTGCATCCAACCAGCGCTTTCCGGATAATCCTTGCCCCTTCTTCAGTTTTGGCCAGGCAATGATCAAGGCCGTGTAAAGATGATAGAATCGTCCGGCGATTTTATCGCCCCATCCGCTCAACGTTGCGTGACGTCACTGGGCCTCATCTCAGCTGGCGCTGCGCACGGCCCGAGCGTTGCGTGATATTCCGAACTAATTAACCGCTCGACTGTTGGTTTCAGTCGTCAGCTTTTGCATGTGAACCTGGGAATGAAAAGCTATTCTTTTAATGGATGACACCGACGACGTTGACTGCTGTAATCTTATCAAAAAGTGACCTTGGTATGGCTTCGGAAATAAATTGACCTAGACTGCAACTTCATCGTCCAAACTAAGTGGAAGCGATGGTGTTGATGCAGGGAGACAAGCTCACACACTCAGGCTCACCGTTCTCCCCTTTGTTGTCGCCAGTTTTTATGTCATCCATCCGCATGTGCTAATGGTCCTCAAGCCAGGCCAGCTTGGAGGTCAGACAGCCAATCTGGACGCCCTGAATGAAGTTGGCCGGACTGCGTATGATGCATTGATTGCAAACTGCGGAGGTTGGCGTGATGTCTCCAAAGCAGACCTCGGGTGCAAAGTCGGGAGACGGCTCCCGCTGTGACCTCAGCAGTGTACATACAGAGCCCGGGCTACGCGTACTCAGGTGACCCCAGTCTCCTCAGCACGCTTCACACGCAGTTAAGCTTATGCGTATCAATGTGGTCACTGTCCATTGATACCTCGGCAGGCTCCAGACAATGTGGGCCGGGCGTCCCGCTGTGACCACAGCAGGCGCTCTGTACAGATCGAAGGTCACGCGTGACCGCAGACGACCGCTGTGACCTCCGCAGACCTCATACACAGTTGACCTCATTCGTTCCAAAGTGGTATAGGTCAAACCACAGTCCGGTCCACGCGTCTCAAAAAGGTCGTTGCCATCCCAACGGGCTCCACACACGTGGATTGGTGCGTGCGTCATCAAGCGGCCGGCAGCCCGCCCCCTGTCATTCGTCTAAAACAGTGAGAATAGAAGTCGCTGCGTTTCGGTCCTCCTCAGTCCCAGACTCCCAACGTGACGTTCGTTTTCAAACAGCTCCATGCCGACGTCAGGGCACCCCCGAGGACGCGGCTAGGGAGTGGCCAGACCTCAGGCCAGGCACCCCAGGGGCGACACCAGCGCCATGCTCAGCACGGCTACATACGAGACATGCAAGACCACTCACGCCTCACGAGACACCTACGCCTCCTCACTCCTGTCACAAGAGGGCTGTGACAGACTGTCTGGTATTTCAACCACATCACCGCATCACGGCGAGCATCAGGGGAGTGCCGAGATAGTTGCAGCAGGTTACCAAACATCAGAGCGGGACCGCGCCACCAGCACTGCGCGTGGCGTGATGCTAGTTGCGCCACGCCATCATCTAGATCGCGCTGGTGGCGTCAAACGATCCACAGCCGCACGATGCTGGTCCGTCAACAACGGCCGAACACAGCGTATTAGAACGGACAGCACCACAACGGACGGCAGCGACAGCGATGAACCCACACGTCCTGGTGAGAACATTGGTCGGAGTCGCCCCGTGCTTCCACAACAAGAATACAGTGTCTGGTGGAGGGGGCAGGCAGCTGAGTCCATCGGCTCACCCCAGACCGCTCCATCGAGGTCGCCGGCACCGGACAACTCCCGCTCCCGCCGGTGTACCAGCCGCGGCTGTCGGCGCTCCAGGTCCCGCCGGCGCACCAGCCGCGTCCGTCGGCGCTCCCGCTCCCGCCGGCGCACCAGCCGCGGCCGTCGGCGCTCCCGCTCCCGCCGGCGCACCAGCCGCGGCCGTTGGCGCTCTAAGTCCCGCCGGCGCACCAGCCGCGTCCGTCGGCGCTCCCGCTCCCGCCGGCGCACCAGCCGCGGCCGTTGGCGCTCCAAGTCCCGCCGCTGAGGCCCAAACATCGCCGGCAGAGCAGCGGTCCCGGAGCTAGCGAATCAATCGACACCGGCGAGCCAGGCCGAGCCAGCGGGACACCGGTCCAAGCCGGCGGGAAGGCACGCCCCGCCGCTAGGAATCACATACGTCATTCGTCCCACAGATGTCATGGCATACCTCAGCTGTAAGGCGTTAGAAACACTGGCAGAAACACGGCGCCCTTGAACAAAGGGAGTGTCCCGCAATTTTTGACTTTTCACTCATTGTTACATCAGCGTCCTACGATTTTGTCAGTGCTTACAGCTTTCTTGGAATTTTTCTGGTTAGCTCAGAATTCCGATTTAATGCAGGCCACCCCGTGGGAGAAATCTCATTGGACTCCCTGCGCACTACTATGCAAGTAACGCATTTCAATTGCGCTGTTGTTTCCAACGTATGTGTTCTGTAGTGCTAGCAACACTTAAGTTACGAAAATGTTCGTGTATTAAATGCGATGAAAGTTTGAAACATGCCATCCAGAAAAATACATGCGAACATGAAGCTATTATCCAACGAATCCATCGAAACGTGCTATTGAATCAATTCCAAATGCAAAATAACTTTGCACATGTTTAGAGGTATACGCGGCAACAATTAGTTGCCATGTGATATAATATCCAGAAGAAATGCATCGAAATCGTACAGAATTGTGAATGCATTGCATGTGTTCTTTGTCAAAGATCTGGATTATTTATCCGCGGCTGAAATGCAAAACCGGTTATCTATTATTCTTCCCTTGCCTCAGAGAGATGGGCATGTCAAATTGTATGTGATTTTTAACATTTTTCCTTATGTGCGTGTCCAAGACTATAGAAACAATACGGGTGCCTGAATCTCTTCTCATGAATATCATTGTATGACCAAGGGTGAAGAAAGAATAGAGATTATATCGAATGCTCCTGTTGAATACAAGCAAGGTGGTTGAAATATGATCTTCGTACAATGAATCGATAGATATGCAATAAAGATGTACCATCGACGGACACGGCCAATGAAGATGCCGGCAACGTTAATGGCGGTGATGATGGATATGACAGTGGCGATAATGATAATGGGGACAATGGAGATGATGCGGGATGTAGTCACGGGTCACTACGAGCCTGCCAAGGAAGGCAGGCTCTAAATGTTCGCGGTGGGAGCCCTGCCTGCCCACATCAGTGTGGTGCCGTGGGTCGCAGTAAACATAACATACCTCAAAATTTAGGAGCAATCTCCTTTTTATGTCCAAAGCGTGAATTTCTTCCATCCGTTGGACGATGGCCTTTTGAGGTACGCCGCCTTGAAGTGGAGATAACAAAAAAATTTTCATCTGCCACCGAGAACAGCGTGACACAACTGCAACGCGTGTCAAGGTGTGTTAACACATTACAAGACACATTAGCAAAGTTCCTTGTTTTGGGTGTATTTATGGGTTAAAATTAAGCTTACAAGTATCCAACTTCATGCGGTTTGGTATTCACCACATTTGGGGTGTAAGTATATCAGGAATGCCAGCAGCTCAGTGTCTTAATGTACTGGACATTTGAGTTTGCGCTACCGGAAACTGCGAAAGTAACAGCCTGGACTTTCGACATAAACAACATCAAGTCCATTACACAATTGTGATGTTCATGCGGCCTAAGCGCAAACGAAGGAATAGCGTTAACCAAAAGCCCACTAATATCAAAACTAGTTCACCTTCCGCCATGCACAAAAATTCCCGAAAATCATCTGTGTCAGTTACAGTCCGGCATCATGAATTAAACATGGCGTGAGAGACTGCCGAAGGTTGCAGGAAACTACCGTGCCAGCCTGGCGGACGGCGGACGGGGGCAGCGAACGTTAACGTTGCCGTTTTTACGCTTGTATTGTGTGAGAGCTGAAAACCAGGATGGGCGAAGCGAGTGCGATGAGGTAACTTAGCTCGGGCACGGCTTCTGCAGGTCATATGCCAACCACATAATCTCAGAGATATGTTCAAATTGAGATACACAAAGCGAGGCTTTAAAGTGCACAACCTATCGTACTACTATAAAAGTACATTAGGAGGTGCAGAAAAAGATTCTTTGACACCATGTATGTCTTAATTGGCAGAGCACCTCCATTCCGGAGAAAGACATGTAATCGTGTGAAACTAAGCACGCGTTTGACAATGCGAATAACAGCAGAGTAAAACTTAATCAAAAATAGCTTTTAATAAAACACAGATTGCAATGCCTTTTCATCAGGCATTTAGGCCTCACAAGCAGAGCACCGTCACAGCAGAAAGCGCTACTCCAGAGGGTGGCTGCGGAAAAACCTTAGAACAAAAGCGAAAGGAATTTTTACGCCGCAAATGAAGCGTAAGGGTAGGCTGCCCCCAATGTCTGACATCTTGGCTAGGGATGTCTATAACATCGCCAAAAACACTGCAACGCCCAACGCGACAGGGAGCAGGGAACACCAAGGAAAGGAAACGAAATTCACCTGAACTATATTTATATTTTCCACGTGTGCGCCAGATCAAGCAAACGCGTAACCTTTCCAATATCAGACATTGGTCGGATGTATTCCAGCCAGAGCATGTTTGCATGTCCAGGATATCGTTGACAGTTCGGTGTGGTTGCTTGGCGACCGCATTGATGCACTGATGCGGCATTTATATGCTCGCTGACTCGTTCACATGTTCTGGAATGAGGTCTTTGATTGCATCATTTTCCATAATCGCCCGAGATAGGCTAACCACGAGGCTCAGATGGGCTGACTGTGGGGCCCAGATGGGCTGACTGTGAGGCCCAGATGGGCACCCTGTAAGGCCCAGATGGGCTGACTGTGGGGCCCAGATGGGCTGACTGTGAGGCCCAGATGGGTCGACTGTGAGCCTCAGATGGGCGACTGTGAGGTTCAGAATGGCCTATTCAGCGCGATCGAAGCGTCATCTGCGATGAAGCTGAACAGCTTCATCTCCACGGGGCCAAAAAACTTACTGGGCAAACATTATCTACATGTTTACCTAGTGTACTAAATAGTGCTGTAGGTCCACGCCTTAAAATCATACGTGCTCAGCGTTGAAGAGACTGAAAAGTAAGTTGCTGTTGATTGCCTTATGGGGGTGACGTCGCTCAATCGTAACCGGACTGTATTTGGCAATAGCTACTTTTTACACTTACGCGTTTGCCGCAGACTGTTGGCGTTTGCTTGAATACGTTATTGCATGGTATAATGCGTATAGACAGTATGCTACATGCTACAAGAAAAGAAAACAATAGTGGCGTAATAACAGTCTGAACATGGTGGTGCTGCCCAGGAAGCATCATCATTCTTGTATTCATTGTATGTATGATGTATGATGACCTTCCATATAATGCATGACAATATACACACATATATATATATATATATATATATATATATATATATATATATATATATATATATATAAGATGTGATGCATGCTCAATCATTCATCATTATGCCTGAATGCGTGTTATATTTTGTACGAATTAAGCATTCATTGGTTTTATGACTGTGTGCTGCAGGACTGCGTGAATAATAAAATGAGAGAGAAAAATAATATTTTGTCGCATTCACGACGTTTCAAAGCCTGGTAACACTATAATTTGACAACGTCGGGATTTTGCTATCTTCACCGCCCACGGAAGCTGCAGCATTAAGCCAGAAATATTATTAGAATACTCTGAGATTCCACATCATGTACCGTACAATGGTGGTTAAATTCTTCCAAGGCCCCGGGGCGGGAAAATTAACGTGCGATGAGTAAGACTGAGTAAATGAAAGGGGTGCGTCTCATTCGCCTGAAATGTTTTGCTCCGCCTTCTAGAAGAGCTGCAATTTGACACGAGCGGATTCATTCACCGCCAAATTCAGAAATAATTTTCCGGGCAACAAAGATGACGACTCTCCGACCGCTGCAAAGCAGGCTGCCGCAGCCGGATTTCGCTCCACGCGATTTATGCATCACTCATATTATGCATCCATGACGTCGTACATCGGCGACTGGTGCCCCACATGTGATGTAAGTTTAGAAACGATTAGATTTACGATGCATTAGACGTTACTTGATTTGTTCTAAATTCATGAAACTTTGAATTTCTGGGTTCATCGTCGGGGGCTATAATCCGAGGGGTCCTAGCTTGCGTTTGATTTACGACGGACGAGCCTTGCATGGGGCCTGAGCTTGTTTCCACTAAAAAGACTTATGTCATGTGTTGCCCTCTTATTATCTATATGTACATCACCCCAGAGCCTTTTTAACTCGATTCCGGACAAGCGCAGATTTCGGACAAGTAGATTGCGCCCACTCGGTTTTTTGATGGCTGCCACAAAACGGTTTGGAGAAGGTTGCCGAAATTTTTTGGCGTGTCCTTCATATTGCCTCCACTTTGGGTACATAACATGCACAGGCGCGGTTCCAGAGCCCGCAATGTGGACGTACCTGCAATTAAATCTGGCGATCATGTCAAGACGGCGGCTTTCCACAAGGACACGCCCTGCCCTCTGTTAACAGGAAAACTGATACCTCCGGTCAATGAAATAACTACAATATGAGTGCGCCTATTGGAGTATAACAACACTAGCTTAGAAGTTAGTGTTTCCCGAGCTAGGCGAAGAGGAAGTTTCCGAACATTGTGGCATGCATTTTGGGCCACCAATGAAATGATGTGCAGTATGCTTTTCGGTTAGCGTTAATAAATCTTTGCACTCATCGGGGAGGGCGGGGGGGGGGGGGGGAGGCGCAGAATCCCCCGTCCCTCGCTTGGTATAGAGGTATTTCGAAACATGTGAGACAGTTATCAATCAAACCATCACCCGGCCGTGAAACAGTGCACCCTGCAGCCGTGAAACAGTGCACCCTGCGGCCGTGAAACAGTGCACCCTGCGGCCGTGAAACAGTGCACCCTGCGGCCGTGAAACAGTGCACCCTGCGGCCGTGAAGCAGTGCACCCTGCGGCCGTGAAACAGTGCACCCTGCGGCCGTGAAACAGTGCACCATGCGGCCGTGAAACAGTGCACCCTGCGGCCGTGAAACAGTGCACCCTGCGGCCGTGAAACAGTGCACCCTGCGGCCGTGAAACAGTGCACCCTGCGGCCGTGAAACAGTGCACCCTGCGGCCGTGAAACAGTGCACCCTGCGGCCGTGAAACAGTGCACCCTGCGGCCGTGAAACAGTGCACCCTGCGGCCGTGAAACAGTGCACCATGCGGCCGTGAAACAGTGCACCCTGCGGCCGTGAAACAGTGCACCCTGCGGCCGTGAAACAGTGCACCCTGCGGCCGTGAAACAGTGCACCCTGCGGCCGTGAAACAGTGCACCCTGCGGCCGTGAAACAGTGCACCCTGCGGCTGTGAAACAGTGCACCCTGTATTCCTGAAAAAGACATACGTTTGACCGATCGGAAATCACTACTGGATCGCTGTTAGCGGTGGAATTTCTGCATTTCTTTGCAGCAAATTGATCACTAGTGGCTCTGTTAAGATTTAAAGCGCTGTGGTCAAGACCGGAATGCATGATGACGACTGGGTGGCTTTGTTCGGAGAGGATATTTATGACGAAGGCTTCTCAGCGCAGCCATTTTTTAAACGACAATGTGCGCAATGCATTGAAACAAACACCCCGAGGCACTCGCGGTCAACCTATATGCCTGTTGACGACACTATAAGTCACTCTGACATAACCTCAAAACGTATGCACCACACGGGTGACCACGCTGAACCCATGCAGCGAGCCGACACATTAAGTTCCTAGTCCGTGGAGACGTCCAGACGTGGATAACATGCAGACAGCGGACGACATTTCAGCTGTCTCGATGCGGAGGGACCTAGGCGAGCGGCGGGAGGAACACGAGCGGCCGAACTACAGACAGTCTGACCGAGCGGCCGAGTCTGACCGACAGTTTGGCCAACAGTCTGGCTGGCAGTCCAAACGAGCGGCAGAGTATGGCCGACAGTCTGGACGACGGTCCGACCGACAGTCTGACCGAGCGGCCGAGTCTGGTCGACGGTCTGTACGACAATCTGAACAAACAGCTGAATATGGCCGACAGTATGGCTGACAGTTTGGCTGACAGTCTGACTGACAGTCTAAACGAACGACAGAGTGCGGCTCACATTCTGCACGACAGTCTGAGCAACGGCCGAGTCAGGCCGACAGGTCAGGTTACTGAGACGCGGAATCTTGCCGGGGGATGGCCACCGGGGATGGGTGACTGCCCGAGCTCGGCATGTGACGCGTTTGCGATGGGGAACGACGCACAACCGTCCGATGCGCAGTCTTCAGACGAGCAGGACTGTCCAGGCTGACAGTGGAAGGGTCCCATTACCATGCAATGCTCCCAGTGGAGTCATCCCGTCCACCGTCATGGAAAGAAATAGGTGTTGGCATGCTTAACGCAAAACGTTTGATCAAAGTCATTCGGTATCACAAAACCAACGCACATGATACGTTGTCGGACGGACAAAAAAGTAAAAACACTTAAGGATCATTATTACGACATCTTCCGCATCTGATGGAGAGGAGCAATGAGACAACCCAGCACGGCATTGTTTTGAGTGACGCAGCACCGTTCAGGCTCAGCCAGCCTCCCAGCTCGGCTGTACAGACGGCGTATCCGGGACGAAAGCACACGCCAAATTTTCGCCGCCTGCTCAGCACGCCCTGTCGGGCAGGGCAGATCTACGGGTCACCTGTATGCATCCGCTATACCAGGAGTTCACGCCATGAGCGAGCTCCGGCAGGTCATTGGACGCCCTCGGTTCGCGACACGCGGCCAATCACCACCGGGAACCCCGGAGTACCTGCCGCTCGTCGGCTGCCGCGTGACGTGCGAAGGAGCGCTCTCGCGCCAACTCCGGGGTGCATGCTTTCTTGTACACCGTTTGCTAAGGACGTACTCTACCACTGCGCTTCAGCATGATGACGTCGCTTATTTGGCAGCCGGGGCAGAGACGTCGCGCAAAACACGCATCAGTGTCCCAGCTGCGCATCAGCCAGTTAGCGCATCAACTGCACACCCTCATGGCGGTGGTGGGCGACACCGGGTCTCCGTGGACCGCACCTGCCGGAGCTGCCGGAGCTGCCAGAGGCTGCTCGCGAGCCAGGCGCGGCCGGCGGCGAGCGCCGCGGGGGTCGCCCCTCCCCCGCCGGGTCGGAAGCGCGGCGCCGGTACCGATTCAGGCTAATGACCACTGAGTGGAGCCGGGGCGGGGAGGGGGTCCGTAGATGATCGCACTCTCCTTATCGCTAGCGGCGGGCTGGTGGAGCGTCCCGCCGCCAGCGCCCGGCCGCGATCAATGCCAGTCGGCGGCACCGGCCGGCGCGCACACTGCCCCAGTCTGGGCAAACAGGCAGACGGGGCAGACTGTCCTAGTCTGGGCGGACGGGGAAGACAGGCGGACTGTTCTAGTCTGGGCAGACGGGCAGACAGGGCAGACTGTCCTAGTCTGGGCGGACTGGGAAGACGGGGAAGACAGCACGGCGCCCTGGCTGAGGATGACACTGGACGGCGGTAGGGACATTCTGGCTAGCAGTCTGAGTGGTGAGGCCGATGGACGGTAGTGGGGACAGTGTGTACAACAATCTACGCGAGGAGGAAAGACGATAGAGGGGACAGTATGGATTTCAGTATGCGTGAAAAGGACGACGTACAGCAGGTGGGATAGTCTGACCGGTACTCTGGCTAAGAATGGATACTGGGCGGCAGTGTAGGCAGACTGGAAGACCCTAGACGGCAGTCTGCTGGCTACGAAGGACACTGGACGGCAGTCTGCTGGCTACGAAGGACACCAGATAGCAGTCTGTTGGGTGCGAGGGACACTGGACGGCAGGCTGCGCGGCTTGGCCGGTCTGGGCAGTACACCCCGAGCCCGGACCGATAGGGCCGGTCTGGAAAGCGGCTTAGGCAGACTCTGGGTCACTCCGGCCACTCTGGGCAGCAGCCTCGCCAGACTGGGGCGGTCTGGGCGGCATCTGCAGCAGACCGGCGTGACCCGGACGGCCCTCCAGCGCAGCGAGTCCATCAGCAGGCCAAGGGAAGCCTAGGCGCACCGGCAGCTTGGACAACAGTCGGAACCTCTGCATGGAAAACAGTGCATCTACACATCAGGTAGACCGACCGTCAGCCTTGACGGAGATGTACAGCCTGGGAGATTGGTATGGGCGTGATGGTGGCATTCCTGTCGCATGCGCAATGTGGGTATAAACAATGCGGGCTGAGCGATTTCATGATAGATGGAAAAGTTCAAAGACACCGGGCAAAGGGGATGGATTGGACAGTTGGTTAACTAGACGCACCATAGACCTCTTATTTCGAACTTTACGTAAAGTGTGTAGAGAAAGGGGCCAAACGGACAGACCAATATCAGACGAGAGGTCGGCCCGCCATCTCTCGCCGGACGAAGACCCCCACGTCGGGTGGACGGGCGCACCCAGCACCGGTGACGCAGTTACGCACCGGTACCGTGATAAAGTACCGCAGCACAGTACCCGGTGACTCGGCCCATCAGCCTGTCTCGCCGGCAGCTCCTTAATGAGAGCGGCTGCACAGCCAATCACCGCCTGCCAATGCGACCAAGTGGAATGCTCGGCAGGGTAAGGCGAACAGCGCCCCGGCAGCCGGTCCCGCACACCGAAGGAACCAGGCGACCGACCCGAAAGGACCAAGATAGGGACGGGGGATACGTCACTCTCCCGGGAACCAACGCACCAGCAAACGCGCTGCCCGTCAATCAACTTACAAAAAAAAACAAACATGTTGGCGTCGACTGTGGGTGGAATGCGGATCCGGTTTCTGCTGCCGGGACACGGCACCCAGTTTCTGCTGCCGGGACGCCGGATCCGGTGTCTGCTGCCGGGACGCCGGATCCGGTTTCTGCTGCCGGGACACCGGATCCGGTTTCTGCTGCCGGGACGCCGGACCCGGCTTCTGCTGCCGGAACGCCGGTTGGCTGATTATCACACCAGCTAATGGACCACGGACGCGGCCCCCAGCACACTGCAGGGGTGGGGGGTGGGGGTCTTCACAATGATGTTCTCCGAGTCGGGAGGCTTTATGAACAAGTTAGATCTTAGCAGTCATCGAACTACGTCTTGCCTTTGTTTATGTGACAAAATTGCAGCAGCGAACTCGTGCGCATTCAATTGCTTGAGTGACGTTTTTGACAGGAAATGGGAAGCTGGGATGAATTGTGGCCGCCGTCGAAAATTCGATGAGCAAACAGGCCCGACTCTGACATGTCCTAGCTCAGCGACTTGGGCGTAGCCGGGGGAGGGAGGGGGGGGGGGGGGCGGGGCACGGGGGGCCAGGGTTCTTCCTGAGTCGGGAGTTTGCACCAGATGCGGGGCGATTTTGCAGGAATTCAGTCAGAATTTTCATGAGTTTGAAGAAAAAAGTGCATATTCGCCCAGGAGGAAAATGCTGGCTACACGTCTGTTAAGTGATGCGGCGAAGGCCTATGGCACCGGCGGACATGGTCAGTAGTCTGGACTTCTGAACCACTCCCAGCTCTGTTAAGTGATGCGGCGAAGGCTTATGGCACCGGCGGACATGGTCAGTAGTCTGGACTTCTGAAGCACTCCCAGCTCAGATTCTGCTCTGCCAAGGACAGCTGTTGACAAGGCCATATTTTCAGCGAAATGGGCGCTTATGGTTAGATTGAACGCGTGACCAGCTTCGCTGAACTGGAGCCCAGAGAAGACGTCGCTCGCAGCAGACCCTCCGTTCCCCGCGGCCAGTGTCTGTCTGTGAGGGTATATATATTTCAGCGGGGGGACATGGCGTCAACCGTCGTCAGCGTCTGTGCAGCGCTTCTATTGTCGGGACGCTTTATTATCATTCGTATTTCAAGGACACGCGCGGTGGAGAGGTGTAAGACTGCCATTTCGCAAGGCTGTAGAGCAATGACCTGAGTAGGACCTGAGGAGCAGGACCTACAACGACCTACGCAATGACTTGTCTTTGACAACACAGTACGCTCCACCGGAGCTGATTCCGTCTCCGACTCCGACTCAGTGCATGCGATTTACCCCGACTTCGATTCCAAGCAGCGCAGCACGGTTTTTGCCGACCCCGATTCCGACCGGACGATGAGGGTCAACTCCGGAACTGATTCCGTTGGAGCAGGACTTGTTTAAGGTCACTTGCTGGGATGATTTGAGCTAGTCGAATTCCGGGTAACAAAGCAGCAAAAGCTGATAATTTGGCCAACCTTGCTGTCATACCAACAGTTGCACACAGGTTTCATCTTCCACATTTTTCATAGTTAGAACCAAGTTCATGCCCCGGACTGCAGAGTGAGGTCGGGTTTGGTCGGTCAGTATGAACGTGTAGCATTTTTGTACTGGCTCCATGCTCAAACGGGGCTGTCATATATCATATCCTCTAAGGAAATGTGTGTCTGTCTGCATGTCGTCTTTTGCTTTTGCCCGTGTGCAGTTTAAACAAAGGTCAGCAAGAGCCTGAAATGGTAACAGCACACATGCACAGGCATGAGGTGGGCACACATGTGCTGACTACTCGGTACGGGGATTGATGACTGCCTTGCGCTGGTGGGAACATTAGTTTTTAATCCCATAATTTTGTCATTAATCATATGCATTGTGAAACAAGTTGAACGGTAGCAAAAGCTGTCAAAAAGGCGTTTGATTTGTTGCACAAGAAACGACGAATCCGGGTGTCTCCATTTGCAGGACGTCGATTACCGTGAATAGCACCAGTGCACACGATGTGGGATCGCGGATCGCGGACGATTGTTATGATTCCCGTGAAGATAACTTATGCAGCGACAGAGGGCATTGGGAAGAGTTGTATCAGCTTTTACTCTGAGCTCTTCTATACTATAACTATCGAGGATATGACTGAGATGCGTGCATCTGCGGATAGCTGCAGTCTTCAGGTACGTATGCCGGGCAACGCTTGGGAGAGCGCTACTTCGGTTTTTGGTATATGACCTCAGAGCAAGACCTGTTCAGATGATACAACCTATTTCCCCCTGAGGTAAAGCGTACCACATGCTGTGGGAAGCTTCATTATTTTTTTGCGTGAAATGGGTTGCATCGCCACGGGGCTGAACGTGTCACGATATGTTAACAAAAGACACTCGTCTCTGCTATTTTTAATTATGCCTGATTGTGACCTGACAAATATCTGTATTTCTTAACCAGTCGGCGTTTAGTTGACAACTGCCGCCACCACGTTTTCGGTTGCTCAGGTAGGAATGATGCATCTACAAAGGTAACGAAAACTCCGATTTATTGTCTGGATGACAATAGGTCATGGCAATTGTGTCAGTCAGTTGCTAACAGTAAATCAGTCAGTGGCATCATTGTCGGTACATTGCATCACTAGCATTCCACAT
The DNA here is from genome assembly GCF_011947565.3 of Pollicipes pollicipes. NCBI lineage: Eukaryota > Metazoa > Arthropoda > Thecostraca > Pollicipedomorpha > Pollicipedidae > Pollicipes > Pollicipes pollicipes. The sequence continues at coordinate 36,119,879 of NW_023596448.1, forward strand.
GCACAACTAGTACAACGTGTACCGCCCGCCATCTTGAAAGGAAGTCCGCGCCGCCCCACAATCCTTGGCAAGCAGAAGCCAAATGTTCTGCAGCATATGCGACGCACGTAATTCCCACCACTTGGTATAGCATTCATCTTAATATGGCTATGCCGTGAGAACTTAACCACATTTCCACCGGTTGCTAGAGCCTTAGCGATATGCAAAACGTGTATTTGTGGAACTTATCACGAGACACGTGCTCGTATACAGCCAAAAGTACACTGAACGCCAGAGAGGGATGCTGTGCGCCAGCCAAGTGACAGCCAAGTGACGCCAGCCAAGCTGTGCGCCAGCCAAGTGACTCCTAAGTCACTATCACCTCACTCAAGCTCTGGAGTCAAGAACGGCGCCTGTCGCACGCTTTTAGAGTAAATCGCAGTGATGCCACTGGGACGTGATGCAACTCATGCCACTCTCCCCCACTTGACGCTATCGGAGATGTCGCGTCAAAGAGCACCCAGCATACCGTAAGCTGCGGATCAGGCTGGAACTGTGCGATATCGAAGCGTTGCGACAGTGGTCAGATGGTCATAAATGCGGCGACAAAGTTGGAGACGACATGGCTGGCTTGAAGTTTCCGGCATCCAAGAAAAGGCGCGGTGATAACCGATAACCGAGCACAGGACGTCACTTGGACGCACGAGTTCACTGGTATTATGAAAGGCATTGGTGGGTATTGGTATTGGTACCTTGGTACCACCTATGAAGCATTTATCCTATTATGAAGTATTAAGACCTATCTATTAAAGGTCCGGCTCGTTTTGTTTACTGTGCTTTCTAGTGCTTCCAATCCGCACTGCATGGCTTTGGAAGTGCCCTTATGACGTCTCCTGCCATTCATCACACGCTCTCGGCAAGTGATGAGTAGATTCGTTTTTTCCGCGGCCGACTCGGTAGCGGAGGCATGATTTTAGCCTCGTAAACAATTAAAAGTAAGATCCAATTTCTGTGCACAGAGACAGGGGTGTAAGCACATTGAAACCGTGGGGGCACATGTCCCCACTCGCCAACGTAACTTGACGTTGACGTAAAGCTTCCAGATGGGCACACCAAAATAAAACCAAGCCCATGTGATGCTATTTTACGGCGCGCAACGATTCGTGCGCGCCGGTGCTGCGCTGGTCTAGGTGTTCCGGGCCCATTTCTGAGTGTTTGAGATATGACCTCAGGTAACCTCACCAATCGTGAGAAAATGATTGCGTACTGCGCTAGACCAGGTGCGGAAAGGAGCGGCAACGGGGCCGTGGCACCCCAAGACGGCCAACCGGCCAATAAATGACGGATCGCTCCACTTCAAAGAAGTTCTTAACAAGTTTAACTGCAAGGTAGTTTGTTGTAGAACACTCATTGAAACACAAAAAGCAGAATCCGACAAGTTTTGGAAAGTCGAAGCACCTGTTCGTACTTTTACAATTTCCTCTAAGCCGATGTGGTATCCCCATGGTGGTGTTTTGGATCAAACACTGACTCTGAGACTTCAACAGCAATAACGATTTGAACGTGGAAAACAGTGGGCTTCCTGCGTGCCGCATGACTTTATACGGCCCAAATTAGTGGTCAGCTACAAGCCAAAGCCTACTGTATTACCTGATTACTTGATTTCTATGGCGTGTATATATATATATCTGATTTCAGTTAAAAGAAATGCGCGGCAGATGTGAGCCCGCTGCCTTGTCTAAAAATCGAGGCAGCGGTGTAGTTTCCTTTCAAAATGGGTGGGGAAGGGGAGTGGATTCAGCCACCTGAACTTTGGGAAGAAAGAGGGTCAAATTTGGAGAGAAGCCTATTTATTGGCATATTGTGGGGTTAGGTTGAATCATTTATCACTGTTCAATCCCCTCCCCCAAGCTCATTTCATGCAACTACGTCCCTGAGTGAGGGGCCAATCAGTGATTTTGCTGTCGGGCTGATTGAGTTGCCGAACCCCGTAAGGTTAAGCGTACCATGCTATTTGTAGTAAGCTAATGGTGATAGGTTCCAGGGCCCGCTGAAAGCCGGCTCCGGAACCAGTTATCCCCATTGGGAGTTACCCCCATCCATTGAGTTATCCCCAGGCTCACTCACCACTAGGCCACTCTCCCTATTTGATGTTGGCACGCGAGTCGAAGCTTCCTGCAGAGGTAAGCCTTGGTGCCCCTGTTGCAACAAACAGCCGTACCGTAACGGGTTATGTTGGCAATCTCTGCGCCAGTTTGCGGCAGGTGCACCACTTTGCCATCTCCGCATCCGATTGCAGGCATGGTCGCAACAGGACATTTGAAAGCAAGTTGAATGAGTTTTCATTCCACCCTGGCGATACGGTACATTTGCACAGGGCGGTTGTGCCCGCCGGCCAGTATTACAAGCTCCTGCGGTCCCGGATAGCAGCCACGGTGGTGCGTAAGGTGGGTGACCTGAATTTTAAGGTGCGTCTCGAGGTCAATGGGAAAACGATTATTGTGCATCACAACGGGGATTCTAGGGACACCATGGAGAACAACGGAACAACAACGGAGAACACACGTAGGTGTGCACGTGAAAGCGTTGACATGACGCAATTTACGCCGCTTCATCTGCCGGCCCGATGGAGACACGGACCAGACTCCCACTAGGCACCCCGTGCGCCCCCCCCCCCCTACAAGAAGGGGGGGGGGCGGCGACGCTCGGCGTATCGAACGCCGACTGGATTGGCGGTCCGGGCCGGCGGGATTGATTGGCGGCCAGGGCCGTGGCCGCTCCCCCGGGCCGCCGGACGCTCCGGACAGCCGGACTCGGCACCAGCGGTCCGACGCGAGAGACGAGCCGCGGCCGCTCCCCGGGCCGCCGGCCGCTCCCCGGGCCGCCGGCCGCTCCCCGGACCGCCGGACGCTCCGGACAGCCGGACTCGGCACCAGCGGTCCGACGCGAGAGACGAGCAGTGGCCGCTCACCGGACCGCCGGACGCTCCAGACAGCCGGACTCGGCGCCGGCGGCGGTGCGAAGCGAGAGACAGGTCGCGCGCGACCGCGGCCGCCGAGCCTACGGCCGCGTGCATCGACACAGGTGCTCCCAGGGACCGTGGAGCGTGCACGTTTAGCTTTTGGTAGCAAAACTGGTGGGGGCCCTACCGAATGAGTACCTTCAATTTTAACGCCAATTATAGGAGCCCTTTTATGATCTACGTCCAGGACAATGCTTGTAGGAATTCAAATAAGGAAGCAATTAAAACAATGACCTTAACTATACACTACAAATAGGACACTCGGTCGGCGCTTTGCCATAAAGTGACGGTACGTATGCACTATGTATTGTGACGCAATACACCTGACATGCAGCACGCATCCTCATCAGGCGTCGTCCTACACACGCGTCAGCCGCTGCGCCGGCATCAGTAGCTATACATAACCCACCCGAACGTCTCGGATATGTCTAGACGGCGGAAGACTGACGGCAACACACGGACACACACGAGCACACGCGACGCACAGCGTGGCCGTCCCACGTCCGGCAACCACACCTACATCAACACGCGCGCGCTTACTACCCCTCTCCCTCCCCTCCAGTCGCTCTCGTCAACCACACGACACTCACGCAACAGCAACAACAGTGCCCTCCCCCCCCCCCGCTCCCAACGCACGTAAGATTTCGCTCGAGGCGCAGACAGAGCGCCACGCGGGTAGGTGGGGAACAAGGCGGCCAGCGCACGCGGCGGAGAGGGCGGAGCCGCGCGAGCAGCGCGGTTGGCGCGCGGAGGAAACGGTCGGTGCGGGCGCGCAGCCCTGGAACAGCTCGTCTCATCCGCGGTATTCGTACATGGACAGAAAGGTACGGAACGAAGGCTTCGCTAGGCAGCATACTCACCTACACTGCAGTGTTCATTGCAAGCGAACACGCACGATTCGTGACGTCAGGTTGCAGCACCGGCTATTTCGCATTCGTGTTCACACGTGTTCTAACTGTACACATGGATCAACCCTGTCAGCACCCCGAACGGAAGCGTAGCTAGAACAAATAAGACACGTGAGCGAAGTGAAATCGGTGAGCAGCGAAAGCCAAGCCGTGCGTAGCAGAGAACCATAGACCACCACCCCGGCTAAATTTTAAACCAAGCGCGCATCTCAAGCACTCAGACGAGGAGGTCTGCCGGGCTCCCCCGGGATCAAGGTTACTCCCGGTCAGACCCAACAGAGCGGACTAACGAGGGTCTGGCCCAAGACGGACCGGACCCTCTCGGGCGGCAGGATCGCGCCCACGGCAGTGGATAAACCGGCGGCTACACCGACCGGCCAGGCAGCGGAGCAGCTGGAAGTGTGAGTCCCAACGGTCACCGAGAGGTGGCACCAGGAGCGGGAATGCAGTCCGGCCAATCAGCACCGCTAAAATGCGTGTTGTCGTAACAGAGCCTTTTGTGGCGAAGGCTGCACCGTGAGGTCACGTGCTGTGTTTTCAGATGAAAAAAGCACGGGGCAGATTTTCGTGGAAAGGCGTGGCGAATCTGGGCACTCCCGGCACCCGGCCTCCCCGGATCACGTCCGACGTCACGTGACGGATATCGAGTCTCAGTAACAAAACACCTTTATACGACCATTCGCGCGGAATAAAACTGGCTCGCACCAGAGAGGCAGCCCACAACTGCGCCGGACGGTACTCCAGCACGCCACGCATTCAGGATAAAACTGAGTTAGGATCACACCAAACAACCTCTAGTTGACTCCATTCCACGAGCGTCAAAGTCCCACCCATGCCTTATCTCCGCGCCATCATGTAACTAGGCCAGCGATGCGTTTGCACCGAAAAGCAGCAACCACGGTAACACATGCACATAATATCGTACATCGGATGTGAGAGGCGCAGCGCAACCAGTTAAACGTACGTCCCACGTGCAAATAAACGCAGCTGGCGCAAAACAAACTGAACAGGGGAGCTACCATAGCTGCTTCACTCGCTCTGCAACCAAACGGAATCGTATAAAAATGAACAAGACAACGTGCTCCATGTCTGTGCACCTGACGTCACGGAACATGCAAACTAGTGGGCTCGGCGCCGCCGGCGCGGTGCGCTAAACAACACCAGAGTCGACGGGCGCCTCCCACTGAACTGTAATATACACAGGGAAACGGCTAAACACACAAACCCGAACACCCAGGGGAGAGATGCGATTATTGCGAGTGCGCAACATAAAACGGCAAGTATTCGGTATGACTCGCACCGATAGATTGATGACAGCCGTTGTGTCCATCACACATAAACTGAATAAAGCCGCGGCCATGAGCTATTACGCAGACACGTAACAATTAAACTACACACTTAAATGCTGATGTAACGCCGTTTCAGAGCTGAATTTCGCGAGAACAACCATCTGAAGAAAAACTGTGCCTGAATGTCACACCACCGTAATGCCTTCCCGCACTGGTCAAACGACACACCAACACGCAATCGGGCACCATCTGAGGCGACATGAAAAGACCCCAGTCCCGCCCGACACCCACCCATCCCAGACATCCCTGAACGCCGAGAGAGCGAGGTCCTCCTATTGAGCGAGTCTGACCTGCGAACCAGCGCTTGCTGGCCGACGGCGGGCCGACGGCGGACCAGTGACGGACCAGCGCCGGACCCTGGCCGGCCGGGGCGGGGCCAGGACAGGGGCCGCCCTCAGGGGGGGGGGGGGGGATACAGGGACGGGGGTGGGGAGGGCGTCCGGTCGCCCGCCCCGTGGCAAGGCGGCGCGTCCGGCCAGCGGCCGAGGAATGTCTTGCGGGACAGCACCGAGCCGGAGCCGGAGCCGGAGCCGGAGCCTGACGGCGGGTACGCCGGCGGTGGCCCGACAGACGCCAGTACATCCCACAGGCCTGCCGGCGGCCGCAGCTCCAGCGAGCGCCGGCCATCCACGCAGACCGGCGCCGACATGGCCCGGCCGGCCCAGACACGGTACAAAAATAGATAGGCTCTGCGCGCTGGCGGCGCGCTGGTCCCGGTATCACAGCGGCTACTCGACGGCGAACCCGCACGTCTCCTCCACGGCTTGGGTCAGCTTGTCGTACATGACCTGCGGAGGAGACGGGGGCATCAGGCACGGCCGTGCGCCGGGCCCTCCACGGGCGGACCTGTACAAGGGCCTCGGCCGTCGGAGGACGGGCGGCGCAGGCCCCGCCGACCACCCACGTGCAGCACGCGAGGTCTACCCGTTGAGCGCGCAGCACATCAGAACACGTGGAATACACCGCAGCAGGTGTTGGCGATGCACTGGACGCGAAGTAAGCAAGCCTGAGGCAAAGACTTGCCAAATCCTGCTCAGAATGGACCAAAACGTACACCGACACGGCCCATGTCCACGTGACAGAGCCGCGCAAACGAGCCGGGAACGTCTAACCCGCAAGCACTGGCAGTAAAGCGATGCCTAACGCGACACACGCCCAACGAAATATCAGCTAAGAAGCACGATCCGCACCAACAGCCTGTACACGCGTAACAACGCGACCATCGCCACGCCACGCTCGCACCGATCGCCCACGTCATCGCTCCACAAAGCACCGAAACGCCACACCCACTCTGGCGCTCTCCGCAGCCCGCGGAGAGCGCCGGCCGCCGGGCAGCCCACTCTCGGCAGCGGCCCCGCCCGGCCGGCGCCCCCCGCTACCGAGCCCCCGACGGTGACCCGACCCAGCGACGACCGGCGCCCAGGTCACTCGCCCACCGACCTCGTAGCTGGGGTACTTGGGCACGTCCAGTCGGTTGAAGCACGTGTGCGCCTTGGGCAGGTTGCCCACCGGCGCGTCGATCACGTGGATGGTGAAGAGACGCGGCCCAGCGGCACCCGTCGAGCCCTGGCGGCAGGCGACGGAGGCAGAGCTTAGCACGCGGCCGCCAGGGGGCACGGAAGGAAACGCGCTAGCAGGGCGGACGGCATCGAGACTTAATTACAGCAGAGACCGCTCACACTGTCACGTCTGCATTGAGACGTTGATTGCAGTCGCGGATACAGGGAAGACGTTTCTCCGCGGATGTTGCCAATTAAGTTTACAGAATGACGTGCCAAGTGACACTGATTTGCCACAGCATCAGGGCGAAGAAATATATCAGCCATGGCAGCGTTCAATTTGGCGCCCAGTCGGCATCTACCCTGCTTGACGTCACTCTTTGATGTTGACTCGGCTGATAACGCACACGAAAGAAACCGAAATGGGGTTTGTCACTGCGACGACGACGTTCTTCCGTTCCCCTCTGCGCCACACGCGTTGATGCACCTGGTGACTACGACCTATTGTCCCGGCCAGCCTTAACCCGCGCCGCCGCGGAGGTCACGGCAGACGCGCCATATTCACCCTCCGCCTCCTGGTCCCATCCTGGCATTGATATCACTCACATATCTTTCTCCGTAATGACGGTGATCTTGTCAGATTTAAATGTGACGGTGAGCTTGCCAGATGTCCGATATATATGCTTTTGATATAAACAACACACAAAGATTGCTATGGCCACCAATCACAGGGGAGAAAAAGTGACTTAAGGACGAAACGGACCAAACCACGCAAACCCCGCCGGCACAGCACTCAAAGGCGGTCAGATCCCCCACAGACGACGCCAGTCGAGTATAGATCAACCGGCTACCTACTAGGCCACCCCAAACCACATGCTCCCCGCTGCTCGTCAGCGACCCCTCCCGCGCCCAGGTCGTCCGCGCGGGCTACCTCCGCAAGGCGCCCGCACTGGGCGGCGCGCCAGCTCACCTGGAGCGCCTTGAAGCCCTGTAGCGGCACGCGGCTGCTGCCGGTGACGAACTGTAGCAGGCGCGCGCGCATCTCCTCGCTGTACGAGTCGACGATCCGCCAGAACCACCGCACCACGTCGTCCTCGGCCGTGCAGTGCTGCCGACACCGGCGGAGGTCAGGTCAGGTCGAGTCACAGCGGTTCACGTCAGGCCACGGCAGTTCGTGTCAGGTGAAGCCACGGCAGCTCCTGCTAGGTCGCATCAGGTCAGGTCAGGTCAGGCTACGGCAGGCGGCCGGCCGGCTCAGGACAGCGGTCAGCCCTGGCTGGCGGTTAGCTCCGGCAAGGACGACCTTTCGGTGCCCCTCCCCAGTGAGCTCGAACGGCTCGATCGCAGCGCCCAGGGCCGCGTCCGCTTCTGGGGGACCGTCCCGCCCACGGCGCACACACAAGCTCACGCGGCGGCCGCACCGTGGCATGTAACGCACACCACCCAACCCGGTGCCATCACGTCACGTCTTGACGCGCCACGGCGCCCCGCGCGCCGAGAACCAGCCCAGCACGAGAGATGTCACTCCAGTCCCTGTCCGCTCGTTCCACCCAGCACGGACTGCAGAAGGTGACCGCCTTGTTCCGTTCCCCTCACACCAGCGGGTCCACACAGACCTCCACAAGCCGCCGCGCCCGCCGCCGGCCCCACCTCTCCCTCACCTTGAGCCGCGTGTTCTGCTTCCAGTCATCCACGTCGATCTTGCCCAGACCGCCGATCAGCAGCTCCAGCTCCCTCTCGTCGAACGTCTGGCAACGGCCGGCGCGGTCAGGTACGCCAGCTGTCCGCGGGCCCACAAACCGGGCCCGGGCGGGCACGGGTAAACGGGAACCCCCCCCCCCCCCCTACACAGTGGCCCCCAAACAGTGGCCTCCAGCAGAACGCCAAGTTGTCAGTCGTTCGTTCCGACGTTCAGCCCATAGCCGTCGGGACCATGTGTGGTGGTGGCAGATGTGCACCACTGTAAAACCGCTCCATGCAAGAGCACACGCCGCGTCCTTTTGAGACATTCGGTGACTGTGTGGCGCCAGAGTGATAAAACACCTAGCATTACGATGCGCCGGGTGCAGCTGGGCGCCTACACTTCGAGAACAAGTCAGCCAAATTGTCTGATGGTAGCGTCTCGTTCACTATGGTTAAATCTCACTGCATTCGGCGTACCAAAAGAAAAAGAAGAAGAATGTTGAGCATGAGACTTCGATTTTAGAAAACCAAAAGTTGAGATGCGGCGGTCGAGTTGAGCTCTACAAAAAAAAACAGACTACGGAATCAATCCTTGGCCACTCTCAAAGGCACTTTCCTCGCTGGTTGACCTGCCAGTGTCGTGGCCGTCCTTCCTCGCACCTCAACTTCACATAGTTCCGTTTGCGAGTTCTGCAGGCCGTGGCTAGACGCCAGCCATCTCCGGCTTTCCAAGCCGTGGCAGGGCGAGCCACGCCCGACCCTCCGGACACCTCCGGCTCTCGCCGCAGCTTACTGACTTTGCACACGCTCATGCTCGCCGTCCACAGTTTCCAGCCGCGGCCGGTCCTACGCCTAACCCTCCCCAGTGATCAAGAACAGATCCATCATGACCTTTGATGTGCGTCTGCGGTCGTGGCGCGGTTCACGCCTCCACTCCTTGACCTTGAGCAGGCCCATCATGACCTTTGACCCGCGCATGCCGTCGCGGCGCGGTCCACAATCGATCCCCTGACCTCGAGCAGACCCATCATGACATTTGACCCCAGTCTGTCGTGGCGGCGCCGTTCGCGCCAGCTCGCCGCCGCCCTGACCTTGAGCAGGCTCTGCGGGATGATCTCGGTGAAGCCCTTCTGCAGACTGAGGAACTGCTGCTCGATGCCCTCCATGAAGCGCAGCTGGACGTACAGTTTGACGTACTCGCGCTTCGTCTCGTCAGTGACGTGCAGCTCCCGGCCGCCTGGCCGGCGCCCGGAGACAGGTCAGCCGGGCACACAGACAGTACATGGCACAGCCAGACAGAACAGGGGAATAGAGCGGGCAGACAGACAGTGTGTGGCGCAACGAGAAAGGTCAGGGGAAGACAGCGGAAAGACATACAGCGAACGGAGCAACGAGACACTTCAGGGGAAGACAGCGGGAGGACAGAATATGGGCGGTACGAGGCCGGTCCCGGGAAGTCAGCGGGAAGACAAGGCAGAGGACGGCACAACGATGCAGGTCACCCCCTGCCGCTGTGTCCACCAGTCCCTGACCCGACCCCTGCCGCTGCGTCCACCAGTCCCTGGCCCAATCCCTGCCGCTGTGTCCACTAGTCCCTGACCCAACCCCTGCCGCTGTGACCACCAATCCCTGACCCAACCCCTGCCGCGGTGTCCACCAGTCCCTGACCCGACCCCTGCCACTGTCTCCACCAGTCCCTGACCCGACCCCTGCCGCTGTCTCCACCAGTCCATGACCCAACCCCTGCCACTGTCTCCACCAGTCCCTGACCCGACCCCTGCCGCTGTCTCCACCAGTCCCTGACCAGACCCCTGCCGCTGTGTTCGCCAGTCCCTGACCCGACCGCTGCCGCTGTGTCCACCAGTCCCTGCCCCGACCGCTGCCGCTGTCTCCACCAGTCCCTGACCCGACCCTGGCCGCTGCCTCACCGGGCTTGAGATCGCGCACGGTGATGTGGCCGTAGTTGTCGTGCTCCACGCTGAACGTTGTGTCGATGACGCCCTCGATGTCGTTCTCCCTGCGCGGACACCGGAGCCGGTCAGAGCAAGCCCATCGGAGGCGCCGCAAACAGATCAGCGGCGTCGCACCGCAGCGGCGCGCGGCGGAGTTCACGGACCTCCACTGGAGGCACCGCAGCCCGGCCGCGCCCACGGCATCCAGCTGGGAGCGAACTCTGCCGGCCTACGCTGACGGCATCCAGCTGGGAGCGAACTCTGCCGGTCTACGCTGACAGCATCCAGCTGGGAGCGAACTCTGCCGGCCTACGCTGACGGCATCCAGCTGGGAGCGAACTCTGCCGGTCTACGATGACGGCATCCCGTTGGAATGACCGCTCTCGTCTGAGGTTCGTACAGCCTGTTGTGACGTCTGTTTCATGAGTCTGGGCTAGTAAAGGCCACGTGTGACCACAGTCAACAAGTCAAGTTAGACCCTACGCGCGAGCTTCCGCAGGACACGCAGCTAAACGCCACGCGGCTGGATCGATACCACTCAGGGAGCGCCAGAACACGTCCGTACGGACGGCCACTGGGAGCCTTCATCGTCATCGGGCTTTACAACACACTCAGCAGCTAGGACTGCACAGCATCGCCCTCCCCTCGTCCTGGCAGCAGGCTGGTTCTCCAGAAGCACGGCTCAAACACCACACCATCGGCGCCCCGATGGGAGCCTTACCCACAGCACAGCACGTCACCGAGCGCAGACCCGACCGCATCTGCAGCGAGGCCCTCCGAACTCACAGAATCCAGGTGAGACTGCGGTGCAGGTCCGGATCGACCAGCTCGATGTCCGGCAGCGAGATGGGCTTGTTGAGCAGCATCTTGTAGAAGGGCATGGCGAAGCCGCCGTCGATGTAGTGGCCGTGGAACACCGCCATGCCGATCACGCGGCCCACGAAGTGGAAGTACGAGAGGTGCTCCTGCGGGCGGATGGCGCGTGCGACCATCAGCGGCGCGCTCGTCCAGCGCGGCCCGGCCAGGTGGCGCTAAACAGACAGCATTCCAAGCAGTGCCACCACCCCTGTGGACAGTGCCACTACCCTCGTGGACTTGGACCGGCGCGTCTAGCGCGCGGGACACTACCGCGCCTCTAGCTCTGTCAGCAACAAGTCTCCGCGTACGTGGTGAGCGCTGAGGGGGCGACTGTCGGCGTAAGCCGCGCTCACGCTCTTGTATGGACACGGTCCTGGCGCTGAACACGAGCCGGCCGGGGACCTTGGGACCACAGGGGACCGGCACCGTGCGGACCCACGCCCAAGACCACCGCCGGGACCGTCCCCCGGAGGCCAGCGAGGTCGAGACACTGCAGCACCGGGGCGAGCCGCGCCATAAGCCGGAGAGCCGGGCCTCCTCGACGGCAGGGGACAGCACCTCGCGGAACACACCACATCGCGCCGGACTCTTTCCTCGACCTTCGCCGCTCTCTCCCCGGCCCTTGCCGCTCCCCCCCCCCCCCCCCCCCCCCCCATCCCTCGCCGCTCTCTCCCCGACGCCGCGCCGCCCTCACCGGGTTCACATCGGAGTTGGCGTTGATCTGCAGCGTGTAGATGTCGTCACGACTGTACTGGAACAGGCCGTAGTAGGGGTTGAGCATCTCGTGCGAGAGCAAGTACAGCCACTCGCGCGCCACGCCGCCGTAGTCGAGACCCTCCTCGCCGCGGAACTTCACCATCAGCCGCTTCCGCAGGTCCTTCGGTGACTTCTTCATCACCAGACGGTACGACTCCTGCGAGACCGGGAGCGGTGGGCGGGGTCAGCGCGTGGCGGACGGCGGTGGGTCATGGCAGCCACCGAGCTGGCACGCGTGAGCGCGCCATTGCTCAAAAAGCGCACCAAGCATCTGTTGCGCGCCGCCCCAAACCCCGCACCCACTCCGAACCCAGCTTGCCAACGCAATCCCACCGGAGCCGACGCTCCGAAAGGCATGGCAACTGGCGCCGGTGCGGAGCACACAATATTGCGCATCGCCGGGTGGGTGACGAGGTACGCCCCGACATCTCCAGTCGCCAACACCTCTCCCCAACCGCAATCGCCAGACCTGCGCCGCAGCCCCAAGAAACCAGCCGGCACCGCACGGCACAGCACGGCACCGCACGGCGCGGCATGGCGCGGCACGGCACGGCTCGGAACGGCACGGCACGGCTCGGCACGGCTCGGCACAGCACGGCACGACACGGCACGACACGGCACGGCACAGCACAGCATGGCACGGTACGGCTCGGCTCGGCACGGCACGGCACGGCACGGCTCTGCACGGCACGGCACGGCACGGCGTCCCGATCGGCGCCGCCGCCGGCAGCCGGACACCCGACTCACCTCGAACACCTCGTCGCGGCCGACCTCGAGCCGGCAATGGCCCGACTGGGGCTGCAGCGTGCCCAGCTCGGCCCGCAGCACCTTCATCTTGGCCACCAGGTCGCGCCGGTACTTGGGCAAGATCTCCTGTCGACGGCGCGGTCAGCATCAGTGCCCGGCCGAAGGACACGGTCCGGGACAGGCGCCGACCGCCGGCTGTCACTCGGCCGGCGCAGGATAACAGCGACGCGCCGAGGCACCCAGAACGCGACGAGCGCTCACCGGCCCGAACCAGATCGCGGCTTGAGCGTATCTGAACGCGGCTACATCTGGCCAGCAATGATCCCCAAGCATCCTCGCAACATGCGGGGATCACTTCCCACATGCCGCTGTTGTTGGCTGGGCTTTTTGGGCGCGTCAGGTCATGGCCCACAGCAAACGTCAACAACGGGGACTCGTCGGCGTGTGTCCGTACCGGCTGCACATCCATCGGACCGACCCTGCACTGTGCCACTGGGACGCTGACACCGCCGACGCGTTCCCTCCCTCGGACACACACAGTCCAGCAGACCCGAGCAGCCGCCGTCCGCCGCCGGGCGTCCGCCAGCGCCGCCCGGCCCTGCTCACCTGCGCCGCCCAGCCCACCTCTCCCGGCCCTGCTCACCTGCGCCGCCCAGCCCACCTCTCCCGGCCCTGCTCACCTGCGCCGCCCGGCCCACCTCTCCCGGCCCTGCTCACCTGCGCCGCCCAGCCCACCTCTCCCGGCCCTGCTCACCTGCGCCGCCCGGCCCACCTCTCCCGGCCCTGCTCACCTGCGCCGCCCAGCCCACCTCTCCCGGCCCTGCTCATCTGCGCCGCCCGGCCCACCTCTCCCGGTCCTGCTCACCTGCGCCGCCCGGCCCACCTCTCCCGGCCCTGCTCACCTGCGCCGCCCAGCCCACCTCTCCCGCCCTGCTCACCTGCGCCGCCCAGCCCACCTCTCCCGGCCCTGCTCACCTGCGCCGCCCAGCCACCTCTCCCGGCCCTGCTCACCTGCGCCGCCCGGCCCACCTCTCCCGGCCCTGCTCACCTGCGCCGCCCAGCCCACCTCTCCCGGCCCTGCTCACCTGCGCCGCCCAGCCCACCTCTCCCGGCCCTGCTCACCTGCGCCGCCCGGCCCACCTCTCCCGGCCCTGCTCACCTGCGCCGCCCGGCCCACCTCTCCCGGCCCTGCTCACCTGCGCCGCCCGGCCCACCTCTCCCGGCCCTGCTCACCTGCGCCGCCGGCCCACCTCTCCCGGCCCTGCTCACCTCACCTGCTCACCTGCGCCGCCGCCCACCTCTCCCGGCCCTGCTCCACCTGCGCCGCTCCCGTGTCGAGTCCCGCCGCGCCGCCGGCGGCCGGCCCGGACTGCGCCGGCGCGGCCGCCGGCGCCGGCGGCGGGTTGCGCGCCGGCAGCGGCGGCGGCGCCGGCGCCGGACTGGCCGCGGCCGGCGACGCGCGCCCGGCCGGCCCGCTCGGCAGCGTGGAGTACGGCGGCGAGACGGCCGAAGGGTCGGCGAAGCGTCCTGCGGGTGGCGGCGAGACGGCGTCAGGCCGGGCGGGGCACGCGTCCACACAGCAGCCACGGCGGTCGAGGCGAGACCGGGCGCGGTCCGCCGTCGCCGAGACCCGAGCCTGTCCCACACACACGCCCGTTTACACACCGTCGTCACCTTGGAAGGCGAGAATCGCACAGCATTCCCGCAAACACCAGCAGCGCAACAAGCACCCTCCCACCGCACGCGAGCACCGTCCGTCTTCCGCACTCGGTCACAAAAAAACACAAACAAACCACCTGAGAGCGACCATCAGACCGCGAGCGCGTGCGCGACTGCCGAGCGCGCGCGTGCCACGCCCGTCCGAGCGCCGCACCGGGGCCGGCGGCCGTGTGACCCACCTGCGCGGCCGGGTCCTCGATCACGCGCGAGTGCCGGGCGGAGGTGAGGCGCGGGTCGGCGAACTGGGTCGTCCTGTGGGAACGGCCGCACACTCAGCAGGGAGGCGCGGCGGTCGGCGACGGCTGACGCGCCACCACCGCCGGCCGCCGGTGGTGGCGCGCCAGCCGCGACAGGCCGCGCTGCTCGGTGAGTTGGCGACGCGCGTGGTAATGCCTGAAGCCGTTGGCGCCAACGTCATGGCGCCAACGGTGGGGCGCGAGGTCTGGCGCCGGTGAGAATCTCGCCCATATGATTCGATCTGGACTCGCTCAGCGCCGCCACGTGAAAGCGTTTGACCGGTTTTTCCGTGCCATTGGCAACACGAGGTCACCATGCGTTGACCAGGAAAGCCTGCTGTGAAATGGTAGACACGCACGGTCGGACGCAGGCGGGACGGGCGCGAACATCGGTCCGCAATATCCAGTGAAGCAGCGGAGCAATGTAGCGGGAAAAAGCTCGTCCCAGAAAAGATTCTTCAGTTCTCTGCACGCGAGCACCGCAGGAGCTGGTTGTGGTTAGCCACGAATCTCACTGAGCGAGCACCCTAGTCATCGTAACATGCGCACCGCCCCAGCCACACACCAGTGGTCGGCCCCGCTCGCCGCAACGCGTAAGCAGTCGTTAGGTGCGGCCCGGGCACTGTCGGTATCGTGCGCAACCCATGGGAAAAACATCAGCCTATCTGTGCAACCACCGCCCACTGCACGCACCGCAGTCACCACGCTTCACAACATCTAGCTTCCCACATGGGGAGCCACACTCGACCACCTCGTCGACTTTGCCAGCGAACAGACGGCCGGCGAACGCGACGACTTCCCCCGCACGTGGCCAGCCCCCGCTCCACCACCGGCGCCCACCTGCTGACGTGATCGTGATCGTGATCCACCCACCTGTTGATGTGATCGTGATCGTGATCCACCCACCTGTTGACGTGATCGTGATCCGCTCACCTGTTGACGTGATCGTGATCCGCTCACCTGTTGACGTGATCGTGATCTGCTCACCCGTTGACGTGATCATGATCGTGATCCACCCATCCGTTGACGTGATCGTGATCGTGATCCACCCACCTGTTGACGTGATCGTGATCCACCCACCTGTCGACGTGATCATGATCGTGATCCATCCATCTGTTGATATGATCGTGATCCACCCACCTGTTGACGTGATCGTGATCCACCCACCTGTTGACGTGATCATGATCGTGATCCACCCACCTGTTGACGTGATCGTGATCGTGATCCACCCACCTGTTGACGTGATCATGATCGTGATCCAGCCACCTGTTGACGTGATCATGATCGTGATCCACCCACCTGTTGACGTGATCGTGATCGTGGTCCACCCACCTGTTGTGATCGTTATCGTGATCCACCCACCTGTTGACGTGATCGTGATCGTGATCCACCCACCTGTTGACGTGATCGTGATTGTGATCCACCCACCTGTTGACGTGATCATGATCGTGATCCACCCACCCGTTGTGATCGTTATCGTGATCCACCCACCTGTTGACGTGATCGTGATCGTGGTCCACCCACCTGTTGACGTGATCGACGAAGTAGACGCGGCCGGAGTCGGTAAGCCGCATCTCCCAGCCGGCCGGCAGCGGGCTGGGCTCGGCCGGCGGCGGCTGGGCGTCGCGCGGCAGGCGCGGGTCGTGCCACGTGGCGCGGCCCGACGGCACGTGCCAGTAGTACACCTGGCCGCGTGACGTGGTGCGTATCTCGTACCTGCCGCCAGCGGCCAGCCGGCCGGCCGTCAGGTGGGTGGGCGTGGGCGGGGGCAGCGCTGACGGAGGTGCAGCGGCGGCGGGCGCGTATCTCGGCACTGGCGCGAGGTCAGACGCTGAGACAGCGTGAGTCATTGCGGTGGGGAGATCGCAATGAAATGGTCAAACCTCGGGCGATATTCTGACTATTTCATCGAGCACGTGACTGTTATGCGCACTCACGCGACCAGCTGTAGCGTGAGATGCGTGAGCACTGTAGGCTGTGAGCAACGAAGTCGTGACCTTGCAGCCATCAGTTCCACACTTTACCTCCGAGGTACGAAACCGTATCACTTCAATCTCCGTCGCCCCAGCGCACGCAGACATCGCCCGACAAAACCACCGGCCTCCTCCCCACCCCTGGCCATATATGCTCACCATCCTTCTTCCCATTTCCAGGCGACACCCGGAGAATGGAAAGAGGAGAAGCACTGGCCTCACTCCCTTCGCGCGTGCCCTGCCTCGCCGCCGCCGGCGCCCCGGGCGGCCGCGCCGCTCCTCACCCGTCGGGTAGGTCGTCGGGCTGGTGCAGCTGGTTGCGGCTCAGGTAGAGCTGGTGGCGACGGCGCTGCGAGCGCCGCTCTCCGCCGGGCCGACGCGGCGGGCACTCGCCCTCTCCCTCCAGCGGGCCGGCCGGCTCGGCGTCCTCGCCGCCACCGTCACCGCCGCCGCCGCCGCCGCCGGCAGCGGGCGCCGGCAGCAGCGCCGCGTCCAGCGCCGGCCGCTCGGGCCGCTCCCACTGCGTGCTGCGCGTCACGTGGTTGACGTAGTAGAGCCGGCCGTTGGGGGCGCAGCGCTCCTCCCAGCCCTCGGCCAGCTCGTCCTGCGAGGGGGGAGGAGGGAGGCGCCGGTGAGGCCGCGGCCGGCATAGGCGCCCGGCCGTGCTGTCCCAGAACGACAGCCACGCGGTGGGAGCGGTCGGCTGTTTATCCCACGGGAGCGGCCGGACTTAACACGCCAGGGCGATCAACGGAGCAGCATACGCCAGAGCGGTCCCCGAACAACAACTCACAAAGAAGGCATCCGACACCAACACAAGGTCACTTTAAGTGGGAACACTTACAACCACCAGTCAGACATGAGCTCTGTAGCAAGTGCACCTTGCAACTGCAACGCTTCACAACCAACCCAGTCTACGCAACGCGCAAACGTGGAACAAGGCGACCCACCCGATAAATTTGCAATTTCAAACAAAAGGAACATGTCAAACAAAAGGAGCCAGAAACAAAAGGCACGGCACAGGTCAGGAACGTAAAAACAAGCCCCCGGTTCGGATAAAGAGCAAAGAACCCTCCCCGACCAGGTGCTATCTCCAGGCGGCGGCGGAGGCGCCAGGCCGGCCCCGCTCATCGTCGCGCCGCGCCCCACCTGCACGGAGAGGGCGCTGATCATGCCCTGCGTGTTGACCACCACGTTGTGACTGCTGCCGTTGCCGCCGTGGCCATCGCGGGAGAGCAGCGACAGGATGATCTTGCCGCGCACGAACTCGGCGTCCATCGCGCTCGACTTGCACAGGTCCAGCTGCTGGTCTGTGGGTCACGGCAGAAGTCAGAAGTCCAGCTGGTAGTCTGTGGGACACGGCAAAGGTCAAAAGTCCAGTTGGTGGTCTGAAGGACACGGCGGAGGTCAAGAGTCCAGCTGGTGGTCTGAGGGACACGGCAGACATCAGGAGTCTAGCTGTTGGTCACACAGCGCAGCGCATACTTCACACGCCCCCGCACCGGCCACGCAAGCACCCGCCCACACCAGCCCGCCGCCAGGACTGTGGACCCAGGGAGGATGGGCCTCCGCCGCCCGCATCGCGCGCCACGTCGGGAAAACCACGCCGGGCGCCCGCAGCGGGCGTGGCTGAGCGGCGGCGCTCGCAAGCGGCTGTGCAGGCGTGCGCGCGCGACGCCGCCGGCGGGCCGGCCGCCGGCGATGACGTACTCACCCGCCCGCGGCCGTCGCCCCCGTCGGATCGGCATCACACGTGCTGGCGGTTACACCGGGACCGCCCGGCGCCCGGCACCGCTCAGCGCGAGCGAGCGCGTGACGGCCGTCTCCCCGCGGCTAATGCTGGATATTAAAACAGCCACACGGCGCCGGATAATGTTCGGGACGGCGCCGGCGTCGCGTCCGGCGCCACGCGAGCAACACAGGCCGAACACACCGCCGGTGAATGGCGGACGCCACGGAGCGAAACTCGCGGGAGACCACACCGGAGCGCCGCGTCGCACAGCATCGCCCCCGTCCAAGGCACAGGCACAGCGCCGCCGCTGCCGCCCCTGCCGCTGGGAGACTGCGCATGCACGACCAGCTCAAGCGCGGTAGAAAGTTATGACAGCGAAAGAGGCCGAGCGGCAAAACCCAGCTCAAAATCGCTTTTAACCCTCTCTGAACCGGCTTCTTGGAAGCTGGTGTCGGCCCAGGTGGGAGCTAAGCTGGTTAAGCCGGTCAAGTCCGTAAGCAGGCCGCGCGCAGGGGTCAGTGATAGCGTCAGTGCTATTTCGGCGCCACCGCCGTCAGTAGTGCCGGTACCGCACAATCTATGGGGTGTCAGTCAGCACAGCGAGCTCTGCTTGATCGTCTGCGCGGCGCCGTTGCCTGGGGTCTCAGCACAGCGCGCGGCGGATCCAGCCGGGCGGCAGCGCCGGCCATCGCGTCAGAACGAGTCCGCGGTAAGGACGGAGCTCGAGCGCCGGCAACGATCGGTGTCCACAGCGTCGGTCGCTGGAGCGTCAGCGTGCGGTGCGCGCTGGCCCCGCCCTACTACGCCATATCCTACCGCCCCCGTGTCGTGGACACGCAGGGCCAGCCGGCTCATCCCGGGCCGGCGCCGCGTAGCGACGATCGACAGCCGCGTTGCAGGGGTCGCGCGGGCGAGACCTCAGGCGCGTCAGCACGTGTCATTGGCATTTGGCCGGAGGAGTGGAGCCCGCGCCAGCCGCAGCTCCCGTCTGCGCCCGGCCGGGGCAGGCGGCCTCGCAGCGGTCGCTAACGAGCCACCGCGATGCCCGCTCCCTGGCACAGCGTAGCCTCTAACGTAGCCGACACCTGATGTCACCCGCAGACAACCTAACCCGAAGTCAGCGTAACGGAATTTAAGAAAACCGAGTGTGCATTGAGAGTGAGTGTTTCGGAGATATTTGACAGCCAGGCCGCTGGCCTAGTGATATTGGCCTAATGCATGACAAAAAGCGTGCCTGGCCCATACAATGCATGCCATAAGTAGCTCATTTTGATTGCACGCTGCGTAATGAACGTCTCCTCAAATCTGTGAGCAGCAATCTTTCACTTTACGCATGGCAGCCAACCTATCAGTTCGAACGGTCAGACGACCTTGCCACAAAGCTGGCGACCAGGTTTTGTAGCTCCTCACAGCCTCCGGCGCTTATCTGATATCTCAGAAGCAATCGCATGGGCCTCCGTTAAGGTCAATTTGCGTCTACAGCTAGCTGTCATCCACTCGGTGCGGATGACACACCACCGTGGATCCTACCGCCGTGGACAATCCAAAAAGTTCGACTCTCTCAGGCGTCGTCTCGACCCGACCCGTCGCGACCACTTATCGGAGGCGCCCCAATTAACGGCAAAGTTCATCTTTAAGGACGGGAATAGCTGGATCACACGTTAACCTGTAGGAACTCGGAGAAGAAGCACGATGTGCACCCTGACCCGTCCTCGCTACAGAGCCGGTGCCCGTGCGTCGCTTGTGCGTGACCTGGCCTTGGCCCCGCGCAAGCGTCACTTCTCGTCCCGCTCTAAGGGAAGACGAAGGTCATGTGTGTAACCTTGGCTTCACCTCCCGCAGCTTGCTATCTGACGATGGAGTCCAACTGCGCTGTCGCCTCGCATATGTGTGAATTCCATTGTCTGCACACGGATACTAGCCCAGCACGGAGAGAAAGTGGTCACGCGCATTTTGTCGTCCGTTTAACAGCTTCAGCTAGCTCATTCCCACAGATCCCGAAGTGGCTGGAAATCCAACAATGCATGACCCTTTTAATGATCCTTTCAACTAACCCAACATTTACCCTAACCCAACGTCCGACCAAACCCCCATTTCGATCTAATAGCGCCATAATCTAGACACTAGCCGCGGCCCTCCGGCAGGAGCGGGCTGGACGCGACGTACATCCTGTGTCCTTGAGCTGCTGGATGACGTTGGAGCGGATGCGGACGCAGCCCAGGAAGCCGCCGCCCTGCCGCTTGTGCACCTTGCGGTTGTTCCACACCGAGATGACAATGGTGTCATTCTTGCCGATGTACCTGGAACGGAAGGACACTGTTAGAAACGTCAACAGGAGAAGGGAAACTGCGGAACGGCCGTAGCATCACGACTGTCTGAAGCCCAGGCCGCAGCAGCAGGCCCAGGAACCCGGGTATCCTGCCCCTCCACTCAGTACGGAGCCCGGCCACGCCAGCCGTTCGGAAGTGTTCACCGTGCTTCCAGCTCCTGCCGCCGCCTCCGTGATCGGTGGAGCGACCCTGGACTCATCGTCCATCGGCGCGAGCCACGAGTCCCTGTATTAGTCAGTGTGCGGCCAGAGCGACATGGGGATGTCCACTGGTTAGTGGTCGGAGAGCGCCACGCACCACTCCACCCCCGGGGCGGCCGCGCTGCAGCATTGCACGGCACGTCCAGCACGCCGCAGCCCTACCATACAAAAATGCCGCCCGCAAAATCATTCGGCGAAATGAAACCGGTTGGCGGTTAATGGAACACGGAGCATGTCCTGCTTGGCAAAGGGTCTGAGCCCGAGACTACCCACGCGTGCAGTTACTAGCCCCGAGCTCGGCGTGCCGACCAGCCGCACCCGCTCTGCGTCCCGTCCGCAGCAACATCGGCGCGAGCTGCGTCGGCCCCGGCCGCTCGTCCCCGGGCCAGGCCGACGCAGCCGCCGCGACCGCCCAGAGCCGGTCACTGGTCCCGGCCGGCACGCGGTCCGTGTCACCACGAGCTCCTAATGCGCGAAACGGATCTCCTGACGATAACCGGTCGCTATAAATTCCCTGTCACGTGTGTGGTGGTCGGCAGCGTCTTGACGTCCTGCCGATAGCATTCGCCTCTGCCACTTCCGGCTCGAAATCGACGGGGTGAACAACCGGGCTATCAGCATACCCTGTGTAATTGCCGGAGGCTTGTACACAGAAGCCGACAATTAGACCGGCTTGAATCACCGACAATCAAAGAGAAAGCTCGAAATAATGAGGAAGACGGGGACATGGGCCCCGACGCGGCGGCCGCGGGAAGGCAGCCCACGAGCCAAGCAAACCACCGTTCAAGCGGCGGGTGACGGGCTGAGCGCTCAAAGCTACTCAAAGCTACAAAACTCCTCGCACTCATGCCGATAACCGAAGACACCACGACAACCTCCTGCTACACGCTACATCCTACCCACTACACTACGGGTAGAGTGTAGCGCAGGGCACCAACGAAGGTGGGGGTGGGACACTGCCGGCGACACGTCACGAACCCTGCGGCGTCTCCATCACCAGACGATGCGTTGGCCCGCCCCCGAAGCGGCCCGGGCGCAGCCTGAGCAGCCCTCCCGGTCAGAGTTCGGTCACGCAGCCGAGGCGGCTCGCCGGCGCCGCCGCGGCCCCACCACGTGCCGGCGCTTCCGGTGCGGGCGGCCCCAGCTGTCCGCACGAGCATTCCGGCGAAGCCGCCGGCTGCCCGGCCGTTCCTCTCCCCCCCCCCCCCCGCGCCCCTCTCCACAGGCGACTATGAGCATGCCCACACTGGCACAAGGCGTCACCCGCAGGCGGGACACCGCGCGCACCTACCGTGACGTGACGCGACGCTGGTAAAACGGCTGGCGGTGCTTCCCGGCGCCGAGCGGGCCGGGTTAAAATGGCCAACGTACTTACGGTGCTCAATGGTGGGAACAGCCGGCGCCTCCGCTACGCCCACGCACGGGACGGAGGACACGGATGGGGATGGAGATGGGGATGGGGATGGGGATGGGGATGGGGAAGGGGAAGGGGATGGGGACGGGGATAGGGATGGGGATGGGGATGGGGATAGGGACGGGGACGGGGACGGGGACGGGGACGGGGACGGGGACGGGGACGGGGACGGGGACGGGGACGGGGACGGGGACGGGGACGGGGGGGCGGGGACGGGGGAACGGGGGACGGAGACGAGCCGCCGCGGACCTATCTGAGAGCGCGCCCGACGGGGATGATGACGTCACACGAAGGGACATGGCGACGGGGGTGGTGGAGGAAGGGGGGGGGGGTATGGAAACGGCCGGCCGCCATAAACAGCGCGACAGACAGCGGAGCGAGCTAACGTCAGAGCCGCGATGTGACGAGGCCTTGTCTGCCCCGATCGGCCAGGCGCATCGATAGCGCCGTCTACACGGGGCGCAAGGTCGACCTGGCTGGATACGGTCGAGTATTCGGCGTGGCGCCACACGCGAACAAAATGCTGGCAGCGCGCTGACGGACTACCGTTCAGCGCATAAAAGCGGCTCAGATTATGGGTGCTGCGTCCGGGCGGAGCAGACGATGGGCGCGCGCGATACACGGCCACACAAAATGCTGAAGACCTGAACCGACGACAGGGCGCTGCCGCGGTGCCCCGACAGGACGCCGTCCTCAGCCTGAGATCGCCGACGCATCCCGGGTTAGACGGTCTCAGATCCAGTCCACGGCGGCAGGTGATTCCCCGCTCTGGGCGACAGCTCACAAGACGAGCATCGCCGCGATGGCCCGGCTCCACGCCCCACCCGCTCAAACCCACCGCGTCGACGCCGGTGAGCCCCGCCCCACCGGTAACACCCACACCGTCCGCCACCGCCGCCGAGCGTCTGCGCTTGATGGCGCGTCACCGGCCGCCGTGGCGTGAGACCGGCTCCGCCGCCCGTCCCGGACGCTCGCGGCGCGTCGGCGATCTACACAAGTGACCGACGGCGGGCCGGGACCAGGGTCACGCCCCGCAGCGAACGCCCCCGGCTCAGCCGCTGGCGGCCGTCAACGGCAGGGGGTCAGCGGCGGTCAGCCGATCGTCAGCCGCCGCTGATATCGTCCCCTACCCCCCCCCCCCCCCCCTTTATTCGTCTCGTCGGGCGCGCATTCCACGTCGTATCAACCGTCGGCCAGCGGCGTCGCCAGCGAGGGCGGCGCGAGCACGCGGTCACGGGCGTCACCAGCCAGGGGGGGGGGGGGGGCGGCGGCATCCATCGCCCGTTCCAGGGGCCGTTCACGCGCGCCTCCCGCAGCCGCCGCCGCGGTACAGGTCATGACGAGCCGGCTTCAGGAGCCGCACGGCGCACACAAGGAGGGACGGCGCGCGCCCACGTCAACAAGTCCCAGCGAGCCACCGGCCAGCCGTCCACACAGGCCAGCACGGTCCGGCGGGCGTCATGCATGCCTGCCACCAGTTTGCATCGCCCGTCGGGCCGACGCAGGCAGCGATCTGCAAGTGCAGCCACCTACGGCGCTTTGCAGCGTTCTGAGAATAACGGTGCGCCGCCGGCTCGCGCTGAGAACAAGAACAGTAACCGCCGGCGCGCGCTGAGAACAAGAACAGTAACCGCCGCGCCCGGCGGCGGCGAGGCCATCTATACAGGCCCCCGGACGCGGCCAAGTTCTGGAGTCGGGCGTACCACGTCCGGTGGTCTACCGGCTGCATGCCGCGGCCTTCGCCTACAACCCGTGTCTTTCGCTGCCCTCGACCCGCCGCACACGGCTGCGGCGGTGCGACAAGGGCGTCACCCTGGCGGCCTAATCCGGGCAGCGCACGACACTGCGTAGGAGTATGCTGTACGCCGCGCAGGAGGCACCTCGGCTCAGGTCACGTTAAGACCGCTCATATGATTCGTCCGTGACGGTCGGCTGGTAGCTGGCCGGGAGGGTCAGGCTGGCTCGGAGCAGCCGCGTCATGAGAGTTCGTTGTACGTTAATTTCTCGGCCGTAACCGTACATTGGACCGGAATTGCTTCAGCGGGGTCGTGGGCTTGGGGCCTTGGGAACAAAGCATGCCAACCTAACACGGAGCCCACTCCTGAGACTGCCCAGCAAATACTTGGCAAAACAATATGCATATACATATATATACATACACACATATACATATATATATATATATATATATATATATATATATATATATATACGTGTGTGTGTGTGTGTGTGTGTGTGTGTGTGTGTGTGTGTGTGTGTGTGTGTGTGTGTGTGTGTGTGTGTGTGTGTGTGTGTGTGTGTGTGTGTGTGTGTGTGTGTGTGTGTGTGTGTGTGTGTGTGTGTGTGTGTGTGTGTGTGTGTGTGTGTGTCGAACACACCAAACTGCCACGCACAGCATCGTTACGGTTAGGGAATCAGCAACAACCAAAGGTCTTTCAAGCGCTGAAGCTTCAACCAGGTTGCCATCACCCTCAAACGAACCCCCCCCCCCGCAACGACACCAGGGCGATCATCATGACCCGGCCGCGGCCCAACGGGCCCATGCGAGCGACGCAGGCGCCCAGCGGCACGGCAGTGTCACCACCGCATAGAGCCTGTCCTCTCCTGCGGCGGCTCGTCTGACTCGCTCGGGCCGAACCGGCGCTTCGCCACCGCCGCGCCGGCACCGAGCTCGGTCCGAGTGCCGCGGATGCCCCCGGGCGGCTCGTCCCGCGCCGCCTGCCGTCGCGTCAGGGGAGATGGGCAGCCGCCAGCCCGGCGGGCGGCTCGCTGCCGGCCGGCCAGCCGGCGCCGGCGCCGGCGGTGGGGGCGGCCCCGACCGCAGCCCAGACGGGCGGCGCCGGCCGGGTCAGAGCGACGCCCGTCGCCGCTTCAGGGGGCGCGGTGCCGGTCAGGCGGCCGCCTCCCGCCGCTCCGTTTCCGGCGCTGGACGCCGCAGCAGGGAGAGCGCCCGACGCGCACGAGCACGAGTCCCTAGGACCGGCACATGTTTCTCCGGCGATGTCACGATAATCGCCGCTCGGGGATGTGGCGTCGCTGCCCGCGTCAAGCATGAGCAGTATTCCGTATTAGCATTCAGAATTTGGCTACTTGGGTGGCAGTTACGTCGTATTTGTATTCGGCCACTTGGGTGGTAAGGATGCCGATATTTGTGCTATGCCATTTCACCTCCTGTTTGGGAATCACTGCTTCCTGCCCCCCTCCCGCTACAATCGGCCAGTCAGCATCGAACCGGGCGGCAGACTTGACAAATGGGCGGGGCAGATCAGATGTCTGGGTTCGGGGTCAAAGGGCAACGGATTGGCGCCAACCAATTGCGTGCGGAGGCCGCGGGAGACACGCGCTTCTGGTGGCACGATTTCATATCTACATCCCGCACACCCTACCGGGATTAATTTTGAGACGTTTCTGATTAATTTTGAAACGTGCGCATTGACGTATTGTACGGCAGGCAAAGACAACCGCAAACAAAATAACTACACTTGGCACTTAACCTTCTCAGCTTGTCGCACGCGACATTGGGCCAAGGTCTCATCAGCAGCGGAAGCGCACTTCCACCATGGGACATCGGGGGGGGGGGGGGGGGGGGAGGCGCCTGCTGCCGACAAAACGATGTCACGTGCTGAGTCATTGTGCGGCGTCGCGCCGACAAACGCCTCGGTGGCCGCGGAGGCAGCCAAACGCCCTCGGCGCCGTCCGATAACGGCGCGCCCCGGCCCGGCCCGCACGGCGAGCCGCTTCAGCCGGCTACCGCTGCCCACTGGGATAAGCCAAGGGCGCTGATGCAATCCAGCCAGAGCACGGGCCGGCGCCGCCAGAGATGACCGGAGGCCCGTCTCTGGCGGCCGGGCGGCGCGCTGACACGGAAGGGGCTCCCGCCGCCGCCACCTCCGGGCTCCCGGGTCGGAGGGACGCTGATTTGCCGCCAACCCAGCTACGCGCTGACAGCTGGACACACACACACAGGCGCGCGGGGATGCGGGGTGGCTGCGGGGACCGAGGGGACCAGTGCCATCCCGTGCCGTGCATTGCCAGTGCCCACACCGGCCGCTTTGGAGCGCGGGTGACGACCCCAAGCATCTGGGCAGCTGGGCCGAGGGCCAGTAAATTGCTATGAATCTGACGGTTCAAAACTAAGCGACTGCCCAAGCGCAACAGCGCGGTGTCCCCGACAATGGGGACGGACAAAGCGGACATGTCACGGCCGAGTGCGAAAGCCGTGGTCTCCGATCGTACCCCATCGTCTATCGCGGCCGTTTCCAGTGGCCACTGATACAGATTTGGCAACCATCACCTTCTGACTGAGAACACATCCACTGAGGAGTCCGCAGCATGTTCGGCGATCACGGTACGAAATGCATCGATCAAGGGGCTTGAGCATCCACCGAGCAGCGCTTGACGAAGCCTGGAGGCCACATGAACAAGAGCATGGACGGGCCTCCATCGACATTCCCGCAGCAGCAGGATGCCACACAGCGAACCTCACCCCTGCCCCACGTCCACCTCCCCGAGCAGAGCGACGACAGTTGCCCCAGCCGCGCCCGGCAGAGCAAAGCACACTCACAGGTCGAAGTGCTTGTTCCACTTGGGGCTGAGGGTGGCGTGGCACGGCTCCGTGCAGTGGCACTGGCCCGAGCCATCGACGCTGATCTTGGCGAATGGGTCCGGCAGCCCTGCCGAGCACGAGGCGCGTGCCGTCAGCACACGCGTGGCCGCGTGGCGGCGCCGTTGGCGTTCGCTGATTGGCTGATGCTGATGCTGATGCTGATGCTGATGATAATGATGGCAATTTGGTTTCAACGCACACCTGCTGTTCTGGTTATATGGTGCTTACTGGTTGCCTCCCAAGAGAGCTGCACAAATGTGGATGACTTTGTGTATGGTTAGAGAAGAACTTTGTTGCTTAGCATGTGACAAGGGAACCCATGCAAATGGGGTTTAAAACTATGACATTCTCAAATGGAGATCTTTTAATCAGATGCAAAATGGTGTTCACCCCATGACTTTGGCATAGGACATGTGTCTGGCACATCCTGAGTGCCACATCAAGAGAGAACATATACAGCAGTGGTACCAGTGCCAAAAAGATAGGAGCAAAACAAGGATACACATAAGGTTTCACACCAGAACATGCATACTTACTAAAGAAGTCCTTCCGTGACAGATCCTTGGCACACAGGACTGGAACACAGGTTTACAGTTACATGACATGGGTGATAGACAGAAGGCAGCACTTCTGGCCTTGTCCCAACTTAACCATACTTGCTTACCAATCAGATATTTCCAGTGTAATAGTTGGCATGTCCTAATGCATACACATATGTCACAAATCTTGATAATATGTCAAGCATGTGGCAAAGTGCCAGGAGGAAACAATCACATCAGGTATAATAAAAACAGATAATATAGCCCTGTTCAATGCTTCCTATGAGTCTTTAGCTTAAGACCACTGTGCATTCAATTATGCAGCAACTATCTCTCACTTGTCAGTCGAATCTTGGAGGTGCCATTCCTCCTGTGCCCACTAGGGGGAGACATTCTTCCCAACAGTTAGTGCCGCACAGATGGGCATCTCACTGATGATACCCTGTAACCACCCCTGCAAGCAAAACACTGCAGTGTCACAGACAGATATCACACAGGCATGACCTTCCATTCAACATGTGCTGATAAGTCAAATTGACAGCTGTGGTACTACTGCTCATATAATACCAAGTTATGTTTTATGGCCTGGCATTGGAGATCATGCTGGTGACAT
Organism: Pollicipes pollicipes; assembly: GCF_011947565.3. Lineage (NCBI taxonomy): Eukaryota > Metazoa > Arthropoda > Thecostraca > Pollicipedomorpha > Pollicipedidae > Pollicipes > Pollicipes pollicipes. The sequence continues at coordinate 36,147,994 of NW_023596448.1, forward strand.
TGGAATAGGACCAGACCATTACCCTGCTATCAAACTGCCTTAGGTATCTCAATTACAGTGTTTTAATTGTACATGCTATCTGACTGTAATGTAATAGCTTATCAGGATAAGCCATAACCTAACCTGACACCTAAGCCATGTGACTTAACACCTGATACACAATACTGGTCACATCTATGTTGAAATCTCCAATCACTTATCATCAAAATAAAATGCCCCACCTTGTCTACCTGATCACAGTTTTCCCAAATTCATCATCCACAAACAAGGCACAAACAACTTGAATTTTGACTGCTGGTTCACCTCAACAGTGATGGTAAGATATACTTGCATGTAAATATTCAGTGCAAACTTGAACTCACATCTCATTTAATTGCATTTAGTTTAAGTCTGGGACACATTGGTGGAATTTGGTACATAGTTATGGATAATTTTAAATAGAAAATGTACCTATTTGACTGCTTGGCATCAAAATAGCTCACACTAACATCTGGAGGCAACACAAGATGCTACTGACAACCAGAAATGAGCTCAAAACTTCCTGTACACCCCCACTGACAAACACTGTGACAACTTTACTCTTCACTGCTAATGCCCTGAAAATCATCAAACCTAAATGTTTAATAGCTAAGGCATATATTCCTTTGACCTGAAATGAAAATGAGTGCCTATCCCCAAAACTTGTGCTTATTTTCCATTCAAGTTGTGTTCTGATTGATCATCAGTGTAACCCAAAAACCTGACATGTGCCCCACATCCAGAACGCATAACCAACTCCAAGCTCATGCAGTTCCCAGTTAATTCTGCACGACAGCCTTACCCAGCAAAAGTTTACGCTGTTTAAGTTCACGCATTACACACTAACATGACAGGGGACGATTACTTGCAATGATCAGTTAACCGCATTTCGCGCTCGGGCCTACCACTCATCCACAGTTACGTGCACCCAAAATTAAAATGTATTCATTCTTTCCGTAATATGCCTAAAATGTTCACTATTTGCCATCGCACACTCAAATAATAATGTTTTGTTAACCTGTCGCACCCAAACCTGCCCCACTTTTGGCCGTATCCCAGCGGAGGCTCATGTGGCGCATCTGAGCTGAAAGAGTCAAGCATTTGATAGTGATACAGACACAAAAATGTGGACTTGCACCGAGCCCTGTATGTTTCTTACTAGTTTTGTGTAGTTTCGGAATAAATCATCGGAAATTGATGTTCCGTATTTTTCTTATGATTAGTTGCACTAAATCATCCTAAATAGTAGAAGTCTACCTTAAATTTTTAGCTGGTTTCTTTGACAATCCCAGTCGAATACTCGCACCATAAATCGACAACTTACTCTGCTCTATATAATTATTTTTCGGCGCATAGTAAGCAGTCAGAAAACTATAATAAGTGTTACAGACGGTGAAAAAAGCATAAATCAGGAAAATACTAATAAAAGGCATCAGCTTAACTAAGAAACCATCCCAACATCTAACAACTTTTAAACATAAATGAAAGACTTGTGAACTGAGACATAAACAAAAGAGACTTGACACAGGTGCGCCGTAATGACTGGTGTGAGGCGAGGCGTATCGCCCAATGCAAAGAAAGTGCGTGTATCGCATAGGGAGATACGAACGTTCACAGAGGATTGACACCGTCAAAGACAGCGTGGAAGTGTTTATATTGCCTTCACTTTGAAGAAGAGAGGCCGACAGGCCACCAGGTAGAGAAAAAAAAGGGCGAAAAGCTTTTCCTCCCGCAATTTGTGATTTGTGTGCGTGTTCCCGCCCCTGTCTTGTCCCACGATAAACATCGCAGTGATGTTTCATAGCTTACATGGACATTCAACATCTTTTGCAATTACAGTTTCATTCATGGTCCTGTTTCTTTGCTTGCATGCAGCTTAACCCCAATATCTACTTCAAATGTATCTGCCCATGTCTATGGAGGTTTTATGACATGCTGTGATTAAAATAAAGTGACAAATAGAGTTAATGAACACAAATTTAACTATAATCTGCAGGATATGTGACATGACCAAACCGAATAAAATGCCTATGTTGGGAAAGCACCTAGTTGGAAGTAACATGAAGACTAATCAAACAAATCTTGAAATGGAAGTGAACATAACACATTCAAGGTCAGGGATGCCTGCACTTTATTTGGTGCAAACATACATGTGCATCTCCGCAAAAATCTTTGGCACAGGAGTATTATGAATATGACATATGCCTATGTCACAGTTAGTAGGGACTGAGATGCAATGCTAGACTCTAGTATCTAACTGCATTGAAAGGAAGGAGCTGGCTTGCTGTGTAGACATTCACATACTGCTTCTGGTGTGATTGAGTGAGGCCAGCTATATTGCAGTAAGGTTTAGTAGCATCAGCATTGAGTTTTACATCCTCCTCATATGTGGCAGCAAGTCATTCATGAAGACAGGGAATGTCAGGATGCACAGCTTCTGCATGTTCATGCACTGTATTGCTGTGGGACTGAGATTGACTTGGGTCTGTTCATGAGCATTCCGCCCTCTCTGGATTATGCCACAAAGCTGGGAGACCATTTTCAAATCAGAGTTTTGTGGTTAGTCTGGACAGATTGTTCCATTCCTAAATTACTGGCGTTATGTTATGGTAAGAACTGGTGTTATGTTCCTAACTTGTGCTGTGAGACTTCATTTTTTCTTCAATATCCTGGCTCTCAGTTGGGTTGCCAGTAGTGTAGTGTTATTGTGTCTGCGTTAACTACCGCGCACCTGGGAAACCAGAGGTACAGGGTACAATTCACCGCAGTGCCCGCCCTTCCTGCCAGGGTGAGAGGCAGGCAACACCATATTGCCTCAGCAGCTGAGTGTGTCATAAAGCCCCAATGACACACACACTAGCTCTCAGTTGGTGTAGAATTTTGGTTCTCATGACTAGGCCTTTGTTGAGGTACCTGCAGCTTCCCTCCAGGCAACAGTTGTATATAGCCAACCAGTATGCCTCTCCAAAGTTAGCAGTAATTTTATATGACTTCTTCTTGTTCTTTGTAAGGCTGCTTGCTCCAGTTCCATTACTTAGTATTCACTGAATGAACCTAGGGTATTGTGCTCACCTTGCTCTGTGTTGCACATGTTGCACATGGCCAGAGCATAGATGGCAGGTACATACCACTCTTTGTCATTTATTAGGCAAAGGATTTATGGTCATGAGCCTAGTTAGTTAGTTGCCAGATTTTAAGGATGTGTGAACTGCAGTGGTTATACATGTACTGTGGTGGTCATGAGCCTGCTATGATTTCTCAGTGATAAACCCAGCTACACACATGTTCACCTTGTATATGCTGCATGATGGATCTGTTGTTATTGATCTGATCTTGATCTGTGCTATTGCCATTGATTGGTCTGATCTGAATTGATCATTAATCTGATCTGTTGCCTCACTATTTTCAGAGCCTCTAGCTGGATGGCTGACTCAGAGGGGGCTGAGGGCCCTGAAAGTCCAGTGCAGCCACCCTCCCCAACTGAAGAGATACAGGATGCCCCTGAGTCAGAACTGGAAACAAAGACCAACAGCAAAGGTAGCTGTGACCTTCACTTGTGCTCAGTAGTGATTTGTTTATTGACAGCATGTTGCAACTGTTGACCAGAACATGTTTGCACATGCCAATCCTTGCAAACTGGTTTTAAAATGCTATTGGGTGTGGGTGCTTCCCAACACCAGCGACTGATATCTCAATAAAACAGATCTCAGTTCATTTCATATCTTTGTAATCATACCCAGCTTGCAATGTTGTAGTAGTGTGCAGGGATTGCTATTGCTGGCTGTCATAAGGTGCAGGCATAGGGTTTGGGAACAGCATGGATGTGGTAATGTTGCTTGAGCCTGCCACTGACTGTGGCACAGTTGGCCTGCTGCTGAAGGCAGCTGGAGATGCACCCATCATGAAGCAGAAGTTCTGGATGGTTGATCCCAAGAAGCAGGTGACGTGGGTGGTGCAGTTCATCCGGCGCTACATCCGGATGGACCCGTCAGAGTCCCTGGTGAGTGCCATGGTTGCCTGGTGAGTGTCCTGATGGCCAGGTGTGCTCCATAATGTGCTCCAATGCCATGCCTTGGCACTTTAGGTCACCTTCTGCTGCCAACTGTTTGTCGATTTAGATGGTGAGATCTTCTGTTGTGTTCTTTTTTAGGTATGTTTTATGATGTCGATGAACAGTGTCGTGCAATTCGTTTGAAGCTTTTCCGGTCTATCTCTCGACCTTTACATCTTCCTTGTCTTGGAGACATAGCACCTTCTGTGTTGCCTCAACCACTTGCCATCAGCGGCCGCAACACCGCACCCTGCGCTCATGGCCGGAGCTTCTGGGTTCGAGGCACCTGCCGTCCGCTTTCTCGTTTCACCGCGTCAATTCGTGTGCAAGATGGCGTCGATCTCGCTCCGAGCACCGCTGCTCGCGTTGTTTTGTAAAACGTCCGACAGGCGGCGCCCGCCTCTTGCCTATCAATGACGTCACCGACTGCTGTCTCTTGTCCAGCAGCCACACGTTGCTCCTCTGACGTGCCCTCCCCCGATACTCCCCCCCCCCCCCCGTCTCTCCCTCCCAGTCCCCACCCCGGCAGTCAGTGACCCGGTGCGCGTACGTGCCGGCAGTTTGTGTACGTCAGCCAGGCGTTCTCGCCGTCACCCGACCAGACCATCGGTAACCTGCTGGAGAGCTTCGGCTCGGAGGGCAAGCTCGTGCTGCACTACTGCCGCACGCAGGCATGGGGCTGAACGGCGCGGCCGGCGCAGGCCCAGGCGGCGCGCGGCTCGCTCCGAGGACTCCGAGTCAGCGGAGAGGCCAGGGTCGGGCCGAGAGTCGTCGGCGCCTACCGTGGGAGCGACGGTGGCAGCGCCGGGGCACGTGCCCGCGGACTCTGAGCGGGTCTGTGGTACCGGCGATGGGCGGTGGCGGGGTGGCGCGTCATGCTGTCGTCGGGGTGTGACGCGCTGTGATGCTCCGTGACGCGGAGTGACACGGAGTGTTATGCTCCAGGGTGCGCCGGGCTGTTGGGGCCCGCTCGCTGCGGCTCTCCCGGCGTCATGCGGGTCCCGTCGTCTCCCAGCGTGCACGAGCTGTGCTCAGAGCCCTCCGCCTTGGCCCAGGAAGCACGGCGTCGGCCCGCGGCCGCCTCCAGTCGTGGCGCTTGCCAGCGATGGCGTGACGTCACGGAAGATGTGCAGCCAATCGCCGGCGTTCACCTGTTTTTGAGTTGGTTGTAAAGGGTCAGGTTGGACGGACAGTCGGTAGATGTCTTTTGCCCCGCTCGTGGCAGCGTCGAGGGAGCTGTGGGCCTACGATGCCGTGATGTTGAGTTGATTGGTGAGATGAGCGACGGTTTTATTCACTGTGATAATCTCAGTGCTCGTGTGCGTGGTTTGCGTGCTATGAAGGGCCAGAGGTTATGCTGATGTGTTTAGTGATTATCATTCGGGTGTCCCAGGTTTTTTTGTGTCTCCGTCTATGCTGATCCTTCACTCGTCGGTCGCTGTTGGGTCGTGAAATCGACTATTTCGGCCGGTTTAAACGCTCAAATACACCACCGACTTATGCATATGAGCCGATTCCACCTGGTAGTAGCGGAGGCGCGCGCCCCTGATAATCTGCAAAGGACACGAGTGGAGCTCTGGGTTAGCTCCGTTAGAGGTCTCCTCTGCTATGTTATCCCCCACCCGCCAACCCCCCCCCCCCGCACACCATCGCAAGCGCACTAAAGTGTCCATAAGCAGTAAAAACAGCATATGTCATGTTAGGTCTTGGGAAATAACTTGTCCCTGGGACCTCAATTGGCGCAACTGGGGACTGAGGAACTAGGCGCGCTGAGACTGAGCTGCGCCGGCAGTATCAGGTCGGAGGAGAGTATCCAGTGTTCGCTGACGTTTGCTGACTGTAGCGGGGGTTTAGGCCCACGTGCCGCTCTAGTGCACTCATCCCAACTGCGACTGTGACACAGCTGCTGCCGAGGGGCTGCGTTATTGTCTGTCAATGTGTTTTCAAGGGGTCGCCTGAAAGTGGTAACTTAAAAGGTTGAGCCCCCCCCCCCCCCCATCCCCCAACACCCGCGTATGAACCTTACCTATCAAGAACATTTTCACTTGCTGAATTGGTGCCTGAAGCTTAATGTTGGGTTCTCTCCAGGTCTGGATAAGTTAAGCGAATCGTGATGGCGCCAGCTCGCAGGTCGGTGGTATGCGTAGAAGGCGCAATCAAAGGTGTCTGTATAGCCCTAGGAGAGGTACGCGCACCTCTAGCTATGCCGTTAGTTGCATTATTATCAAAATGACAACACACGTTTCATTGCTCCATTAAAGGCTTCCTTTCCCGCGTCACCCACACCAAAAGGTGGGGTCGGATGTGCTGCAAAGCCTCCCGGCTATCCTTGTGACACTTCGTTAGGCCGCCATCTTGGATTGCTTCGATCTTCTGCCATCTACCCCATCCTGTGGTCATTCCCACTTCCGAACTCTTCTCAGCCCCACCGCACTCCGCCAGCAGCACTCAGCGCCCTCACCAACCTGCTGAGCATCTCGCCGCTTCCCCTTCAGTTGCCCGAGCAGTTTGTCGCGACGGCCGCGCGCGGCGCCACCGTCGTCGCTGGCCTCCGGCGTCGTCGGCGCGCCGTCAGAGGCTCATCACACGTCAGATCGGGCGCCAGAGCCGACGTTCTCCAGCAGCTGCACATAACCCCGCGTCGACGGCAGCGGGGGACAGAAAATCGATACCCCGGCCGGCGGCGCTCGGCCGCTGGCGGTCTGACATTTGGGGGCCAGATGTGGCCGCGGGGGCGGGGAGACACATGTGCGGACTGGGCGTCAGCGTGTTCGTTCAGTCGGCCGGCGGCTGGGCTGCTGCTGCCGGGGTCGGGAGCTGTTGACACCGAGCCGCTGCAGGCCAGTCAAAAGGCAGCGCAGTGCGGTTGGCGCGAAGACAATGCGAGGAATCGTAAATGTCAGGTTCAGAGAAAACGAAGCCCGCGGCACTGGTGTCCGTGCGGGTGCAGCAAAACGGGTGCCGATAGGGCGGTGGTTAACGCGTCTGCGTAAGGCGCTGCACGACTGAGAAAAGGCGGCGAGGGTTAGATTCCCCGCGGTGCCCGCCTTTCCTGCCGGAGTGAGGGACAGGCGACGACATAAAGCCTCATCAGCTGAGTGTGTCAAAAAGCCCCAACGACGACAAGGATGTAACAAAATGGTGCTATTCTAGTCCTCAGCTCCGCAATCAGAAACTTCACATTGGCCGCGTGGGTGCTGTCTTGACCCATCCCCACGTTTCCCACTAGCCATTCCTGGACCCCACAGACGACCGCTGAATCCGCCTCTGCACCTGGTTTGCCCGCTTTTCCCTTTGCGCGTGTTGGATGCGGTATTTTATGGCGGCCGTTTTTGGGCTAGGCTCAGGGCTCAGCGTCTGTGGTAGTCATCTTAGCGGAATGGAATGTCCCCAAAAATGGGAGGGTGACGAATGTTGGAGTTAATGTCTGTCTACGCCTCATCACACAGGGTTAGTCCCCGTATTTACGTCCAGAGGCCAGGGGCTTCCTCTTCCGGCATCTACCTCACGTGCCAACGCGTTTTTCGCCAAAAATGATGTCGCGAGCAGAAGAAAACGATATAAAATGGTGACAGCCGGGGGAGGGGCGGTCGCTGAATTGTAATCGGCCCCGCGAGAACGGCCACCAACATACTTAATGAGACCAGGGCCTTGGGAGAGGATCATGGGCGAAAGTTGGTGCTGGCCTTATGATCGTGTCCAAAACATGCAGTACAGGCCTGGTAGCGAGAGCATTAAGGACACGGGAACAGCCATGTCCATCTTTGGGTTAGTTTGACACGGTTTCCATGGCGTGGCGTGGTAAGAGCTGGACGCAGATTAACTCCTGCCCCCTCCCCCCCCCCGTCGCCCCCTCCGCCCAACTTTTGGAAGATTCCGCGGCATCTAAGCGCAGCTGCGCACTTTTCCTCAGCAGCGCGCTGAGCAATGACCATCGAATCGACGTTTTTAATCCTCTATTAACGCATCTGACGGGCAATCTATGGCGGCCGTACCGCGCCGGGCACCCACCAATCAGAGTTTGATTCCTTCGGAGGTTTCTTGATTCCTTTTCAGTCAACAGATTGCTTCAGCGCAATCCCTTCCGATTGAGGCCCGCTGGGTGCTCACTGATGCCGTCTCTGACCGACAATTAGCACACTGTTGGGTCGAATCCAGTTCCCACGTAAGGGTCCAGTTACGATGCGGAAGCGAGCACAGTGCAGTTGAATCCAACACCAACAGTTTATGAGATAGCCCGTTTGATTGGTATAAAGGTGATTTGATATAGACATGTCAAAGCACGCGGTTCCCATGGCGTCGCATAGCAAAGGCTGGATGAACGGTCGCCCCTGTCCCCCTCCCCTCTTCCCAACTTTTGAGAGATTCCCTAGTGTTCTTGTACTTACCCTTCGCGCAACTATTTTTGCAAAGTAAATTTTTCCGCCTGTTATAATCGATTGAAATGCTATGACACCAACTGCTATATATATATATATATATATATATATATATATATATATATATATATATCTCTCTCTCTCTCTCTCTCTCTCTCTCTCTCTCTCTCTCTCTCGTATACGTGGCAGCAGTAAATGTCCGGTCTTATGTCGTCATTTTGTAGTATGTCGGTTTCTACGTGCTCCATTTAGAGCTTAGCGAATAGAGATCCTAGAGGTGAACCCGTCGCAACACCCTCAGTTTGGCAATACATTCGTCGATCAGGACCGCGGAAAGGAACTTCCAAGGAACAGGCTTCTAGTACTTGTTTAAGAAGACGCTTTAATATTTTGAGAGGAGAAATCTCGGAATGATTGTAAACGCGGTCAAAGAACATGGATATGGCTCTTTCAGTGGGCAAGTTCGTAGATAGATTTTCAACATCTAGAGAGGCTAGTAGACCGTTAGGTTGACGAGATCGCACGATATCAATAAGCTCATCCGTTGACGACAAACTGTAGGACATGCAAAGTATGGGAACAGAATATCATTAAGACGTTTTGTAGTTTTATAGGTTGGTGAACGGATCTGTGACATTATTGGACGAAGGGGGTTGCCATTTTTGTGAGTTTTTACAGACCTGTAAGTATAACCAGGCGCAAATTCACCCGTTTTCTTGGAAAAGTGTGTGCCATCAACGGCGGCATAGGCAGCAGTGATGCGTTTGTTAAGTTTTGGTATTGAGTTTGTCTGTTGGATCTTTTGTGATGCGCCGGAACTTCTTGTCGTCGTTCAAGATGAAGTTTTGTTTCTCATGATATTCCTTTTTGCCAAGTATTACGTAGAGTGATGATTTGTCCGCTCGCCGAATGATGATGTCGTCTTTTCCTCTAAGTTTTTAGCCGCCGTCCTGAGTTCTTGTGTGAATATCTTGCTCCTATAATTTCCACGTTTTTTCGTGCTCTCTCCCAGTAAGCTGTTCTTTAGATCCTTCTCTAAGGTTATCTTGTCCTCTTTTTCCAAATTCAAGATATCCTGGTCAATAATTTCTAGTTATACCTTCTTCTTAAGTTTATCATATTTCGACAACACATGGCAATTAAGTCCAAGAAAAAGCACCTCTTGCTCCTCAGTAAGATCATGATGAGATAAATTGATGTAACCATTGGCAGTTTCCGGCAATATTATATGCCCACCATGGAGCCTTGAGAGCTTTTAGCAATATCCTGTTTCTAGTAAGATGCCTAGTATCATATTCAATCACGTCGAGTTCGTAAAGTACTTTTTGTTTTAGTTCATGTTCAGGGCAACATACCTGTAGCTCTTCTAAAACTTTTCTCTTTCTCTTTAGGATTCCGCAGGCCGTCTTCTTTCGCTGTAGTTGGTGATTCACTCAGGTGCCGCTGTGCCGCATCAGATGCCGTTACGTAGACGATTTCGTTAAGGAAGCTAGGGACATCGACCAACTAGGACGTCTAAAAAACAACCGTGAAGAGCCGTCAGGTTTATTATATATATATATATATATATATATATATATATATATATATATATATATATATATATATAATATACATGTATAATATATCATTATTATGTATATTATATATAATATATAATAATATATATATATAACCATCATTGTCGTCGTCATCATTTCACTAATGTCCTGTCAGATAACATATAATATAACAACATATATTGTGGACATGCACATAACACACCTCCAATATAGGTAGACGCCTCAATCCACCCCTCGATGGTGAGATGAAACCAGAACCATGCCTTGCCACAAGCAGTTGCGCAGGACGGAGCGCACCAAGTGTTTGGCGAACGCCATAGCCTAGAACACTCGGCCTCTGAGAACATCCGCCTCTAGAGCAACCAGTCAAACCGACATCAGTCACAATAAAAGCTGATTCAGTCTTTTCAATTCACATTGCGAGGCACACAAAGAATGATATCTGGGTGCATGTTTGCAAATAAGGCCTCGCACTGATCAAAAGGATACTGTCATTCAGAAGACGCATTTAAAGCGCAATGAAATATACATATGCACACATTTGCCTAAAACACATGGCATAGGTCCGGTTGCAACTCCGCTGCATTTTACAGTTTGGCCCCCAGCGGCGAGCTGTCGTATACCGCCAAAGAGGACCCCTGCCCTGTATATATATATATATATATATATATATATATATATATATATTCATTCATTCATTTATTCCGATAATTATTACACTCAATTCAAAACTACGCAATAACAGTAAAGTTGAGGTGAACATGGAGCTACGGAATTGGCTCACTGGAGAAAGTGAGATCAGACGAAGCAATTAAAAATAAATCCTGACCAAGGAACCTGCGGCAACGCGAAAAGCTACACAGAGAACGCCGGCATCACGGTAAGGAGAGCCGATATAAAACGTCGCTATACGTGATTTTTGACGAGACTGACTACTTTAAAAGACGAACGGCGCGCTTTCAGATAAAGACAAGCTTGAACCTATCAAGGGAGAGACCATAAATCCGGCTTGAAAAACATAGGTATAACTAATCTACGGACTAATCAACGGTGGTCATGCTGTCAGGACGACGCTCGCTTTCAGAAGTTTATTGGAGAATAGGTACCAACTCGGCTACGCTTACGATAGTGTCGAAGTTCGTAAAATGAAAATCCTCTGCACCCGATCATTTCATTGTCCAGCGCTTACATAAGGAGAGCAGCCCCAACTACATTATCACATCGTATATTCCTGTGAAATGTGGTTCTAAATTCAACGAACGAGACTTCAGACATGTCCAAACAAGATCAGTGTAGCGCGCTCTTGCCACGGAAGAGCCTTCAAGCTCTGCTCTGATTGGTCGCGTCTAGACAGAGCACTGCAGTGCATCAAACAAGGCCTCGTAAATAATAGCTACTCCAACGAAGTCATCGATCATGGAATCACCCAGCTTCATTTCACATCAAACAAAAAACAGGCAACAGCCAACATCAACGCACTCAATCAAGCTCTTCTATCAGCATCAAATGTCTGATAGCTCTGTAAGACAAACGAACGCATCATGAACAAAATAATCTCTGACAACGTCAAATTACTCAAGCTAGGACAAGACAACGCTGATAAGATGTTAGCAAAATTGGCAAGATCATCACCCAATTCATCATGAGAAATAACCCTCACAAACAAATGCGACGTTTTTTGAAACGCAATCAGGTGGTTTACAAGTGCTTGTTCTTACATGAGAGATTGCAGACTCCTGATACAATGAAACTACGTAGGGCCACTGTAAACTCTCATGGCAGCTGTATCATACCCTTGGCTGATGGTACCCCCAAAAGAACGCATGCAGTGGAACAACAGCCTTCGCCCCTTTAATCTGAATTGATACATTCTAGATGACATGTACTGGTGTCCCGTTAAGCCCATCCGATATGGATTTTGAATGCTATTCAACACCGTTTTCTCCCGTCGAAGCATGCTTAGTTATTGCAATAACAGGGGGCGGATCTGATAAAGCTGTCAAAATCACATGCGCCGTTGTTTACTAACACTCTATGATACGGTTTTCACCGAGGTTTTCCAATGTTGTCTTTTCTGTGACTCTGGCTTGCTGGGCTTTTGAGATCTTAAGGGCGTTGCTGAAGCCTCCCCTCGTGAGGTGGTAGTGAAAAAAAAGAACGTGCGCAGAGTAAGGGTTAAGGGGCCCCGTCTTTACCCCTTTATCAAGATTTCGACTGAAAAATATTGAGCTAGTTTGGAGTTGACCGAACAACGTTTCGGTAAATTCGCATTCGACCAAACATACTTCAGTAGTTGGCATTTAACTAAAGAACGTTTCGGCCAACTATCATTTGACAAAAGACAATTACGGCAATTAGTATTCGAATAAAGACCATTACGGTACATTGCCATTCGACTTAAATATATTTCGGTAAATGAGCTCAGTCACTGACTTGGCGTTTCGGCGTGACATTCTGTCAATTTGACACGTCGGTGCAAAGGCAAGTTTCACAAAGTCGTTATTCGAACTTCAGCATGTTGCCTTATTGACACAGCGGCAAAGCAACTCGTCGAAAACATAGACTTCGGCTTACTGCATTCGGTAACAAGACAATGGGCTAAAACGGCATTTCGATAATTTATCCGGACACCCCTGGCTAGGTCCCCTACCTCCAGTGACTTCCCCCCGGTTCCCCTGTCCCCCGAGGGGGACACGGCAAAGACCTGTAAGGGCACGCGCGTGCCACTACCCCCCCCCCCCCCCCCATTGCTGCCGGCTGTCCACGCTAGTGAGCCGGGAAGGGGAGCGAGGGAGGGCGTGTGTGCAGGAGCAGGTGGTGCTATTCGACTGACGGCTCGGACCGAGCAGCCGCGCCGCCAGCGGTGTGGCTCGCCTGGACGCAGCCGGCGCGAGCGATCAATAACGCCGGCAGCTGCAGCTGCTCCTCCCTGTAGCGATTCTGCGGTTCCGCGTGCTGGCTGGGGACACCCCGCGTGACGCCGCTGGCATGGGGGACACCCCGCGTGACGCCACCGGGATGGAGGACGCCCGTGTGACGCCGCTGGCGTGGGGGACGCCCGTGTGGCGCCACCGGGATGGAGGACACCCCGTGTGGCGCCACCGGGATGGAGGACACCCCGTGTGGCGCCACCGGGATGGAGGACACCCCGTGTGACGCCGCCGGGATGGAGGACGCCCCGTGTGGCGCCACCGGGATGGAGGACGCCCCGTGTGACGGCCGCCGGAAATGGCGGAACGCCCCGTGTGACGCCGCTAGCGTGGAGAGCGCCGTGAAGTGAATGACTTTTAGGGCGTATTGGGAAGCCAAGCGGACGAGCTGGAGGCCGGCGAGTGGCCACTCGCTGGCCGTCCTATTCTAGATCGAGGGACAGCGACCTGGGCCACAGCTGCTGTTACGGGAGCGCGTGGCTAGGTGCATGAGCAGAGCGTCACGGTGCTCTGGAACGGGTCCGGAGAGAAGGAAATGCCGATAAATATCATTTTGAAATGTCAATATCGGCACCAGTGGTACCAAAGTCATGGTGCCTTTCAGCCCATGCGCAGACGCATGAGTATGGATTTTTCCAAATGATTGCATGGAGTCAGAGTCTTGGAAGTCACAGAAAGTGTGCAGAGTTAGAAAAGCGATCGGATTTCTTCCGATCGTGTCTTCTTTATAATATTCTTGACCATTTTCACTCACATTCCCCGTGCAGTTAACTTTCTTCACCGGAAAAGCATAAGTATCTAAATAATGTAAAAAAACATTCATGCTCCTCACTTATGATCTCAGAAAATCATAGTAAAATCACAATTATGGCACTCTTCTCCAAAGACGGTGTGAAACCAGATGTTCCCTTACCGAGAATGCTTGATCAGCACTCATCAAGTGAGAACCCGCACTGCGAGCCAACTGCACTTCGGGGATTTCAGAAGCAGTTAGGGAGCTCGGAGTTCTGATCTGCTTCCAAGCCTTTGAGCCAAATTGCTATGCTCACCTGCTCTATTTTGGACACAAAACTCCCGTCGCCGGTAAACAAAACTCCCGTCGCCGATAAACAAAACTCCCGTCGCCGCCTGTTGCCATGCCATTTTACCACCCTGTTGCAACATACTCAGTGTTCAGTTAGGCCACTAACGCTCAGACTAGCTACCCCCGGGCGGCACTGATCGTATTTTAGAAGGTCAGCAATCGTGCTGTGGGAAAAGTACGTTCCAAGCGCATTGCCTTTGCAGCAATCGCTGCGCCTACAACATTGATGCAGACAATCGCATGCATCATCATTCACAAGGCTCTAAGGCAAAGTAGGTGTATATATATATATATATATATATATATATATATATATATATATATATGACACGATTGTGTAACAGCACATATGAAATCTTTTGATGTGTGACTTGTAACACAAGCTTTCATCAAGAATAACAGTCAGGTTTTTCACCTCCTCCCTGCGGTGATGACTTATTCATCAGGGCGGAGCTGCGTGGAGTGAAGGCTTCTGACGCACTGACCTGTTCCAAAGATGTAGGTCTTGGCCTTATGCAGGTCCACAAACGTGTATACAAGTCTATCTAGTTCTGCGTAGGCTTACCTTTGTCTCAGGTGGCCTCTCCTGATCCCATTGTGTACGGACTACTTACACAGTGATTCTGGGGCTTTCTCCACAACCATACAAGCTCATCTAGACCCCGTGTGCATCCTGCTACCAGTACCTGTCCGCATACTAGATAAGCTGTGCCTGCCGAGCGTAGCGGCTAGGTTCGCTTTTGAAAGCACTTAACATAGAGATCCATGCGCGACTCCGGGCACGCGTCGCAGACATTGATATGGGCGCTGCTGTTCGAGTTTTAAGTGTTTCTTTGCTGCAAGCTGACATAACCCGACCTAAGATTTTTTAGGAAAGCTCTCCATGCTGTATAATCACGCCCACATGTTCAATAATCTTTGGAACATTTATTGCACGTGTTGAAGTGGCACCAAAACGTGTTTCTACCTTTTGTGGTTTCGGGGTAGCGGCGGTGTTTTAGTAACACTGCTGCAATCTACGGCCGGCGCGGGCGGCAATCGACTGTGCCGTGGAACGCGCGTGGCAGGCCGACATTGTGACATTGACGGCGGAGCCATATATCACAAATACATGCTCAAAACACTTGAAAATATGCATCATCGTCTGCAAAATTTAATAAGAAACACGCCTGCTCAAGGTTTTGTATCACAATGAGGCATGTTCTCGTATGTGTGATGTAAAGCAGAAACAATGCGATTTTCTGGAACATTTGGCTTTTGGCCTGGCATGATGTGGTCAATTATTAACCTGTCAGCGTAGGAACTATTACCAAGCGCGGAACCTTGTTGAGAACAATCCACTGATTTTTTTGTACTGGGCTCTATCTAATAATAATGGTTAAGTGTTTCTAAACTAACAAAGTTTGGAAAACTAATATCAGCTAAGCGATTCAACCTAATAC